>NW_012104220.1:1187189-1195979 GCF_000951045.1 Mandrillus leucophaeus | reverse complement strand
CTGTACAGCATGTTACTGCACTGAATAGTGTTGGCAGTTGCAACCATGGTTGGTATTTATACATCTAAACATATCTAAACACAGAAAAGGTACAATGAAATACTACACAAAACATTTAAAAAGTACAGCTGTATAGTGTACTTATCATGAATGGAGTTTGCAGAACTGGAAGTTGCTCTGGAGGAGGGAATGGTGAGTGAAAGTGAAAGCCTAGGACATTACTGTACACTACTATAGACTTAACAAACATTGTGCACATAGGCTACACTAATTTTATTTTTCAAAACTTTCTTGAACAGTAAACTTAAATTACTGAAATTTTATTTTATAAACTATTTCATTAAAATTTTTTACTCTTTCATAATGACACAAACATATAGTACAGCAGTACAAAATATTTTCTTTCCATCCTTATTCTATAAGTTTTTTCCTATTTTTTGAAATTTTTTAGTCTTTTTTACTTTGTAAATGTTTTTTGTTAAAAGCTAAGATACAAACACACATTAGCCTATGCCTACAGAGAGTCAGAATCATCAATAGCACTATCTTCCCTCTCCACATGTTGTACTAGAAGGTCTTCAGGGTCAATAAAACACATAAAGTTATCATCTATGAGAATGACGTCTTCTTTTGGAATACCTGCTGAAGGACCTTCCTGAGGCAGTTTTATAGTTAACTTTTATATTTATATATATAAGTAGAGGGATTATACTCTAAAATAACAAGAAAAAAAGTACATAAACCAGTACCAGTCATTTATTCTCATTATGAAGTATTATGTACTGTACACAACTGTAGATGCTATATATTTTATGACTGGCAGCATGGTAGGTTTGTTTACACCAACATCATCATAAACATGTGAATAATGCCTTGCTGTATGATGCTCTGACAGCTACACCATCAGTAGGTGATAGGAATTTTTCAGTTCCGTTACAGTCTCATGAGACCACCATTATATATGTGGTCCATCATTGACCAAAATGTCTTTATGTGGCACAAGACTGTGGTTCCTCATCACATACTCGTCAATTAAACTGTAAGAGTGTGCTGTTTCTTGTTGGATCCATGAATAATATTTTTACTCATAATATACTACTGTGAATAACTTCCTACTGTGCCATTTTTCTTCCACTTAATTTATCACAGACACTTTTCTAAGTCAGTGTCTATATCTTTAATTTATTGTTTACAATAGCTTTATTTTATTGATGTTTGCTATGTCTTATTCTAATTATTCCTTTAAATTTTTCTGAATCATCTGCTTTTGGAACTATCTCTTTTAGATAGCATATTGATGGCAGAAGCAGGCTGTCCACAGCAGGAAGGTGCAGGTGGTGATGGCAGGAGCAACTGTGAGAGCAGCAATGGCAGCAGTGGGTCCCCTGTGCTATGTGTTCCCGAGGCAGTGACCTGCACTGACCCCAACCTTGTGTGGCCAGGTGAGACCCACCTGAAGGCCCGGAGCCTCCATGGCTCTGGCCCCTGGCCCCGTGTCACAGCTCTCACCAGCCACTGCTGCAGGGAGAGTATGGGGAAGAGGCAGAACTGGGGATGCGCTTTGGGGGCCCGGAGTGGGAAGTGGCAGTGGTGCCCACTTCAGGGTTCTGGCCAGCGGCATGGTCACTGCACCCTCCTTGCCAAGGGCTCCATGTTTCTGCAGCTTGGGAGGGGCCTCTGCACAGGGCCGCCTGGGGTCCCATCCCTAGGGTCCACCCTGCCTCCAGGTGACCGCTGAGTCTAACACTCCCAATGGCAAGGCTTGGGGCCTGTGATCTGCTCCAGGAAGCACTCCCCATGGGCAGGGCCAGAGCTGGGTGAGGGGGTGCTCCGGGCCACCCCTGAGCACTGGGGCCACACAGCAGGAGCTCGTGGAAACATTACCCCTGCCCCAGATACCAATCCAAGCCCAGGGAGGACCTAGACCCCCCTCTTCAGGTTGCAAGGGGGCACAGCCAGGTGCCAAACTTTACCGAGCTGGCAGGAACAAGGGACAAGTGGGAGCCCAACCCCTTCCCAGTTGGTGGGGCGGGAACTCCCCAGGCACAACCGCAGCTGCCCAAGCCACAGCTGCAACCTGGGCACCTCTGTGCTCTTGGGAACTGGGAGCAGGCAGGAGTCCTCCCCTTCCAGGTGCCACCACAGCTACTCTGCCACCACCGTGGACCCAGGCATTTCTGCACTCTCAGGGGACCCATGAAGGCCCCCCTTCCCCTGCAGCCTCAGAGGTGTCTGTTCCCACTGCCTGGCCTTTCCTCACTCTTAGAACTCACTCCATTCTCGGAGCAGGGATGGGGGTGGGCCCAGGTGCTGTCACAGCCTGACTGGGTGTGTGAATACTTGGGGCAGCAGTAACACACCAACTCCCTCCTGCCTTGGCCCCCTCCAGACTTTCGGTACTGACAAGCCCAGGAAGGGGAAAGCTGAGGGCGGCTCGGTGCTGGCCTGCAGGTCCCCTTTGGCACGAGTAGCCTTGTCACTATGAATGGCAGCAGGAGGAACACAGGTGACTGTGCAGAAGGGGACAGGTCCCTGGTGAGGCCCCACCTGCTGGCCAGGGAGGGCCTGAAGCCTGGGGGTTGGGCTGTCAGTCCCACAGACTGGAGTGGGGACATGTGGTGCCTTTTCTAGGCCCACCCAGGGCCTCCTATAGACCCACTGATGGACACCTCCTCCCTTCTGAGGTCCATAAAAGCCACAGGCTCAGCCAAAGCAGAGCAGAGGACAGAGAGAGGATGGGATGATCAGCTGCAGAGAGGAGCTACCCTCTCTGCTGAGAACTACAGATGACAGGATGACCGGCCTGAAGAGAGGAGGAAGAGTCCACCCACTCTAGGACCTCCCCTCTGCCAAGAACTGCAGACCGTGGGATGACCAGCTGCAGAGAACAGATACCCTCTCTGCTGAGAACACTTGTTGGGACAACTTGCCTGCTGAGAGTAGCCACTCTCTCTGCTAGGAGCTGAACACTTGTCAGAGCATCCCGGTTATGGAGAGGAGCTGCCCACTGTGGGTTTTCTCTGAGCTGTTGTATTGCTCAATAAAGCTCCTCTTTGTCTTGCTCACCCTCCACTTGTCTGTGTTCCTCATTCTTCCTGGTCTCAGGACAAGAACTCAGGGCCTGCTGAATGGTGAGACTAAAAGAGCTGCTGTAACACAAACAGTGCTGAAACATGCCCCTTGCTTGTCACATTGCAGGTGAAGAGAAAAAGAGAAGAGCTGCAGCTCTTTGGAAAGCCCAGACCTGGAAGCTCCCTGAGACAGGGCTGTGACTTTCCATTTAGGCCCCTGTGGTTCCTGGCATCTCCAAGCTTCCAGACCACTGCATTTCCAGGTGCCAACTAGGGGAGCTGTTTGGCCTGGTCTAGCTGCAGCCCTGCAGAGAGCTGGCACCCTTGCCAGCATCTGGAGCTGCCCACCCTGTGGCAACAGTTGGCATGCCTGACTGTGGGGTAGCTGGACACCTCACTCACTCACACACCCCTTTCTCCTCCACACCTGACTCCAGTCCTTCTAGGAGGTATGTGATCCAGGCTGGTAGTGTGAGCTGAGGGTAGCCTGCCAGGTCAAGTGGCTATAACAAGCCCAGCAGGCCCAAACAAAACTTGGGCAAAGGTGCCACTGGCCACATGTTTCCAGCCAGAAATGTGACACCCCAAAGATCCTGAAACAATATAATGGATTTTTAATTTTTAATCTTAAAATCTTTGATATTTTATTGGAGTATATAGTCTATTTACATTTATTTAATTTTTGATATTAACTCTATTGAGGTTGTATTAGTCTGTTCTCACACTGCTAATAAAGACAGAACTGAGACTGGGTAATTTATAAATGAAAGACATTTAATTGACTCACAGTGTCACATGGCTGGGAGGCCTCACAATCATGACTGGAGGCAAATGAGGAGCAAAGTCATGTCTTACATGGTGGCAGGCAAGAGAGGGCTTGTGCAGGGGAACTCCCATTTATAAAACCATCAGGTCTCATGAGAATTATTCACTATCCTGAGAACAGTATGGGGGAAACTGCCCCCATGATTCAATTATCTCTACCTGGCCCCACCCTTGACATGAGGGGATTATTATAATTCAAGGTGAGATTTGGGTGGAGATACAGAGCCAAACCGTATCAGGGGTATAATTTGAAATCAATGAAATCTACATGCTTTAAGAGTACAATTCAATCTGTTTAATCACCATCACAATTAGGATATAAAACATTTTCATAATTCCTAAAGATTCCTTGGTGCCCCTCCTACTCAATCCCTACTCTCAACCCAAACCTAAACCCAGGAAACCACTAATCTGCTTTCTATCACTGTGTGTTAGATTGGTCTTTCCTAGAATTTCTTATAAATAAAATCATACACTGAACTCTCTTTTGTCTGGGTTGTTTTGGTCAGTGTAATGCTTTTGAGATTCATTCATGTTTTTTGATGTATCAGTGACTTATTCCTTCAAGAGTAAGTAGCATTGTATTTTACAGATACACAATTTATTTTTCCTTTCATCTGTTGATAGAAAGTTGAGTTGTTTCCAGTTTGGGCTAATATGAATAAATCTCTTGTGAACATTCTTGTGCAAGCGTGGACATATATTTTAACTTACCTTAAGTAAACACCTTGAAGTTTTGTGGGATCTTATGTTAAGTGTATATTTAATTCTCAAGAAACTACCAAACTGTTTTCAAAAGTATTTGCAGTATTTTACATTTCTACCCACAATGTATGAGAATTTTAATTTTTCCATATCCTCACTAATAATATTCTCAATCTTTTAAATTTTAGCCATTCTACTGTGTGTGCAGCTTAGATTTGCATTAACCTAGTAATTAATGATGATCATTTTTTCATGTTTTTGTTCACCTTTCATACTTATTTTGTATAGTATCTGTTCAAATCTCCTGTTTATTTTTAGGTTGATATATTCTAATTAGTTAATTGTAAAAATTATACACTTCACTTAAACATCTTTGTGAGATAGATGTATTGCAAATTTTCTTTCCTAGGCTGTTCCTTGCCTTTTTACTTCCTTATTGAAATATTTTCAAACAGCAGAAGTTTTTAAATTTGATGAATTCTACTTTTAAATTTTTTTTACAGTTTATACTTTTAAAAATTCTATTTAAGAAAAGGATTTCTTTATGAAAATTGCAAATAATTTCTTCTATATATCTTTCAGAAGTATTATAGTTTATGTTTTACATTTAGGTTGATGTTACATTTTCAGTTAATTTTTGTGCATGGTGTGAGGTAAGAATTGGGGTTTTAAAATTAATACATAATAAATGTAGATATGTGTGAGGTACATGTAATTTTTTATGTGAATATCCGGTTGATTCAGCACCATATGTTGAAAGTATAAAATATCTTTCTTATGAAATTACCTTAGCTTCTTTACCAAAAATAAATTGGCCATATGTCTGTTGGTTTATATCTTGATTTCCTACACTTCCACAGCCTGATAAGACAACTCCAGCTACACATGACAATTTAAATTTACCTTATTTACAGTTAAATAAATCTTGAAATTTAATTCCTTAGTCCCAAAAGCCACATTTCAAGTGCTCAATAGTCACACCTAATTAATGTGCTAATTAGTACTTTATTAGGCAAGATAAATACAGAATATTTGCCACATCACAGAAAGTTCTGTTGGATAGGACTGCTGTCTGGTGTCCTATTATCACATATATATATGGCCTTAAGCAAGTATCATATTGACTTAATTAGTATAGGTTCTAGTAAGTCTTGAAATAAGGCAAAACAATTTTTCAGCATTTCACTTTTCCAAAATCATTTTGGCTATTGCACATTCTTTGAAGTTTTATATCAATTTTAGAATCATTTTGTTGATTTCCACACATAAAAAATGCCTGCTGGTAGTTTGACTGAAATTGACCTATAGCTGAATTTGAAACTATAAACAAACGTGGAGAGCACTGACATATTGATGATATTAAATATTCCTCTTCATGAACATAGTATATTGCTCTATTTAATTCTTTATTAATTTCTCTCAGCAATGTTTTGTAGTTTTTAATGTACAGGTCTTGCACAAATATTTTTAAAATTCATTCTCAAGTATTTCACATATCTTGATGCTATCATAAATATTTTTAAAGTTTTTTGTCTAAATTTGATATCTCAATATTTGTGGTTCATATATAGACAATACTGATGTTTAGATATTGATCTTGTATCTTGTAATCTTGTTTAGTTCACGTGTAAGTAGTTTTTTGATAGCTATGTTAACATTTCCAACATACATGATTATGACTTTTGTGAATAAAGAGACTTTTACTGCTTTTTATTTGATATGCCTTTAATTTCTGTTTCCTTACTTATTGCTCTAAATAGAATGTCCAGTAAAATAAAGACAAGGAATGGTATGAACACATATCTTTGTTCTTGATTGTAGAAGATCATTTAGACTTTCACCATGAAATATGATGTTAGCTCTACATCTTTTTTTTTTTCTTTTAATAGATGCTCTTTATTAGGTTTAGGAGGTTTACTTTTATCTCAATTTGCTAGGAGGTTTTATTATTTATGGGTGTTTTTTAAAAATGTTTTTGCTTTGTCTATTGAAATGATTATACAGTTTTTCTCCTTAATCCTGCTAATGTGGCAAATTACATTGATTCTTAAATATCAAACCAATCACTTGTTTCTGGGATAAATCCTACTTGGTGCTGGTGTATTATCCTTCTTACATATTTTTGTATTTGACTTTTGAGCTCATGAGAGATATTGAACTATAATTTTGATGTCTTTTGTTTTTGTATCAAGGTCATGCTGTGGTGGGTAAACTCTAAAATGGTCCCAATAAACTCTAACTCCTATTATTCATTCCCTTATGTAATCTTCTCCCATTAAGTGTAAGCTAGATTTAATCATTGCTTCTTAAAAAATAGAATAAGGCAGAAATGCTAGGATGTCACTTCTGAGATTTGATCATAAAAAGACTATGGCTTCCATCAGGGGTAATCTCTCCTCTATTTCATATAGCTTGCACTGGAGGGGCAATGTCTGTGAGTCTGGAATATCAGTGAGTTTGGAATCACATCTTCTGAGCCTCATGATATCTATTTAAGTGAATTTAGAAGCAAATCAGCTCCGAGTTGAACCCTGGGATGCCTGCTGTTCTAGCCAAAGATCTTGCTTATAGTCTTACATGAGATTTTTGATTCAATTTTTATGCAGCAACAGATACTTAATCCGTTGACATAACAAAATGAACAGGGAAGTATTCTTTCTTTTTCTACTTTTTAAGAGTTTGTGTAGGATTAAGTGATTGATAGAATTCACTAGTCAAGTCATCTGGGCTTGCAGTTTTCTTAATGGGAAAGTTTTTAATTGCAAATTCAATTCATGTAATGTAGCATTATTCAGCTTTCTATCTTCTCATGAATCAGATTTGGCAATTTGCGTCATTCAAGAAATGTGTGCATCTTATCTAAATTGCCTAATATATCAACAAAAAGTTATTCCCAATATTATTTTATTATTCTTTTAAGGCTTGCAGTTTCTCTATTGATTATCCCTCTTTCATTTTGAATTTTGAAATTGTGGACTGAATTGTGTCCTCCCAAAATTTATATGTTGAAGCATTAATCCCAAATGTGACAATATTTGGAGGTGGGTGTTTTGGGAGGTATTTAGGTTTGGGTGAAGTCAAGAAGGTGGGTCCCTCGTGATCAGATTAGTGCCCAAATAAGAAGAGACACCAGAGGCATTGCGCGCTCTCTCTCTTTCTCTCTCTCTCTCTCTCTCTCTGTCTCTTTCTCTCTCTCTCTCTGCAATGTGAGGACACAGTGAGAAAGCAGCCATCTGAAAGCCAAGAAGAGAGCCTTTGCCAGACAACCAAATCAGTTGTCACCTTGATCTTTAACTTTCCAACCTCCAGGGCTGTGAGAAATAAATTCCTGTTATTTAAGCCACCCAGTCTGTGATTCTTCTGTTATGGCAGCCTGAAATGACTAATACGATTAGTAATTTGAGTCTTCCTATTTTCTCATTCAGCCTAGCTAGAGGATTATCACTTTACTGATTCCTCCAAAGAATCAGCTTTTGGTTTCATTAATTTCCTTTATTGTTTGGGTTTTTTTTTTTTTTTTTGGTAGTTTATTTCTACTTTTATCTCAATTATTTTCTTCCTTTCCATTTACTGTGTGTTTAATTTGATTTTTTTCCATAACCCTTAAGATGGAAGCCTAGATTATGGATTTGAGCTTTACTTTTTTTCTACACTAAATGTTTGAAACTCTGAATTTTCCTTTAAGCATGGCTTTAGATGCATCTGTCCCCAGATTTTGATATGTCATGTTTTAACATTAATTTAATCAAAAATGTTTCTTCAGTTCTTTCCTGATTTATTTTATGACTCACTAATTGTTTAGTAGTATACTGTTTAATTTTCAAATGTGCGTGATTTTTTCCGGCCTATTTTTCTATTGTTGATTTACAATTTAATTCTGTTCTGGCCAGAACACACTCTGAATGAATTTAATGTTTCCAAATGTATTGGAACTTGTTTTATTCCTTAACACATTGTAATGGTGAATGATCCATATGCGCTTGTTATTGTTGGGTGTAGTGCTCCATTTATGTCAGTTAAATTGGTTGAAAGTGTTCATTATGTCACCTATGTCCTTAGTGATTTTTCTGTCTACTTGATCTGCCAATGACAGAAAAGTTTCAAAATCTTGAACTGTAATTTTTGACTTTTCATTTGTTTATTTTACTTTTGCCAATTGTATGTGTATGCATGTGTGTGTAAGACTTTT
>NW_012104220.1:1185275-1187139 GCF_000951045.1 Mandrillus leucophaeus | reverse complement strand
TTGCAGTTTCTCTAATGATTATCCCTCTTTCATTTTGAATTTTGAAATTGTGGACTGAATTGTGTCCTCCCAAAATTTATATGTTGAAGCATTAATCCCAAATGTGACAATATTTGGAGGTGGGTGTTTTGGGAGGTATTTAGGTTTGGGTGAAGTCAAGAAAGTGGGTCCCTCATGATCAGATTAGTGCCCAAATAAGAAGAGACACCAGAGACATTGCTCTCTCTCTCTCTCTGTCTCTTTCTCTCTCTCTCTCTGCAATGTGAAGACACAGTGAGAAAGCAGCCATCTGAAAGCCAAGAAGAGAGCCTTTGCCAGACAACCAAATCAGCTGTCACCTTGATCTTTAACTTTCCAACCTCCAGGGCTGTGAGAAATAAATTCCTGTTATTTAAGCCACCCAGTCTGTGATTCTTCTGTTATGGTAGCCTGAAATGACTAATACGATTAGTAATTTGAGTCTTCCTATTTTCTCATTCAGCCTAGCTAGAGGATTATCACTTTACTGATTCCTCCAAAGAATCAGCTTTTGGTTTCATTAATTTTCCTTATTTTTTTTTTTTGGTAGTTTATTTCTACTTTTATCTCAATTATTTTCTTCCTTTCCATTTACTGTGTGTTTAATTTGATTTTTTCCCATAACCCCTTAAGATGGAAGCCTAGATTATGGATTTGAGCTTTACTTTTTTTCTACACTAAATGTTTGAAACTCTGAATTTTCCTTTAAGCATGGCTTTAGATGCATCTGTCCCCAGATTTTGATATGTCATGTTTTAACATTAATTTAATCAAAAATGTTTCTTCAGTTCTTTCCTGATTTATTTTATGACTCACTAATTGTTTAGTAGTATACTGTTGAATTTTCAAATGTGCGTGATTTTTTCCGGCCTATTTTTCTATTGTTGATTTACAATTTAATTCTGTTCTGGCCAGAACACACTCTGAATGACTTTAATGTTTCCAAATGTATTGGAACTTGTTTTATTCCTTAACACATTGTTTGTAATGGTGAATGATCCATATGTGCTTGTTATTGTTGGGTGTAGTGCTCCATTTATGTCAGTTACATTGGTTGAAAGTGTTCATTATGTCACCTATGTCCTTAGTGATTTTTCTGTCTACTTGATCTGCCAATGACAGAAAAGTTTCAAAATCTTGAACTGTAATTTTTGACTTTTCATTTGTTTATTTTACTTTTGCCAATTGTATGTGTATGCATGTGTGTGTAAGACTTTTTAGCTTCATGTCAGAATTAAGTGGAAAGTGCAGCCCCTAACACACCTCATAGCTTCCCTCAGGATCAACGTCCAGCACCAGCATGGTACATCTGTTACAGTGGCAACTACGCTGACACATCATTATCACCCAATGTCCATAGTTTACATTAGGATTCACTCTTGGTGTACATTCTTTGCGTTTTCACAAACGTATAATGATATGTTTCCACCATTATAGTGTCATAAAGAATAGTTTCACTGCCCTTAAAATACTCTATGTTCTGCCAATGTATTCCTCCCTTTCTCTAATCCCTGACAACCACTGTCTTTTCACTTCCTCCATAATTTTGGCTTTTCCAGAAAGTCATATTTCTTACGCTTTCTCTTTTATATTTGCAACTAATACAAGTCAATTGTCAACACCTTTCTGCTTCACAGGTAGTGTACATACCTTATAATAACAAATATTCCTAATTTCTTTCTACTGTCTATTGTATTATTGATGTCATTCATTTCACTTATCCATAAGCATATAGGTGTGTATGTATACACATATACAACACATACAAACAGAAATATACAATTGGAAATATTTTTGTGATTATTATTTAAGACAAATTATTATCTGTTATGTCAATTAAGAATAA
>NW_012104220.1:1184893-1185225 GCF_000951045.1 Mandrillus leucophaeus | reverse complement strand
AACCCAGTTTCCCATTGTTAACATGTTGCATCAGTGTGGTACTTTTGTTACAATTGATGAGCCAGTATTGATACATTTCTATTAACTAAATTCCACAGTTTAAGTTTCACTTTTTGTGTCTACCTTTCATCAGTTTTAATAAATGTATATTTACATGTATCCATCATTGTATTATATAACATATAGTATTATATATTACTATATTAATATATTTTATTATGTAATAAACCGAAGAGCTTCCCTGCCCTAAAAATTCCCTGTGCTCTGCCTATTCATGCATTCCTCCCTTGCTCTCTCCCCACAAACTCCTGACAATCACTGATCTTTTTACT
>NW_012104220.1:1180221-1182593 GCF_000951045.1 Mandrillus leucophaeus | reverse complement strand
TGAGCCCATCAAAGGCATTCATTTCTAATACAAACTTTTCAATTTCTAACATTTCTTTTTGATTTTTTTCTTAGATTTTCCACCTCTTTGCTTGCAGTATTTATGTTCCTGCAGTTGTCTACTTTGTCCATTAGATCCTTAGCACATTAAATATAGTTGATTAATCTTACAGTCTGATCATTCCAACATCCCTGTCATATCTAGGTCTGATTCTGATGCTTGCTGTCACTTCAAACTTTGCTTTTTGCCTTTTAATATTTTTTGTAATTTTTGGTTGAAAAGCAGACATGATGTACTATGTAAAATAAACTGCGGCAAATAGACCTTTAGTGATGTAGTGGTTAGGTGTGGAGGTGGAGGTGGGTGGGCAGGAAGCCTTCAGTAGTCTTACGAGTAGGTCTCAGTCTTTCAGTGATCCTGTGTCTTGGGTTGTGAACTTCACAAATGATTCTTTTTTTTTTTTTTTCCACCCTCTTAGGTGGTATAGGATGTCTAGAAAGGGTGGATTTGGATATTTCCTTTTCTCTACATGTTAGGATCTAATAAATGCCCAAACAGGTTAGGCTCTCATAAAAAGGTTTCTCTGAGGGCCAGTCTGTTAGGTGTAACAAACAGAATGTTCCGGTGTATTTCAAAGTGGTTACTTTCCCCCTCCCACTCCCAGAGCCCAAGTGGATTTTTTGCTCTGATCTTCACTGTGATTACCTCGTAAAGGTGCTGGAGATAAAATCCACAGCAGTGTGGGTCCCATCCCTAGCTTCATGGCTCGGTTCCCCTGGAGGTTTTATGGGTTATCCTTGTCCACACTGAGACTCCAGGGGTTCTTCTCTTACAGTTCAGGTTTTCCTACTTCAGCACTGGTTCCCACAGAGGTTTCTGCTTCTGAGTTTCTGCTCTGGTAGCTGTGATTCTCTCCATCTGCCTCTCTGAGTCTCCAATTAGGGGGAGACATTAGTTTACCCTGTGGCCTCACTTCTCTGATGGGCCTAAGGAAAACTATTGATTTTTCAGTTTGTTCCATTTTTTACTCGTTGGCAGGATGAATTGGCAACTTCTAAGCTCCCTACGTGCTAGACCATTGCTTCACACATTTTAAAATTCTGGTATTAGGTGCTTATACACGTAGGCTTGTTAGGTTTTCCTGATGAAATGGCCTTTATATCATTAAGAAATATCTATCTTTATCCCTGGTCATACACCTTATTTTAAAGTGTACTTTTACTGTTATTTAAATAGCTATGTTAGGATTCTTAGGGTTATTGTTTACCTGTATCTTTTTCTCTTTATGTACTTATCTGTGTTTTTATATTTAAAAGGATTTTTTGGTAGATAGTATATAGTTTAATCTTGTTTTCTTATATGATCTAATAATCTCTGCCACTTCGGTGTAGCTTTTAGACTATCCACAATTAATTTATTTACCAATAAGGATGGGTTTAAGCCTACTGTATTGCTATACATTTTCTTTTAGTTACACTTTCTCCCTTTTTCTGTCCTTTTTAAAGGTTAACTGTATATTACTAGAATTACATTTTATCTCCAATATTAAATTATTAAATATGCTTTTGAGTTCTTTTAAAGGATTGATTTCACATTTACAATATGCGTCTTTAACTTTTTACAGTCTACCTTCAAGTGATGTTATTATATTCACTTTCAAATTATATTCTACATTTTCCCCACATAGTGGAAAATCCTTATAACAGAATACTTACATCTCCCCCTCCCATCCTTTGTGCTATAATTTCTCATTTTACTACTACATATTTTATAACTCACATAATATATTGTCATATTCTTATTTTAAATAGTTGATTATTTCTTACAGCAATAAAGATGTGAATTGTGGGGATTATTTCAGTCCGGAAACATTTTTAATAATATGGTTAGCTTAAAATTTTTTCAGACTACCTAGGAAGTGTCACCTCAGGCTTCAAATCCTTATGTGTGCCAAACAGTGATCACAAATTCACAATGGAGAGTATTTTTTCTCCTACCACTCAGTGCCAGAGCTTATTATAAGCAGCTGTTCTTCAGTCCTGGGGTGGATATGTTTATCTCTGCTTCATCACAAATATTCTACAAGATTCCTCACCGTGGCCAATGCCTGGGCTTTGTAGCTTGTCTCCTGAGCTCCACAAGTCTAAGAAAATTCGTGCTCATTTTACTCTACTTGGCACATGACTTCTTATTTTTGGCTTAAATATTCCTTTCTTTAATGCCAGCTCATGAATGCATTTAATCAAAAAGTATTTCATCTTCTTTTTTATTTTTGCTTTTAGTATTTTCAATTGAAGAGATATTATTCCTCTAATAGTAATCTAGTCAACATAATGCTGGAAATAGAAATCAATCATTCAATCATAACAGAC
>NW_012104220.1:1090936-1178561 GCF_000951045.1 Mandrillus leucophaeus | reverse complement strand
TCTCTATAGCTTTTCTTTTTCCACATTGTCGTATTGCTGGATTCATGCAGTATGAAGCCTTTATATATTGGTTTCTTTCACTTAGCAATATACATTTAAGGTTCCTCCATATCTTTTCATGGCTTGATAGCTCATTTCTTCTTATCACTGAGCTATATTTTATTTTACAGATGTACTAATTTGTTTATCCATTTACCCACTGAAGGACATCTTTGTTGCTTCTAAGCTTTGGAAATTATGAATAAAGTTGCCTTGAACATTCTTATCAAGGTTTTTGAGTACATGTGATTTCAACTCATTTGGCTAAATACTAAGGAGCTGATTATTGGATCATATGGCAAGAATATGTTTAGTTTTATAAGAGACTTCTAACCTGTCTTCTAAAGTAGCTGCATCATTTTGCGTCACACCAGCAATAAGTGAGAATTTCTATTGCTTCATGTTCTCATCATTTGGTGTTGTCATGCTTTCTATTTTAGCTGTTCTAATAGGTGTGTAGTGGTGTCTTGTTTTAATTTGCAATGCCCTATCGACATGCAATGTAGAACATTTTCTTCTATGCTTACTTGACCTTTGTGTATCTTCTTTGGTGAGCTTTCTGTTCAGATATTTTGTCCATTTTTCAACTTTTTTTAATTGATGAGTTTTTAAGAGTTCCTTATGCATTTTAGGTTCTAGTTCTTTATCAGATATGTGTTTTAGAAATATTTTCTCCTAGTCTAAGACTTATCTTTTCATTCTCTTAGTAAGATATTTTTTGGATACATTTTTTCCAGCTAACCAAGAAAGAAGAGATCTAGTAACACTAAGATAAAAAAGAAATGGAACACAACTTTATGTTCCTATGTTACCTGGCATTGGTCAGCTGTGCAGCTTATACCAAATGCCAAGTAATCAGAGAAAATAGGCAGACCCTCCAAACCAATGGCTCTCACCAAAGCAAGTGGTTTACCCTCAAGAACAATTACTCTTCCATTTCTCACAAGCATCACACAATGTCCTGAGGAAAGTTGATAAAAACTTTTGGAGGGAAAATGTTGGGAGTCAGGATATTTCAGCTGCTTTCTTCCTTAACCACTTCCTAATTCCTTTCAGATAGCTAAGTAACTACCCAAATGGTATAAACTGGCACTACTTGCTATCTAGTATCTTGATGCACAGGAAAGCAAAGGATGCGGGGATGTGGATTTCATTTACACTTGATTGGATCAAATAAGTCAGGATAGATCTGTGTCAACTCAAAAATAAATTTAAAAAAAGTAACAAAAACGTATACAAAATTGCTAATTTAATTGATGGAGAAGAAAATGTGGAAAATTAATAGGAAAAGTACATTTTAGGAAATGACATACCAGGAAGCAAAAGAAAATTGTAAGGGGTTCCTTCCCACACTTAATAGGCATTTTCAAATATATCAGTAAGGTTTGCAAAGTTATGTTATGCGGATGAACAGCCTTAAAAACTCAGTGGATTCAAAAACAAAATCTCTCTCTCTCACTCTGGTTATCCAAGAGCAAGTCAGTAGGGAGACCTAAGTTGTCGGAGTCAATCAGGGATGAAGACTGAGGAAAACTTCATCTTGATTTGTGTTTCCATTATCACCCACAGCAGGTTTAGGGAACATTCAGTGTCCTGCACTGGCAATGAAATGATTCTGCCCAGAAGTAACACATAGAGTGTAGGCTTCCATTTCATTGGCCACAGCAAACCATACTTACTTTTGAGAAGTGGAGGTGGAGAAACACAACCTCACATCATGCATGAAAGAAATAGGAAAACTGGCATATTTGTAAATAAATCTAATGACTCCCACAACTGTTCTGCTATAGTGCCTTTCTTATTACCTTGCCTTTCTCTAAAACCACTACAGAAAAATCAAAAAGCATTATGGGAAAGGGCTTGAGTTCACTTAGAACATAGAATAAAAGACTGTGAGATAAAATATTGACAGATATCATACATTTAGATGGAAAAGAGTTTACAGATGAAGTGCTTACGGTAAACTTATAAAAGAAAGCACAAATTATTGAAGAATTTTTTTAATCTAAGGGGATACCTGAATCTTTCGATTTTAAGATCTTTAAGATCTTCTGTGTTTCAAGACGAATCATGCAGAGAGGTGTTTAATTTTATGATAATTGAGGAAAAATAAAGAAAATGTAAGAATCAAGACACAAAAAGGAATCAGTCTGCCCTGGATCTCCCCAGCAGTGTTAGATGGCACAAAGCTCTGAAACTGTCCACAGAGTTTGGAGGGGAAACTGACTGACCCTTCCCCACTAGTGTGCAGACTGTATTCAAATGTGAAGGTAACCTGAAGGCATTCTGAGTATATAGAGACTCAAGAAGTGCTTTGCTCATGTGACCTCTCTAAAAATTCTACTTTAAAATGTAATTCTAAGTAACTCAGCAATGATTTTAAATTTTAAATATCAGGAGTGGGTAAGTGATGAAGTAAAATGACTGGTGAATTAATTAAGCACAAAATTACCTTAAATAACAATACTTGATTTTAAAAACCTGAAGCTATAGAAATAGAAGTGAAGGAGCAGATTAGAATATGGTGAGGTGAGTAATGTCAATATATATGTGTATTTTCTCATATTGAAAGGGTAATTAGTGTCCTGTTAAGAAGTAAAGATCTCTAGACACTGTGACTCACACCTGTAATCCTAGCACTTTGCAAGGCAGAGTTGGGCTGATCGCTTGAGCGCAGGAGTTCAAGGCCAGCCCCAACATGGCAAAACCTTGTGTCTACTAAAATATCGAAATTAACCAGGCGTGGGTGGCATGCGCCTGTAGTCCCAGCTACTTACTTGGGAGGCTGAGGTTGGAGGATCACCTGAGCCCCTGAGTCAGAGGTTGCAGTGAGCCAAGATTGCACCACTGCACTCCAGCCTGGGTGACAGAACTTGTCTCAAAAAAAAAAAAAAAAAAAAAAAAAAAAAAAAATCTAGGTGTATAATCTAAAATTGTAAATAGCATTCTATTAGAGTTAAAAGTAAACTAAAAACAATTTATTTAACAAAAAAATGTACTTGAGTTCAAAGATCAAGAACAAACAAAATAACAAATAAGTATTAAAAAAACAAGCAATAACAAGAGAACGTGTAATTATGATGGCAGAAGATAAAACATATCTACTATCAAGCTACTAAATGAGTCATACAAAATAACCTATTAAAATTGAACGATTTTCACAGTGTCAAAATAAATAAGGAAATATTATATAATGTGAATATATATAGTAAGCTACAAATAATATTAATCACAAGAAAAAGTAAAGAATAAAACAGTTGCAGGCTTTTCTAGGTCCTCATTCTAGGATCATGTCTCACTAAGGATAGTTTAATTTTTCAGGCACTTAATGGTTGAGTGGGATCAAGATGACCTCTTACTCTGAAGTCAACATTGTAACGCATATTATAATTGTGGGATTCCAAGTTAGTGTTTAATAAGTCTATGGTCCTTTTCCCAAGGCAATTACCTTTGATACTTCAGAATTTTTGTTTGTTTGCTTTTTTTAAAAGTTAGAGAATATAAGATGATAGTGCCTTTCTCTTACAGACGGAAACTCATATGTGATGATAAAGTCCACAGTCAAAGAAAGGGGTTCAGCTTCCCTTTGATGTAAGCACAGCTCTTTTTGGAAGATATTGGTTCCCTTAATTCACAGAGAAATAGAACACGAATAATCAAAGTTTCATTTCCAGAATAGAGAGTAGTGAGTTTAAGTTTCAAAAGGGAAATCTTGAACCCAGATGAGAAGAGGAAAGGCAGCAGGGAAGGCAAGTGGGGTTCAAATACTTAGATATGACAATGGCCAGGGATAAATAGTTCAATGCTCTGAGAATTTTTTCCACATGATTTTTCTATATATAACTGTGCAAACCACAGTTAGCAGTGTCTCATAGAAAACCCACTGAAATTTAAGTTAGAAGACTGAATTCTAAGAATGGATCTGTGACAAATGGCATAATATGAAGGAAGTCAATTAGTTTGAATGTGCTTCTAAAATGGACATACTGACTATTTCACCATTTCTACCCCACTGGGTAAATGAGAGGCAATACTGTGACTTCCTTGGAAAAAGGAAGTATAGATAGCATTACTTTTAAATGTTGGACTTGTCAATAGAATAATCTTTTGAACTGTGCCAAAAAGCCTCAGAGGTTTCGTCTGCGTGAAATGTGACCATTATTTAAGTCTTTGAGAGATTAGAAGTAAAGCAATGTCTGGCAAGCAATGTTCAAAAAACAATTTATTATACTAGATTGTCAAGAAAACCTTAAGAATAAATATCACCAAACCAATTCTAGCCTTTCATGAGATCAGAGAACTGGCTATACTGTTGAAAAGAGCTACTGAGCAGAAATATTATATTAAGACAGTATCTAGTATGAATATTGTCCTCTCAAAAATTCTATTTTCTTCTTTTGAATCTTAGATTTCACTTTACTTTACCTGTTTATTGATTTCCTTTCATCTAGTATCTGGATCATCTCTTTTCTAAGTTACAACCTATACAAAAAGTGTTACAGTTTAAGTTTACTAGAATTAGAGCAGGAGATAGGAGAATTTTGCTACAGCTTTGAAAAATGTACATTTATCCCACGTAATGAGAAGGCTTATCACATCATATCTTTTGCAGACCAATCTACTTATCTTTAATGTTGCAAAATGTAATAAAGCAGTAGAAATTATCAATTTATCCTGTATATGTCACCTCCACCATTTCCATACATATAAACCCTAGCCATATTTTAAGTTTCTGCTTAGTATCGACCTCTTGCCCTAGACCTTCCCTGACCACTCTCTGGCCACACTGACCCTTAACCCCCATTAGACTAATTTTTAATATGGCATTTACCACTTTCTAACTTTTATTATGTTCACATCCTCCCTTTGCTACCAGATCTTTCGGGAAGCACCATGTCATCACTTTTTTTGTTTTCTCTACACTCAGTGTTTGGCACATAAGGAATGTTCACTAACTTGTTGTTGAATAAATCAGTTAACTTTTAATTGGTCTATAATTTGAATTCGTTGTGCCTTTTGAAGATAAAGAAGAAACTTTACATCTCCAGCATGCATGAATTGAGTGTGTATCTTGGAGCTTATAGAAGTTTCATGAATATAAGCTGATACTATCAATATTTAAAAACTACTTAAAAGTTTTTCTTTTTTAAAAAAAATCTTTACTGGGATATAATTCACACTCCATAAAATTTACCCACTTAAAATGTGCAATTTGATGGTTTTAGCAAATTCATGGAGTTGTGTGTTACCATCACCACTAGCTAAGCTTAGAACATTTTTATCACGCTGAAAAGAAAAGCAGTATCCATTAACAGTCACCTCCCCCTTCCCTTCCCACTTCCTAACCACTATATCTAACCCTCAGCAACCACTAATCTACTTCTATACCTGTTTATTTGTTCATTCTGAAATTTTCATATAAATAGAATACCACGATATGTGCTGCTTTTTAACTGGTTTATTTCACTTAGCATAATGTTTTCAAAGTTCATTCATGTATCAATGCTTCATTCATGTATCAATGCTTCATTCATGTATCAATGCTTCATTCTTTTTTATGGTTGAATGATATTCGATTGTACGGATATACCACATTCTATTTATCCATTCATCAGTTGATAAACATTTATGTTGCTTCCAATTTTTGGCTATTATGAATAATGCTGGTATGAGCATTCATGTATAAGATTTTGTGTGGATGTATGTTTTCATTTTTCCTAGGAATGGAACAGCCAACTGTTTTTCAAAGCAGCTGCACTATTTTACATTTCCACCAACAATGTATGAGGATTGCATTTTCTTCACATCTTCAGCAACACTTGTTATTGCCTCTCTTTGTGATTTTAGCTATCCTAGTGGGTATGAAGTGCTAACTCATGTGGTTTGATTTGCATTTCTCTAATGGCTAATGTTGAGCATCTTTTCATTTTTTTAGAGGTCATTTATGTATCTTCTTCAGAGAAATTTTTATTTAATTCTTTTGCTTAATTTTCAATTGGGTTATGCATCTTTTTTTTCACTGAGTTGTAAGTGTCTGTATATTTCCTCATCAGATATTTTTTTGCAAATATTTTCTTCCATTTTGTGAGTTGTCTTTTCTTGATAATGCCACTTACAGCAATTAGGGAGTTTTGTTTGTATTTTTTAAGCCATTTTGAGACTTCTTTAAGTTTTGACTACATTCAACAGATAGTTTTCAATTGTCTGTTATTGGCTTACAACATAAAGCAATACAGAAAAAGTCTTTACTTTCCAGAATTTTACATTGAATGAGAAACTAGAAAAATATTTTTGTACTTACTTTCTTGTTTAATAATGAAAATCTCTTAGGCTACAAATTTCTCTTGAAATATAGCATTGCTTATATTATATTTACTATTCTACTGTATTTCAAATATGATTTTAACTTTCTAGATGACAAAACAATTAAATTAGGGAAATCTTTTTAAAATTGTTAAGCACAAGAGAAATTTCTCTTCTACATATTTATAAATATGTATAAATTTGTACAAGAGAAACATATAAATATATAAATATATACAGCTACATATATATATATCATAAAGAAGAAGGAAATGGCAACTCTTTGTATGTATTTGGAAAATTGAAAGATTCAACACGAACTTTGGTAAATGTCTCAGTACAAAATGAGTAAGCAGAAATGAATAGGCCCCATATCCACAAACAACAATGCAGTAGGAGATATATGAAAATAATGATTCTGTTAATAATAATTGAAAAATATAAAGTATCTATGTAAAAATTTAACCAGAAATGTACAAGTTATATGAAGAAACAATAAAAGTGCAATAAATGACACAAAATAACAAAATACTTGGTTTTCAGAAAAGAAAATTCATTAATAATGATATTACTTCGATTCAAGTTGTTTTATACATTCAGCATGATCTCAGCAAAATTTTTAAAAATTAGACACACTATTATAAAGCTATGGATAAAAATTAAAAATTCATTAAATCCAGAGAAATGAAAAATAATGAGAAGGAACTATGTGGCTTTATTAATCAAAACATTCTCAAAAACTTCCAAGGAAAAGTATTGAAAGTTCACATCGCACTGAACTACTTTATTTGACAATGGTCGCATTTTAAATCAACAAAAAAAAGAGGAATCATTCAAAGAATAGTGTTGGACCAACTGAGTAACCAGTTGGAGAAAAAAATAAAGTTGGATTCTAATTTACAAATTTTAGATAGATGAAATATTTAAATGTTAAAAAATGTAAAACCTAAATTCCTAGAAACAACTATGGAAGAATTTTTTAAAATCTCAGAGTGGGGAAAGTGCTTCTAAGAAATACACCACAACCTGAAGCCATATAAGTAAAGATTGATGAATTTAGTTAGATAAAATTTCTAGATTGGAAAAATCATGAAAAACTAAGTCAAAAGATAAATAGGCAGTATAAAAATAAAAGCAAATGCAACTCATCTCAGAAAAAGAAATAATTACTTTGATACATAAAGAGCACCTGGAAATAAATAAGAATAAGTTGAAGAAAGCAACAAAATTTGGACAAGTAATTTTACAACTTCCTCATGGATCAGGAAAGCCAGTCTTAAACTCCAAAATACTCAAACTTACTCACAATAAGAAAAATGCAAGGGAAAATTAAGAGATAAATTTTATCACTTAGATGGGTGAATAGCCAGAGTGTGTGTTAGCCATAGTGGGAGAACAGGGAAACTTTAAATGTAGGAGGAAATGAAAATTCTTTCAAGTTGTATGAAGAGCACATTGGAAATATTTATCAAAATTTGAAATGCATATACTCATACCCTTTTTTCTAGCAAGTCCATAGCTTGTTTTTAAATACTGTTGGTTAAATTATTTTAGATACTGCAAACTTTTCCTTGCTACTGGGTATTTCTTTTTCTATTGCATCATTTAACTGTAGATTTTATACAGGGAGGTGTACTTGAATTATTACAATATTATTTATGTGAAAGATTACACATTGCCCTATTATTTGGTGCTAAGTACTGCATATAACCTGCATCTTTATAGTAGCAGAATTCAATGACAGATATATAACTATAAAATTATTTAGTTTTTTAGACCGAGTCTCGCTCTGTTGCTCAGGCTGAAGTGCAGTGGCATGATCTTAGTGCATTGCAACCTCTGCCTCCTGGGTTCAAGTAATTTGCGGGCCTCAGCCTCCCAAGTAGCTGGGACCACAGGTGTGTGCCACCAGGCCTGGCTAATTTTTGTATTTTAGTAGAGACAGGGTTTCACAATGTTGGTCAGGCTGGTCTCAAACTCCTGACCTCAAGTGATCCACCCACTTAGGCCTCCCAAAGTGCTAGGATTACAGGCTGTGGTCACTGTGCCTGGCCAAGAAATATTTCTGTATATACTAATATGAGACAATCTCTAACATATATTTTTATTTTTAAAAAAAGATGAGAAAAAATAATTACAGCTAAAATCCAGAATAGTTCTGAAAAATCATCCCTTCCCTAAATGTTAAGAAATATCATCTCTGGGTTCACCACAAAATTTTGCAGGCATTCTGCCATCTTTTTGTCAATGTGTAAAATTTACTTTTGCTACAACTGAATATCTCTACTGCCACAGAAACATAAATAAGTGTCAAAAGGTGAGATAACGTAGTGATAAGGATACAGATTCAAGATTATCTGGACTCAAACACTGCTTCATTACTAACTAGGTATGTGTCTTGGACAATTTATTTGTTGTGTTATGTTATCATCATATCTATCAGGTAAAATAAGTGCATTCTCGTGAGAATTCAATGAGTTCACACATGCAAAATTCTTTGAATAATGCCTAGTGTACAGTAAGCATTCAATATATGTTATCAGTTCTTAATCATGCTAGAGAATTGAGTTGAGTAGATTTTACAGAATGGTAGACTATAGGTACACTATGCTGTCAATGAAAGATGATTTGTGATTTGCTGGAATAGATTTTTTTAAAAAAATGGTTGTTCCATGAGCATGTAAGAAAACATGGTTCTGGCGGGCGCAGTGGCTCACGCCTGTAATCCCAGCACTTTGGGAGGCCGAGATGGGCGGATCCCGAGGTCAGGAGATCGAGACCATCCTGGCTAACAGGGTGAAAACCCGTCTCTACTAAAAGTACAAAAAAAATTAGCCGGGCATGGTGGTGGGCGCCTGTAGTCCCAGCTACTCGGGGGGGCTGAGGCAGGAGAATGGCGTGAACCCGGGAGGCGGAGCTTGCAGTGAGCCGAGATCGCGCCACCGCACTCCAGTCTGGGCGACAGAGCGAGACTCCCTCTCGGGGGGGGGGGGAAAAAAAAAATGGTTCTATCCAAAATGACACTGTACCAAAGAGCATTGTTATGTGATTACGTTGTATGATTACAGTTCACTAGTGTAGTGTGGTTCAGTGGCACACATTTTTTGGCCTTCAATTTTGCCAACACATTAAAAAGTTTCAGATTGTGCTTTGAATATAATATCGTGATGGATTTAGACATACAACTGACCCTCTTGGTCCAGTTTAATGCAGTTTTGCCTTCAACTCTTAGATTATTTGATTTATAATTGTAATCTTAGCACTATTTTTCTTCTCTATCTCCTCATTTCATCCTTTGTTTTGTTTTCTTTCATTGATTTGAGTTTGCTTGATATCTGCTTTCCCATATTTGCTCCTTACAGTCCCGTTTTATGAGTCACTTTTACAAGACAGAGTGGGATTCTGGTTTTGTCTTAGCAAGGGAGAATTTCCTTTTGATATACCTTTTCAACACAATTACATATATTGACTTTACTAATTTATTTAGTTCTATTTTTGATGCTTAGTTTAATGCTTTCCAAAAAATGCTTCATTGCCATTTTTTGTTTTTCAAATCTACTGCAAATGTGCACCTTGTTTTTACTTTAGTGATCTATCTTGTTTTAAATATTTGTTTACATTTTTAAAGTATGTTTTAGTTTCTACTTCTCCAATTATCACTCAATAATAAAATCCTGTCTTTTAATTCCTCTGTGCTCTCCACCTGTACCTGCTCCCACCATTTACGTATTCTAGTTTTACATATTTAGATTATATATTTGACCTCATCAACAGTTACTGCCTTTTTAAATGAAAATGTTTGCAGATATTTTTCCTTTGTGTTCTGGCCACCAACATACAGATTACATAGTACACAGAATTTCTCTAAGTTGTTTGACACTAAAATAGTTTCTTTGCGGAATACACTTGAAAAACATTGATCGAAGTAATTCCCTCTTCAGTAAGAATCAAATTGGAATTATCTGCAGTCGTATGTGCAAACCGAGTTGGTTAAAATACCACATGATTGATTTAGCTAAATAGTTGTAAGTATTGTTTTGGACTGACTTGAGTTGTCTTTGACTAATTGTTTAAGATGACTATATAAACTTCAGAAAGTATTTTCTAACATTTATTGTTTTTTTGAGGAGTTACAAGTTGGCTACAACTGTGACACAATACAGAAACTGGAGGAGCCAGATTAGAAGTAACACATGAATTAATGTATGTATATGTCTACACTTATGCATGCGTGTGTATGTGTGCATGTACATAGCAACTTTTAATCTTTTTTTCAAAGGAGTTTTGGAAATATCTGCCTTTATATCTAGAAATATCAGCGGCCACTACTAAGAGTCCATTGTCTATGTGAAATGTCTATTCCAGATATGTCCTTGTGTGTGAATATGACTGGAAATGTTTACAGAATATTTTAAAAAGAAAAAGGGGAAGAATTGATATAATTTTAATACAATGTTGTATACCATATAAGCTTATTATGTGAAAGATATTTCTAAAATTAAAGAAGTGAAATATTATTACCCTAGGACAAGTTACCTTTTCTTCATTCTTCCTTGCAATTTCCTTCAGTTTTTCTCCTTCTGACTTCCATTGATTGATTTTTTTCTTTCTCTCCTCTTCTTCCCCACCTTTCTGCTTCCCTTTCCCTCCCTTTCTTTCTCTCTCTCTCTAGCTCGCTCGCTCGCTCATCCTTTCTATTCTCTAGCCAGTTTCCCCTCCCTCTGGCATTTTTTTGCAATTGTTTTCTAAGTATGAAATAAGGTCTCTCTTTTGCTGCAGCTGCTACTCCATCCCCTGCTGCACTAAATTGACACTTGGGCAAGCAATGGCTCTCGTCAGTCACTCCGAAGCTGCTACTTCCAGAAGTGTCGATTTAGTACAGCGGGGGATGAGGTGCCAGCTGCAAAAGTAGGGCACAGAAAAACTCAACAAAACACTCTGCCTTCCCTTATTGTATGTAATATTTGGTAGAAGGAAGAGGGGGTAGAGGTCGCCAAAATCAGAAATAAAAAACTGAAATAATAATAATAAGGCACCAGGAAGAACACTGGAATTTAAAAACGTGGCTTAGTTAACTGTAGCAGATTTATGGAGGGACGGGAAGAAGGCAAAGAAAAGTCTCAATTGCAGTTAATTTCCTTTCACTTGGTTTCAAAACTAGCTGAAAATGCTGAAAACCTAGACATGTAATTCTGCTTGAGTGACATGTACTCATTGGTCATGGTGATTTCCTTAAGCATCCCCCAAAACATGCACATATACCACTGATTTGGGTGAGAAATTGCCAGTCTGCAATGGGAAATGTGTCAGCTCTCAACTTCCCTTGGCAAGTCTTGCTTTTCATTTCCTGTTGACATAAACACCTACTCTGCTTAATTGAAAGTCCTTCGTGAACATTAACACTACAGGCACCTGGTTAAGTGTAAACTCAATAGGTAGCTCTTCCATACCTAGAGTAAAAATGTAGTCATATATAAGTATACGTATTCTAAAGATAAAGAGATTTATTTTTTGGAACTATCTCCACCTCTGTGCCCCTCTATTAGTTCAGATAATTTTCTATATTTCTGTGAATATGGGCTCTGTTTTATCATGACCAGAGATAGACTACAGGAGATGAATTCCAAAATGCTACGTGCAATGCATTTTTGTTGCATACGTTGGGTTCTTTTTTAAAGTAACCATTTAAAATAAAGCCAGTTTCAAAAGTGGCACTGTAGAAGGAAAAAATGCATGTGTTACTTATGCTGAATTTTGACCATTTTATTCATTATGCACTCTTTCAGGTGAACTGCTATGGTAATTTGCTTTTCTTATGAAATGTAAAATGAAAGTATCTTTTGTGTCAAGGAGTTCTGATATAGCTCCTTTAGAAGGACTTAGTATCTAGGTCAGTTGGCTTTCTTAAACCTGAAATAAATGAGATCTTTGATAGTGCAGTACCATGGCTTCGGGGCATAGATTAAAGGAGAAAAGGGCTTTTGCTAAGACAATTGAAAAAAAAAAAAAAAAAGATCTTTGTATGTTGACTTATTTTTATCTCCTCATATTGGAAAGACCCAGGATACAATTTTTATCAAAGTGTTTCTTTTATTCTATGACCCCTTTGTTTGTTAAATATATTTTAAACTATACTTAAGTAGACACATGTTAATTGTCTATTTAAATAGACATGTTAAGTGTCTGATGTGCACTGAGAATTGCTCTTTACTAGGTACTAATAGGGAACATGAAAGAAAGTGGTGACAGATCTGTCCATCAATTTGCAAAGATTTAATGCATGATCACTGAAAGGTGAGGGCTAATCAGGAAATGCTCAGTGGAACAGGAAGATTATGGAGACTGCTTTAGACTTACAAGAGCAAAAAATGTTGGACTCTCAAACAGAAATACAGGCAACAGAAACTCTCAAAATCATATGTGAGGGGACTGGCAAACTGACTTCCAAGAAGTGGAGAAACAGGAAAGATGAATATGACAGGATGCTGGGGTTAACATGAGAAGACTTCACCAAACTGATGGTCCTTAAAATAGGCTGCAGTGTTAACTTGATATCTTAGGTGTTGGTGAACTCTATATTACAGAATACATATGGACTAAATGGATGGAATTTAAAATCTAGGAGGATCATTCTAATTTTTCAGCCTATTCATTACTGTTGGTCTTCCTTAGGGATTCTGCCCTTACCAGTGTTTTCTTCTTACTCTACATCAAGAGCATTTTACCTGGATTCCAAGATGGACCCTAGAGTCATACTGTATCACACTATATCTTTTTGTTTTCCATAATTGTAGTTGCTTTCATATTCTCTGTATTAGTCTGTTTTCATAGTGCTGTAAAGATACTAGTTAAGAGTGAGTAATTTCTTTTTAAAAAGGAGATTTAATTTACTAACAGTTCCACATTGCTGGAGAGGACTCAGGAAACTTACAATCATTGTGGAAAGTGAAGAGGAAGCAAGGCATGTCTTCACAAGGCAGCAGAGGTGGGGAAAGAAAGAGAGGAAGAGAAAGAGAGAGAGTGTTCAGGGGAAACTGCCACTTTTAAAACATCAGATCTCATGAGAACTCCTTCACTATCAAGAGAATAGCATGGGGAAACCATCCCCATGATCCAATCACCTCCCACCAGGTCCCTCCCTTGACACACAGGGATTACAATTCCAAATGAGATTTGGGTGGGGACACAGAGACAAGCCATATTATTCACCCCCTGGTCCCTTCCAAATCTCATGTTCCTTTCACATTTCAAAACCAGTCATGCCTTCCCAACAGTCCCCCAAAGTCTTAACTCATTCCAGCCTTAACTCAAAACTCTGAGTCCAAAGTCTCATCTTAGACGAGCTGAGTCCCTTTCATCTATGAGCCTGTAAAATCAAAAGGAAGTCAGTTACTCCTAAGAGATAATGGAGGTGCAAGCATTGGGTAAATGTTCCCATTACAAATGGAAGAAATTGGCCAAAGCAAAATGGGCCACAGGCCTTATCCAAGTCCAAAGCCCAGTAGGACACTTGTTAAATCTTAAAGCTCCAAAATGATCCCCTTTGACTTCATGTTTCATATCCAGGGCACAGTGATACAAGGAGTGGACTCCCAGGGTGTCGCATAACTCCATCGCTGTGGCTCTGCAGGGTACAGCCCCTGCAGCTGCTTTCATGGCCTGGCATTGAAACCCTGCAGCTTTTCCAGGCACATGGTGCAAGCTGTTGGTGGATCTACCATTTTGGAGTGTGGAGGACAGTGACCCTCTTCTCACAGCTCCACTAGGCAGTGCCTTATTGGCAACTGTGTGGGGGCTCCAACCACACATTTCCCCTCTGTGTTGCCCTGGTAGAGGTTCTCCATGAGGGGGTCTGTCCCTGCAGCACACTTCTGCCAGGATATCCAGATGTTTCCATATATCCTCTGAAATCTAGGTGGAAGCTCCCAAAGCTCAGCTCTTCTCTTCTGCACACCCACAGGCTCAACACCACCAAGGCTTGTGGCTTACACCCTCTGAAGTAATGGCCTGAGCTATACCTTGGCCCTTATAGCCATGGCTGGAGCTGGAGCAGCTGGGACCCAGGGCACAAAGTCCCAAGTCTGTCAAGCAGCTGGGCCCTGGGCCTGGCCTGTGAAATCATTTTTTCCTCATAAGCCTCTGGGCCTGTGATGAGAAGGGCTGCCTTGAAGATCTCTGAAATGCCCTGGAGACATTTTTCCTATTGTCATCATAATAAACATTCAGTTCCTCATTACTTATGCACATTTCTGCAGCTGGCTTGAATTCTTCCCCAGAAAATGCTTTTTTATTTTCTATTGCATTCTGAGGCTGTGATAAAAATTTTCCAGACTTTCATGCTCTGCTTTCCTTTTAAACATAAGTTCCAATTCCAAACCCTCTCTTTGTGAATGCATGAAACTGAATGCTATTTTTTTGTTTGTTTGTCACCCAGGCTGGAGTGCAGTGGCACAATCTCGGCTCACTGCAACCTCCAACTCCTGGGTTCAGGTGACAAGCCTCAGCCTCCCGAGTAGCTGGGATTACAGGCATGCACCACCACACCTAGCTAATTTTTGCATTTTTAGTAGAGACGGGGTTTCACAATGTTGGCCAGACTGGTCTTGAACTCCTGACCTCATGTGATATGCCCGCCTCAGCCTCCCAAAGTGCTGGGATTACAGGTGTGAACCACCACGTCCAGTTGAAACTGAATGCTTTTAAGAGAAGCCAGGTCACATCTTCAATGCTTTGCTGCTTAGAAATTTTTTTCTGCCAGATACCCTAAATCATCATCTCAAATTCAAAGTTCCATGGATTTATAGGACAGAAGCAAAATGTCTCCAGTCTCTTTGCAAAATCATAGCAAGAGTGACCTTTACTCCAGTTCTCAGTAAGTTTCTCATCTTCATCCAAGACCAGTTCAGCCTGGACTTCATTGTTCATATTACTATGAGCCAGAATTTTGGTCAAAACCATTCAACGATTCTCTAGGAAATTCCAAACTTTTCCACATCTTCTGTCTTCTGAGCCCTCCAAATTGCTCCAACCTCTGCCTGTTACCCAGTTCCAAAGTCACTTCCACAATTTTAGGTTATCTTTATAGCAGTGCTCTCTCTTGGTACCAATTCTCTGTATTAGTGTGTTTTCACACTGCTACAAGGATACTACCTGAGACTGGGTAATTTATAAAGAAAGGAGGTTTAACTAAATCACAGTTCTTCATGGCTAGGGAGGACTTAGGAAACTTGCAATCATGGTGGAAGGTGAAGAGGAAGCAAGGCATATCTTCATAAAGCAGGAGGAGAGAGAGAGTGAGCTCAGGGGAAACTGCCACTTTTAAATGCATCAGATCTTGTAAGAACTCCCTCACTATCATAAGAACAGTATGGGGGAAACTGCCCCTATGATCCAGTTACCTCCCACTGGGTCCCTCCCTCGACATATGGAGATTTCAATTCAAGATGACATTTGTGTGGGGACACAGAGCAAAACCAAATAATATTCCTCCAAAGGTATTTATTACATTGAATTTAGGAACCACTTCTCTAAACAGACTTTCTGGAAAATCTTATTCAGAGTTAAGTCTTTAGCTACCACCTCCTTTGATAATTTCCACATTCATAATGACAACTTAGTTGTTCATTACCTTCAGATCTTTACCTCCAAAGGCGTCGTAGACAACTTCCCCGGCCATCTCACAGGTACTACAAACTCAGCAAGTAGAACACTGACCTTGCTGTTATTCTCTCTTCTTCATAAATGACAATTCTTTTAGTCTTCCTGAGATGCAATGGCAACTCTTTTAGTCTTCCTGAGATGCCTAATTAATGACAACTACACATGGAATGACAACTAAGTTAAAAATTTCTTTATTCTCTTTACACTGCCATCCAAACAGTCATCGAATTCTTTTAAGTCTACCTATTGATAACTTCTCCCCATCCTCATTTCCACTGTGTCAACACAGGTTTTTAGGTCTTTATTTCTCTATCTTTCTCTTCTTTTCTTTTCTCCCTCATGAACTCCTCCTCTTCTTCCTTTTCCTCCTCTTCTCTGCCTCTCTTTCTCTTTCTTAATCTATTCTCATCTTTATTGTTGTACTAGCCTTCTGTCTTGTCTCAATTATCTTACCTTTTCTAAGCTGTTATTCAAACTATCATCAGGATGATCCTTTCCTTCCTCAGTTTTCCTTCCTTTCTTCCTCTTTTCTTTTCTTTCTCCTTTCCTCCCTTTCTTTCTTCATTCCTTTCTCTCTTCATCTCTCACTTTTTGAAATTTAAAAAATACAGAACAACCCAAAAAAGAAAATAGCAATAACCCATGCCTTCACCACCCAGAATTAGTCACTGCTGAAATTTAGGCACAATTGCATGTATTCTTCTTTTCTTTTAATACAGAAATAGCTTCAAGTACACTTACTCACTTAACTACCTCTTGCCATTGGTAGAGTTCTGGCTGCTATAAGTTTTTCTATCAGTATTGCTTCCTTTTATAATTTTCTTTTAAAAATCTCCTCATTGACATATTATTGTTTAGCAGAATATTTAAAAATTATTAAATGAATGGAGGTTTGGTTATTGTTGTGATTGATTTGTTATAGAAACTCTGTGGATATCAATTGGTAGTATATATTTTTGAGACTTTGTAATGAAAATTATGTCACATTGTCAAGAAATAATCATTTAGACTTATTCACTAGTTAAATATGAGATGTAAAGAGTAGTAAAAAAGAAATATTATTACCTCTGGCATGAGCTTGTAGTGATTGCAGTGACAGTAATCAAGCAATTGAAAAGAAATTTCCATGAATTTGGAGGGAAAAGAATGAAGAGAGGATTGGGTCAAGTCTTAACTATCTATATAATTATGACTGGAAGGTAATGGCTTAAGAAATAATGGTGAATTAGGACCAAAATATAAAGAAAGTTAAAGATATTAAATGTGAGAGGACAACATTTATTTACCAGATATGAATGCAAAGTACCAGGATAGGTTTTAACCAGAATTTACCAGAATTTAAATATGCAAATATTACATTTTGCTCACAATATGTTGCACTGTAATTTTTCTTTTTCCAAGTGCTTGATTCTTCCACTCAACTGATTTCCTCGATGTCTAGAATAATATTTAATTTTTCTCATTTGGGTACCTAAACTAGTGCTCAAATATTTATTGATTCAAGAAAAAGAGAGAGAGAGAAAATAGAGGACAGATGGATAGAAGAAGAAAAGAATTAGGGTCATCCTTTTTAAGGTAGTTGTACTGTAGTGTTCACAGGAATTTTAATGATGCTGCATTGTTTAGAAAATTTTTGGAACATTTTTTGGAGCCTGCTTTCCAAACTTAAAGATTTTAGAAACATTCTCAGTGGCAAAACTACTTTATCTTTTGAGAGTAGATTTGCTTTTGGTAATACTCAGAAGTTAGCTGCAGCCAAGTCTATAGAAAAAAGTAGGATCATTCTTTTCAATAATAGCATATGGAATTAGAATGCTAGATGTGACTAAAAGATAAGAACACTGATTTTCTTCTGTGATTTACATACTGTTTCCTGAAGGCAACACTAAAAGAGGAGTCATAGACATTTTTTTTTCTTTTTTAAGCAAATGACACAAAATTGGATTAAGTGCACAGAGTCTCATGATCATTTTTTCAGAAATAAATACTCCTGTATAGGTATGAATTTTGGCACGTTAATAAAGTCATTCTTCTTACTTGTTTTCAGCATTTTATTATGAAAAATCCAAGCATATAAAAAAACTTGAAAAAATGTTACAGTGCATATCTGTATACCTACCACCTAGATTCTATAATTAACATTTATTACACTTGCTTATCACATATCTATTCACTTAAATATACATCTATCCACCTATAAATCAATTTTATTTTTGACACATTTCATAGCTCAGTACATGTCTTCCTAGATAATTTAACATGCATATGATTAATTACAATTCAATATGTGCAATTTTTCTTTTGGTATAAAATCTACATACAATGAAGTAGATAAGTGTGTTTTTAGCAATGTAAAGTCATGAGTTTTGACAAATAAATATACTTGTATAAGCCAAATACCTCTCAAGAACATTACTATAACCCCAGAAAAATCCCTAATGTCATTTTCCGGTCAATTTGCAAATTCAAACCCAGTCCCACCACCATAGATTATTTTTACTTGTTTTAGAATTTCATGTAATGACATGTGCCTGTAGTCCTAGCTACTTGGGAGGCTGAGGCAGGAGAATGCTTGAACCTGGGAGGCAGAGGTTTTAGTGAGCCAAGATCATGTCACTGCACTCAAGTCTGGGAAACAGAGTGAGACTCCGTCTCAAAAAAAAAAAAAAAAACAAACAAAAAATCATGTAAATAAAACCATACAGTTGTATTTTCTGTATAAATATTTTTCAATTATCATAATATTTTTGAGATTCATGTTGTGAATTGTGTATACAGGACTTTTTTTCATTTAAATTGCTCAGTACCATTTCATTCTATAAATCTGTCAGTTTCATTATCTATTCTCCTATTGATAGATATTTGAACTATTTCCAGATTTGGGGTATTATGAACAAAGCTGCTGTGAAAAATTTTGTATCTCTTTGATAAATACCAGGGTCATTGTGTAGGTGTATGATGATTTTTATAACAACTGCCAGATTTGTTTGCATCTTTTATATTCTCACTAACTATGTATAAATTCTACTTACTCTAAAACTTCACCATTATTTTTTGCTGTCAGTCTTTTTAATTCTAGTCATTTTGGTTGGATCTATAGTGGTTTCTCATCATAGTTTTAATGTGTATTTTTCTGATGACCAGTGTTGTTGAGCAGATTTTATGTGCTGATTGTTTATTCATATACAGTTGATGCCTTTTATTTATGGTAGTTATGATCTACAAAGTCATGGCAAATACTGAATTTGAGGATACTGGCTATTGCTTCCGGAAATAAAAGGTTAGTTTCCTATGAGGCTCTGGTCCCAAAATTTTTATCAATCCATCAATATATAATCTTGATTATATTGTTTTATGTGTGCGTTTCTGGTTAAAGACACATAATTCAATATATGTGATTCATTAATTTTGAACTCATTGCCAACAACACTGTCTCAGTCATAGCTGACTGAAGTTTACCAAATCATATATTTTCTCCAAAAGACACCATAATCAACATTACATAATTACACACACCATGTATAATTCAAAATAATTTGCATTCTCCAGTTGTAGACTATGATATTCTATAAATATCAATAACACCTTTGTGGTCAGTAATGTTTTTCAGATCATTTATGTGTTTATTAAATATTTGTGTAGTTTAGTTGTCAAGAGAGTGGTATTAAAGCTCCAATTATGATATTGACATTGCCTATTTTTCTCTTTAATTTTGTCAATTTTTTATTTATATATTTTGATTTATGATGTATGTCTTCCTGATGAATTGATCCTTTCATCATTTTGAAGTGATTATGATTTCTGTTAATATTTTTCATCTTTAAGTCTATTTTATCTGATAGTAATATCCAGCTATTCCAGCTATTTTACAATTACTATTTACATGGTATATAATTTTTTAACCATTTACTTTCCACATTTCTGTGTGTTTATATTTTAAGTGCATCTTTTTCAGGCAGTGTTTAGTTGGGTTTTATAGTCTTATTCATTTTGACGATCTCTGCATTTTAATTGAAATATGTATTTTATTAATATGTTTTGTGATTACCAATATGATTATATGTTGTTCTCCTATTTTGTTATTTATTTATTTTTGTCCCTTCTGGTTTTGGTTCCTCTGTTTTTCCTTCCTGCCTTCTTACGGATTGTTTGAATATTGTTTTAGACTTCTACCTTAATATATCTATTTGATTTCTTTTAACTCTACCTCATTGCATTATACATATCCTTAGGGTCTTACAGTCTATTTAGAGTAGATATTATACTGCATCGTGAAAAATATAGCAATCTTGCATCCTACAGATCCATTTATTGCTCTTCCATTCTTTGTGCCGTATTTGCCATACATGTGATATCTAGATAAATTATAATCCCTCACAATACATGCAATGCAATAATATGCGTTAGGAACTGTCATATATATTTTATAGAAAATGAGGAAAAAATAGTCCATTTTATTTACTCAGATATTCTTTCTGTTGCTCTTTTTTTTTTTTCCTTCCTGAAGACTTGTATTTTTATTGGATATCATTTCCTTTTAGTCTCAGGAACTTCCTTTACCGTTTGTTTTAGTTCCGGTCTGTTGAAAACATTCTCCTGAATTTTATGTTTTAAATATGCAGTTACTTTATATCATATTCGTTATTGAAGAATATATTAACTGAGTATAGAATCCTGGGTGGTGAGATTTTTGTTTTGTTTCATTTTCAGCACTTTAAAAATGTTTCATCACCATCTTCTGTCTTCCATAGTTTCTGTTAAGAAGTCAGTGCATTTCCAATCATAGTTCATTATATAAATATGTCATTTTACTTTTGCTGCTTTGAATAATTTTCTGTTTCTTTGGTTTTCAGCAGTTTAAATGTTTTGTGCCTGTGGAGTTACACATATTTATCCTTTGTGATGTTTGCTGGGTTTCTCAAATCTGTAAAGTTATGTCTTTCAGCAATATGTCCCTATCGCATCTCTCTCCTCCTCTTTTGACACTTAACTTACACACAGGCTTTGAGGTTCTGCATTTTTTTCTCTCTTCTTCATGTTGAATTATTACTATTGATCTATTTTCAGTCTTCAACTCTTTTCTCTAGTGCTTCATTCTTAATTAAGCATAGCCATCTGAAAATTTTTAATCTCAGATATTGTAATTTTCAGTTTAGAAGTTAGATTTAGTGTTTTAATAAGTTATCCATTCTTGGTTGAGAGTACTTTTTTTTAGTATTGCAATAATACTTTTATTTATTTAAATGACCATAGTTATAATATTAGTTTGGTGCAAAAGTAATTGCGGGTTTTCCCATTACTTTTAATGGCAAAAATTGCAATTACTTTTGCACCATAGCTGCTGTATGCAACTTACTTGTTAACTCTGGCACTGAGGTAACCTTGAGGTTGATTTTGGTTGATTGTCTTTTTCTGGAAAATGGGGAACACTTTTCTAATTATTCATAGGTTGAGTAATCTTGGATAGTATTCTGAACATTTTCTTTTTTCTGTGAAGACCTCAGATTCTATTATTTTTTCTCTGTAAAGTATTAAAGTCTTTGTTTTATCAGAAAATTAGCATTTGGATTCACCTTGAAAACTTTTGTATTTTGGGTTTCAGCTCAAAACTCTGTTTTGATTTTTATCTTTAACTAGACTGTTTTTTATCCAATTGATGCATGCCTTTTTTCCCCAGGGGTCAGCAACAGCAGACTAGGCTAGTGCATGTGCATGTGTTTGTGTGTGTGTGTGCTCATGCACATGTGTGTACCTAATACAGGGCCCTCCTTCCTCAGCTGTCTCTTTTCTAGTATTTACCACTTACTTTCTAGCAGTCTGGTTATCTCTAACATCTGATTTTGTGGGTCGGAGAAACAGAATTTTCTATTGGGGTGTTAACCACCCATGTAATACTATCTTCAGCCTGTCCTCAGGTTAAAAGTCACAAAAATGTATAACTCATCTTGCGTTGTTCCATTCCTCATATTTTGACCGCCCTCCAGGTGCTGGTAATTTTTGTTCAGTTGCCAGTGTCTTCAGATTATTGTTTTATTTTGTACTTTGTCTAGAATCTTAAAGTTTTTATCTGAGTTGTAAAAGATCAGATCTGATAGCTTAATCAGCTATAACAGACATGAAACCTTATTATTTCTCAAATATAAGTCATATTTATACCTAAGTATGGTAAACTGTACAATATAACACTCTAACAGAATTTCTTCTGAAGTTGGCTTTATATTATTTTTATGTATTTATATTAACTTAATACTAAAATTATTTATATTTATTGTATAAACACAAACTTATATTTTATATTATTTATATCATAGTATTACATCTATGTTCATTATATTGTGTATATTTACATATATACACATATCTCACAGTAATTATAAAATTTGTTTTAGTAGCACATCCCTAATGTGTATAATATGCTTTATCATTAAGATCCAACTCAGATGTCATTTCCTTCAAGAAAATTTCCTTCAATGCTCCATTTTCCCAGGCTCTGCTCCTGTTGAACACTGTAAGTATATTTATCCCTTCATTTAACAACAGGGTATTGCAATTATAAATTTATATGTCACTTTTTCAACTAGTCTGAGAAGTCCTTAAGAAGAGAGCTACGTGCATATTGCCAGGGTGAAGCCTAGCATAGTGAGTGCACATTGCATTGCACTTAACAATTTAAATGACATCTGTTGTCTTTTCCACAGAAACGTGAGTATGCAGGGTGGGTGTTATCATCTTTATTTATAGATGAGAAAAATGAGACTCTAAGCCATTTAGAGACTTGCCCAAGGTCATACAGCAAAAAAGTGGCAAAGCCAACTCTTTGTGTTTTGTATTCGGTACTGAAGTAGTTGGTACTTGGTACAACGGATTTTTCTTGCCTTCTGAGCAACTTTATCTCATCATTAAAAGATAACTATTATTGTAATCAGTACTAATCTCTACTACATACATGCAATTTTAATAGACTCTAAATATAGTGTGTTTGCTTTAAGTAAAAACATATGTATGTATATAAACTTTTTAAACATTTGATTAGCCTTGCTAAATTTTGTTGGATGAAACACTAGCTTTAGGATTAAATACTTACATTAAAGCAAAGCTATGTGCTGCATGTATGATATCTAATTTTTTCTCAGGACTTTATTTTCTTCTGCAATTAAATATTCAAAGTCCAGGTTTTCATTGCTACTGATACTAGAGAGAGCCTAGTCCACCTAGGAACACTCTATCCATCTGTTCCTTACATACATTATTAAATGAGAGGCAACTAGAAGTTAGGTAAACCCTTGCCAGCTGCAAACTAAATTCTCAGGAGCTTTGGTATGTTCTATAAATTTCCTAGGGTTCATTGCCAGTTTTTGACTGTAGGGAATTTTAGACTTGGGATATTTGTGTTGAAAAGTTGCATCAAAATTCACTACCCTTTCATTATCCTCAGTTTGTAATCTTTGGATACAGTTTCCTAAATCTCTGGAGTCTTTTAAACCACGTGGATTTTTTTTTTTCAGTCTTTCTACTCTACATGTTTTTCAAGAAACAAATAAGCCAAGCCACTTTACCTGTGAACAGGACAATGGGGTCCTGATGAGCACCCTTTGCATGTATTTTGGGAGTCCACAGGAATTAGTTTGACTATTTACAGATTATAACAGTTGGTAGTTGAATGTTTTATTTTCATTCCCAGTTGGTACAATATGTTCACAGCTGATGCTAATGGCTGGCCCATTTGATTTCACATATGGTCCACTATTTGGGGCCCTCTAAGGCTTTCTTTTGTAGTTAGCTTTCTCTAAAGCCATCATGTATTTGGTTTTGCTTTTGTCTGCTGGTCAAATGAAGAAAAAAAACCCCTCTGAACCTTGGCAGCTGCAGAGGAAATCAACAACTCAGTTGATAAAGATTCAAAGAACTAGGTCAAAATGTCCCAGGAAGAAGATTTTCGTTAAACACTACAAACAAACAAAATGCTTCTCTACATTTCATGAGACTGAGAGCACACACACAAAGTGTTCTCTTTTGTTTTTCTTTTTCTCTGAAGCTCTGCCTAAGCTGTCCTTAAGTGTTTTCAGCACGGTTAAGTGTCAGAGAGACCGTGCTGTCCTAGGCATCCATTTACATTGAAAAACATCGTGCCACAAGTCCTTCAGAAAATATTTCCTTTTGGGCAGTTTTTACAACTTAATTTATTTGCTGCTAAAATTCACTAAGGAAGAAAGCATTAAAATTGAACTGGAGTCTCTTTGCCAGGACTTATTTCACAAAGCATATTAGACAAGAAGAGTAGAACTGCAAAATTAATAATATTGGAAACCCAAATGCAAGCACCCTCCAGCAGTCATTATAATTCGATACATAGTCAGTGTTTATCCTGTCTCTAAACTATAACTGATAAAGCCACAATCTCATAAAAAGATTATTTTCAAGACTATTACATTACCCTTTGAGAGCTAAAATACTCATTTATTCATAGTAGCAGATTGTAATAGCTTTAATTCCCTGAGAAGTGGGCATTATATGATAATTGAGTGGGCTGGGATGTTAATTGTCCTCCACTTCACCTCTAGATGTTTAACTGCTTATCTCCTCAACCAGCAAACAATAATGTTTCCTTATTTGTACCTTACTGTTCAGATAATTTTGTGAGCTAAGTAATTTATTTGTAATAAGGAGAAAAAAAAGTATCTGTACAGAAGAAATATTTAAATAGTGCCACGTTTACATATTAAAACCAATTGAAGATGCTGTGGTGTACTTATGGAGCCTTCCAACGGAGCTGCTTATGCAGTACCTGGAGAGTAATTGGAAATGCAGGAATATGGCCAACAAATAGAATGACATTAACAGGCATCACTAAATCAATACTGTTTGGTTAGTTTTCGATGATATTTTCTATTAGGAGCAACTTGTCTCAAACCACATGGCAGAGTAGCCTCTTACTGTTCAGGGTGTCATGCTGGTGTCCCATGCTGCTTCTTGTCAACCATTGAGCTGTGGAGGAATATGCCTACAGGCCATTTCGTGGATCATCCTGACTTATTTCCACTGCTGCTGTTTTCATACTTTCCTTTTGGGGCTTCGTTACAGTTTGAATAAGTTATATAGGGGAAGATGGAGAAAACCTACTAGACACTTAACTATCATTAGTTGAGCATCTGTTATATGCCAGGCATTGGTTTGCTTCTAATGTGCACAATATTTCTAGGATTTTGGTGTTAGAAAAATCATCCAAAACTAAAAATAAGACAATGAATGACTACACATGCTTTCAAAATCATACTGTACCATTGTTCAAGAAGACCAAGGATTATTTGGTTTTTAGGAAATAGACCTTTTATAAGTTTACTATACACTATTGATTAGGGGGCAGATTCTGTTAAAATACATGTTAACTTGTAGATTATTGTTCAGTAGAAATGACAATTATTTCTGCCAATAACTAAATAACTCAAAAATGCTTTTGAGTTTCGTTGCTCTGTATGATATTAAATTGTTTTGTCTCCAATTTAGCAAATTTACTTCTGCATGCTTTACCTGATAGGATGTATAACTCTCTGTTTCTCGTGTTCTCCTTTGAATCAGTTTTATCACCAGGGTTTTCCTCATTATTGATGTAAATCTTTAAAACATGCTCCTTTTATTTGTACATAGGTTATGTTTTTAACTTTTCTGAAAGTCTATTTTGATAGGATTAAACTGACTTTCAGATTTTATTTTCCCAAGTTGGCAGGCTATTGGGAAGTTATGTTGTTATCCAGGTCTGCTTGATTTCAATTATCTTGATGCTTCAATTTCACTCATCATCGTGTTCTCGCCCCAGCCCTTATTAGATAAGGTAAAATTTCAAGTACAAATAAAATATTGTTTTGCTTCTAGTCCCTTAGTAGCTCCAGGGCTTAGCCTTTCATTCAATTTGTCCAGACTTATTGTCTCTGTAGACTAATTACTAACACGCTGCATGGTCCACAGTAGGAACACAATAACTTCCTGTTAACTCAATGAATAAACAAATGAAAGAACAAAAGAAAAGTGAATAATTGATAATGCCTGATTGAGTAACATATTCTTTTAGAGCAAGAATATCTTGCTTATACTAGGGAGGAAAAAATAAACAATAAATTGACAATCTTTTAGAGTAGGATTATTGAGGTATAATACAGAACCCATTCTACAAGATACATATGTCCTGATGGGATCTCTTTCTAGATTAAATTTAAATACTTGCCTAAATTATAAACATATTCTATGCTAGGAGTCTCATCTCTTATAATTATTGGCTTTCAACCTTAGACAAATATTTTTGGAGTTATCTCTACAATTGCTGAAATAATATCATATTCACCTGATCTACCAGATGATTTCTTGAATCTCAAAAACTTTTAGGTACGTGGTTTTCTGGCATTCCTTAGTAGAACAAAATAAATAATCCCCTCTCCTGTTCCTTTTCCTTAGTGTTCCTGTTGATAACTACACAATGATACTCAAAAAGAATAAGAAAGTCAATCAAGATATTGATTAAATGTCTACTGGGTACCAGTCTCATACCATGTATTTGGACAACCAAAGATGAATAAGATTCATTCATGTTTTGCCTCCAGGCATTTGTACTTTTTCCCAGCTTCTGAAATGATAGATCTTCGCATGACTTGCCCTTCACTTTATTTAGTTCTCTTCTCGTATGCCCCATCCTTAGAGAAGTCTTATCTAGCCCTTCCATCATACGTAGTAGCCCCTGTCACTCTCTGTCCTCTCACCCTGATTTACTTTTTTGTACAGTGCATATGTATTGATTCTTCTGTCTTTTACATATAAATATATAGCTCCCTCACTAAACAATAAGACCCACAAGAGGAAGGGATTATCTGTTTTATTTATTTTGTATTTCTAGTACCAGGAACAATGCTGGCTCATAATAAGTAAAGTCAGTTCAACTTTCTGCAGTAGTTTTGTTCTATAAAATTGTTGCAAACACTGAACTAGCAAATACTGAAACATTGTTCCTAAAGGAAATACAAATGTAGGCTCCTGCAAGCCTCTAGTCACAAAATTTCTATCAACTGATCAATACATTACCATGTCTAATGTATATTTCTGTGAAGATATCATATTTAAGATAATGTTCTTACAAATAATTATTTATGTATAGTATTTCTTTATAAATAAAGACTGGTCAAGAAGGGTTTAACATTTTCCTGACTCTGAATTATGTGGACGAAAATTTCTTTGGCTTCTAGCCTCACAGCAATGCTGCTCACTACTCTTCTGTTAAATTGGTGGCCATCTCACAAATATACAATTTTAGCTGGTTTTCTATAGCTTCGTTATTGATGATAGACATAACTTTAGCAGTTCCTGAAGGAGCATTACATATAGATCAGCAGATATCCTCTTTCTCTTTCTGGATGTACTGTATTGTTGATTAATTAACATTGAACTAATGGTCAAGAGCACTATAACTCAAGCCTAAGTTAAGCTTATCTAACACACGTATTTTCTCTGTAAGTCAAATCACAGCCTTTCTTTGTTCAGGAACACTATGCAGCATTTTAGCACTACATTTGGAGGTTATGGGTTTTTTTTTGCTTTGTTTTGTTTTTTTTTTGTTTTTCTGTTTTTTGTTTTTTTGTGTGTGTGTGATGGAGTCTCGCTGTCAGCCCAGGCTGGAGTGCAATGGCATGAATGGCATGATGTCAGCTCACTGCAACCTCTGCCTCCTAGGTTCCAGCAATTTTGCCTCAGCCTCCCAAGTAGCTGAGATTACAGGCATCTGCCACCATACTTGGCTAATTTTTTTTTGTATTTTTAGTAGATACGGGGTTTCACCGTGTTGGCCAGGCTGGTCTCAAACTACTGACCTCAGGTCATCCACCCGCCTCGGCCTCCCAAAGTGCTGGGATTACAGGTGTGAGTCACTGCTCCCAACCTTGGAGGCCATTTTAAACAGCAAAATCACTAACAAAAAGTGAAAAGATGTGAAAATATGGCACTAAATAGACTATAAATAGGACACATTAATGGTAGAAGAGCTGAAACAAGATGGACCATTGCCCTCTAGGACTTTCCTGGGAATGAGTATGAGGAAATTCAAATATTTTGTCACTCCACACATGTCCACAAATATCCAAAAAAGTGCAGTAAGCATTGATTTTGGGGGTATAAGTAAATTTTAGTGAGTAGGCAGATTTGCAAATAATGGAATCCACAAACAATGAGGATTGCTTGTATTTGGTGATTTCTTAAATGTACTGTGAAAGGATTGTTATGAAGAAGATAATCAAAGAAAAATTTAAAGTTTAAAAAAAAAGAGACACAGTTATTGGACAATGTGGTAATAGATTTTAGATGAACAAAAGCAACAAATATCTTCTAAAAGAGTATTTCACAAATTTTAATGAGTAACAATTACCAGGAAATTTAATGAATAACTATTACCTGGGTTTAGATGTTAATCCTGCTTCAGTAGGTTTGAGGTAGGACCTGAGATTCTAACTTCCTAACAAACTTCCAGAAGACACCAAGGCTGCTATTTGAGTAGCAAGGCTTTAGAGCCACGTATCAGCTTTCTGATCCTGGGCCATATACTTAATCTCTGAGTCCCAGTTACTGCTGTGCCAGACTTCTGTTGACTCAAGAATGGCACCATGCCTAAGAAGCCAAAGAAGAGAGTAGGAGCCAGTGAATAAGACGTAGGTGCTGCAGGGTGAACTCCAAAATAGGGGCTCAGCCCAGGAGGCCAAATAGATTCTTGGCTTTGCCCAGAAAAGAATTCAAGTGTGAGCTGACAGAGTAAACTGAAGGCAAGTTTATTAAAAAGGAATCAAAGGATGGCTATCCCATAGCAGCATGGACTGCTTGAGTGACTATATTTACAGTTATTTCTTTATTGTATTCTAAGCAAAGGGTGAATTGTTCATAAGTTTTCTTGGAAAGACGTGGGAGCTCCCAGAACTGAGGGTTCCTCCACCTTTCAGACTATACAGGGTAACTTCTGGACATTACCATGGCATTTGTAAACTCTCCTGGCACTGGTGGGAGTGTCTTTTAGCATGCTAATATGTTATAATTATCATATAACGAGCAGTGAGGATAACCAGAGGTTGCTTTTCTTGCCATCTTGGTTTTGGCGAGTTTTGATCAGCTTCTTTACCACATCCTGTTTTACCGGTGGGGTCTTTGTGACTTGTATCTTGTGAAATACATCCTGGCAAATTTCTATTTCTTAGGGTTTATTGGAGACTTACATACAAGGTAGTCTAGGAGTGTGTGCTGGACAGGAACACCATTACCATTTGTAAAAAGTATACAGTTTATATCTCATTTTTACTTAGCACCTTCTACCTAGCAACCTCCCTTTAGCCCAAAACAAAGGATCTTGATCTCTTGCACAGCCTGTGTTCCAAAGTATGGGCCAGGTCAGATGTTCTTCATAGATAAGGAATGAATCTCTGGGTTGACCAATCCTGGATTTCTTAGCTCAGAATTCTGAATACACATTCTTCTTAGACCTTAGGGTCTTTTTCAGGGTATACTTGAGTTATTGCTGTCAGGTGTATCTGCTATACATTTACCTCATCTGTGAAATGGGTACGATAGTAATATCTCATTGGTTTATTGTAGGATTAAATAAAACAACACATGTAAAGCTCTTAAAACTGTATATATCACATAGTAAACCCTCAATAAAAATTTTGTCATAATGATGATGAAAAAGCATGCTCTAATTTCTCATGTTCTAAAAAGCAACATACACGCAATTCAGCAAAATACTCTTATTTAAAATTTTGTTTTCTCTTCTTTTAATATACAGGCTTACAAGAGTATTTTATTACCATTTTCACCTGCTATTTATTCCTTAGTTTCTGTCCCTCCCCTTCTCCAAGATATGCTCCCACCAGTGTGGAGGCCATAAGCTCTTGACCCCTTGAATTTTCACCAAAAAAAATCACTGATATGAAGCAGGTTGATTAATAGGAGAAAAGGCATACGCATTTATTTAACATGTATACACAAGAGCCTTCAGAATGAAGCCCCAACTTCCCAATACATAACAGAAGCTAATTTACCATCTTGAAATTGCAGAAAGAATGTAGACTCAGACAGATGTCTCCAAAAACAGGCTTTAGTGGCAAGACAGTGGGAGGAAAAAAGGAAGAGGCTTGGCTAGCAAAATGGCCTTGTTATGTAGATGAAGCCTTCCTCAGAAAGAATAAAATGTAAATGTTTCTTTTTAGACTTTTAAAGGTGTCAGTCTCTCAATCTCTTCTGGATCCCAGAAAGGCACAGAAAGGGAAGGCATGGCTGCATTAATGGAGATTCTCAACAGATGTAAGTTTTCTCCACAAAGGACAGCTTTGCAAGGACACCAGCTTGTGGTGGCCATTCAAAATATGCCAAAGAAGTATATTTTGGGTTAAAATATTTTTATTTCCTTCTCCAGCAATACATTTTTTTATACACATAAGGTCTGTTCAGGCCTTATGTGATGAAACACCTCTGAAATAACTAGACCTGATGATCTTTCTCTCCTTGAAACTACTTCCTTGATGTGGTAGATTACAACATTGCTGCTAATTCTTTCCACTTTCCTTGAATTAGAATTATATATGTGAGCACTCTATCATGTTACTGGAGAGGGGTCCTCATTCAGACCCCAAGAGAGGGTTGTTGGCTCTTCCACAAGAAAGAATTCTAGGTGAATCCATAAAGTGAAAGTAAGTTTATTAGAGAGGTAAATAAACAAAAATTCTGGGAAATTCCCAGAACTGAGGATTCTTCCAATTTTAGCCCATACACAGTAACTTCCTGACATTGCCATGACATTTGTAAACTGTCATGGTGTTGGGTGGGAGTGCCTTTTAGCATGCTAATGCAATATTGTTAGCATATATTGAGCAGTGAGGATGAACAGAAGTTACTTTCATTCCTGTCTTGGTTCTGTTGGGTCCTGCCTGGCTTCTTTACCACATCCTTTTACTAGCAAGGTCCTTATGACCTGTACCTTGTGCTGGCCTCCTGTCTCACTCTGTGACTTAGAAAGCCTAACCACCTGGGAATGGAACCCAGTGGTCTCAGCCTTACTTTACCCAGCCCCTATTCGAGATGGAGTCACTCTGGTTCACACATCTCTGATATACATATCCCTGCTCCCTTTTACAAGGGAACCCTTAATCCTAAAGGTTATAGAGGGACAAAGATCAATCTTCTGTAACTTCTTCAAGCTGAATAGGGGTGATGATATTCCTACAAAACTATTAAGGTCTCTTGTATTTGGAGTAGAGAGGAGCTAAATCAGAGAGTGTCAGTATGTTGAGGGCCACTTATAACTCTTGAGTTCCAACAGGTGATATCTGGAAGATCAATAAGTGTTTAATTTAAAAAAACATTCAATAAGCTAATACTGCATTTCTGCACAAAGAGTGCAACAGCAATATATTCCAAAACATTAAAGCAAATTAGGCAAAATTATCCCAGGTAAACTCAATAAGAAGGCTTTCCATGAACTGGGAAATCGTTGGAACCAAGCTGATACAGGGTCACTAGCTGATTCCAATATGTGTACAAAATTAGACTACTGATCCAGATTTTTACAGTATCCATCCCTCTCATTTCTTCTAAACAACAGCCAGAGATCACTGGTTGGTTCACAAGAATAAGTAGCATTAATCTAAATCTCAGGGAGAATCTTAAAAACAACTTTTGAGATTAGAATCTAATAACAGGTGTACTATACTTTTTGAAACATAATTCTTTTTCTCTCCCCAGTCTTTCATTTTTGGTAAAGACAAATCATGGTAGGACCAATTTGCTTTATTATACTTGGCATGATTATTTGTATAAAGCACAGCAGGAATAATTATTTTTCACATAGGATTTATTTATTTATTTATTTATTTATTTATTTATTTATTTATTTTTGAGGTGGAGTTTTGTTCTTGTTGCCCAGGTTGGAGTGCAATGGTGTGATCTCAGCTCACTGCAACCTCTGCCTCCTGGGTTCAAGCGATTTTTCTGCCTCAGCCTCCTGAGTAGGTGGGATTACAGACACCTGCCATGATGACTGGCCAATATTTTTGTATTTTCAGTACAGTTGAGGTTTCCCCATGCTGGCCAGGCTGGTCTTGAACTCCTGACCTCAGTTGATCCACCCACCTCAGCCTCCCAAAGTGCTGGGATTACAGGTGTGAGCCACTGTGCCTGGCCCCACAGAGGCTTTTTAATTGGCTTTGGTGGAACTTTTGTTCCATAAAAGGAATCTCAGATAAATTTTATTTTTAAGTCAAGCCCAGCCATCAGTTTTAACATCAAATACCTATGAGTTGAGTAAACTTTTTCCTGTTGAGGTCCCAAGATAACATGGGGCTCCTGGGCCTGTGAGAAAGTGATACTCTTTAGTTACCACAGGTCAGGAACCCTGTACCGGGAACGTATAGACAAGGTATGAGGCTAGTTTTCCCAAGGGGATTTAATTGGCTGTATAAGTCAAGTTTGATTTATTAGATGAAAGCATGCCATTCCAGTCAAAGCCTTGGTAAAATAACCAGCGTCTCCAATTATATCTTGTTACAAAAGAAAACAGATTCTTATTACACTTATGCAAATAACTATAATTCCATAAGTTAAGAATACTCACAAATAGTTGCAAATTCTGGAAAAATCAGGCAGAGAGAAATAAATAAATATGCTCCAAATTTTGTCCACAAGAGTATACTTTACTCAATTGTTAAAAGCTGTCAATAGCTCAAAAGTTCCCTTAACTCTGAAAAATAAAACAAAAGATTAGCAACTTTAGAAAGATCACTTCAGGCTTCTATTAGTTCAGTCCATGTAGTTAACCTCTGTTCTGCTTGATATTCATGAAAATTCCAGCTCTCTATGAGAGCCCTGAGAGTTTTTTCCTCTTTTCTAATGTGACAGTCTCCAAAGTTATCAGAAACCTGCATTTAAAAGCATCTATTAGACTTCTATAGTTGATTGGAAAACCACCTTCTCACGAGGATCAAAACAAGACAATTGTCCATGGATGACAAATTAAGGAAGCCTCTGTTAAAAACACAATTTGGTTGTTTCTGTGGCATACAACAATTTTACATAACAACTATAAGTATAAATAACCTATGCAAAGCCATGTCAGAATTATAGGAGTTTCCCATAATTTTGGAACACATACCAATAACATATTTATACAAATACAGTCCAAGGAAAAGTGAACACCATTTCATGTTTGACAATGTTTCCTGTGTGATTTTTATACAAAATAAGCCAAATGTGATTTTTGAACTTTAAGTGACCTAATATCTAAAAGATTAATTCAGAAAAAGATGTAATTTATAATTTAATTTTGGAAAGTTTGCTAAATATCAAAGGTTTAAAACACTTGATATTATAAAATTAAATCCCAAGTCACCATAATTCATTCATTTAGCCAAAATGATAACTCAGACATTTTTAAAAAGGCAAAAACGTTTACTCATTAAGAGGGCAGACTTGGCTTTCCAAACCTTCTGTCCTTTGTCTTTCCCTTTTTTTCCTATAGTTTATTCAAAAGGCAAACAAAAAAATCTTTCATTTTAAAAAATATTACATGAAAATCTTGTTCCAGAGAGAAGACAAATTTTACCTACTGTAATAATGTACTATTACTGTCAACTCCAATTGTTAATAAAATCTTATAGGCAAATCTATTCAATTTTAATGTCTGACCACAAGGTAAGATTCTCATAAACCTTTTATAACCCTTTACAAATTTTTGTTAAAGAGCAAATCAGTGCTCTAGAAAAAACCTGTTGTGCTTTCATTCCAATGCTCAATTAAAAAAAAAAAAAAAAACTCAATACCCCTTTAATTTAGTTCTTAGGTTTACACATAGAAATTTTTTTACAAGATTAACTTTTCACAAACCCTCCATAACTTGTCCAAACCTTCAGCTTTATCCTATCTAACTTAAATAATCCTTTAACCCCCCTGAGCTAGTAAAAAAAAAAAATCCACATTCCCATGCCTACTTATAATCTTTTACCAAAAACACACTTTCTTTACTCACCTTGCATGTAAAATTGTTTTTACTCCTCAAATATTGCTTAAATCATGTGAACTAAAAGGCATTACACTTTTCTGACAAAATATTTGATTTAAGTTTTTATTACTTTTAAGCCAATTAATTGGAGCTCTTCTATGTATAAACATTATAAACACAACACATATAAATAGACAGAAGAAGATCCAGTAGTTGTAAGATTTCTCATTTGTCAGCGTTTCTCTTTAAAGCATACAGGTTTTAGGGTCTAATAAGTAGGTCATCTGGAAGGCAAAACAAATCTCCCAAAATTACGGGTCCCATTTTTTATACCAGATCCTGGATACCCCCAAAAAAGAGAAACACTATGGAACAAGACAGTACAATGATTTTCACCATCCATTTCATTGCAAAGCAACTCAAAGTCAATCAGCCTCTTCTGTGATTAGCTCATTTTTGATGGGAGTTTTATCCTAAGTGGAGGGTGGTGATATCTCCATACTTTCCAGGTGGCAAAGAGCATGCTTCTCTGAGCCAAATGTGAAAAGAGCCAAGTATCCCCATAACTGCCAAGAGCCATTGCTAAAAGTATATTTCCTACCTAGTTAGTTATTACACACCAAAGTTCTCTCTTAGTGCAAAATAATTTCTGACACTCCCAAAAGTAAAAAATGTAAGTTAATGCAATGCAAAACAAAACAGAGCCTTAGATTTTGAGAGGGATTTATCTGCTTTTAATTCCTTGAGTTCCATGAGGAAAACAGAGGCTTTTCCCAAAAGGCGGTCTGTGGCATCTCCTGTTTTTCTCAAGGAGTTCTAGGCTGTTAGAGCTTGAATACTGGCTTTTAATTAAGCTGACTTTAACTGTAGTGCTCTTTTAAAAATTTGTAAACTCCTTTTAAATTTCTATTACCTGACTTTAGCCATACCAAACGGTCAATATTTCTGGTTCTAAACTTTGCCATGGCCAGGCATGGTGGCTTATGTCTATAATCACAGCACTTTGGGAGGCCGAGGTGGGTGGATCACCTGGGGTCAGGAGTTTAAGAACAGCCTGGCCAAATTGGTGAAACCCCATCTCTTCTAAAAAATACAATAATTAGCCAAGCATGGTGATGGGTGCTTGTAATCCCAGCTACTCAGGAGGCTGAGGCAGGAGAATCACTTGAACCTGGGAGGTGGAGGTTGCAGTGAGCCAAGATTGTGCCATTGCCCTCCAACCTGGGAAACAAGAGTGAAACTTCAACTCAAAAAATAAAAATAAAAATAAAAATAAGCTTTGCTGAAAGTAATCTCACAGGTGAAACCAATAAGCCTTAGCTAGTAAGCTACAGTATTTGTCATTTTCCATTTCTTTTCCCAGAAGGCACCTAGGGCAGCTAATTTTGAGCTTGCAAAGCCTTTTAACTGCTTGAGATAATTTTTAGGGCTAATTGACGTGGGGCCCAAATTACTATTCCCTGGAAGGTGGAGACCAAGAGAAAGTACCACCGTATGGTTACAAGGTTAAGCTCTCTAGAATATTTTTCATCATGTGGTCTCCGGGAAAGATGAAAGAGCAGACAGTTGGCCTGAGTAACAGAAAAGATAGAAAAGAGAAAGGAGAGAAAATGAGAAAAGCATTGCCTGCAGCGTGGCGGGGAAGGTAGCAAAGCTCAGAGAGGCCAGAGAAATACCCACCTATTGCAGTGGCACTGAATCCTAAGTTCAGGCAACTGCTTTTTGGTAGCGAAGAGATCTTTTTCGGCAGTCCCATCAGCTCTCAAGTTTCCACTTTTGGGAAGAAAAAGCTCCTCATGTTTCAAGTTCCTATATTTGCCTATTTCTGTCACCCACAGCCATTAGTAGAGTGCAAGGTTGATTGATCCAAAGAGAAGAGCGGTCAACACCCCATAGTACTGAACCCGTACTTAGCCAAGAGAAAATTTACTGTCCTTTGTCTTTCCATATCCCTCTAAACCTTAGGCCTCTAACCCCCTAAATCCTAGGAATGTTTCTAACCTTCGTAAGTTGGGCCTTGAACCCAAGTTCGGTCAAACATCATTGCCTTTTCTTAAGATGGGCCTTTAACTCTGTCTTAGGAGAGACTCTAACTCCTTTAAGTTGGGCTTCTAACCCAATCCCATCTTTTATCCAGGAACCCCACCACTTACCCAAAATCAGGCAATCAGTGCTGTGGTCTATTTATTTGGGGTCAGGTGTCTCTTCAGTGTCATCCCTTCCTGGTTTGCCAGGAAAATGTTACCAGGAAGAGATCCCCATTTAGACTCCAAGAGAGGGTTCTTGGATTTCCCACAAGAAAGAATTTGAGTTGAATCCACAGAGTGAAGTTAATGCAAGTTTATTAAGAAAGTAAAGGAATAAAGAATGGCTACTTCATAGGCAGAGCAGCAGCATGGGCTGCTTGACTAAGGATGCTTATAGTTATTTCTTTATTGTGTGCTAAACGAGGGGTGGTTTATTCATGAGTTTTCCAGGAAAGGGGTGGGCAATTCCCAGAACTGAGGGTTCCTGCCCTTTTTAGACCATATACGGTAACTTCCTGACGTTGCCATGGCATCTGTAAACTGTCATGGTGCTAGTGGGAGTGTCTTTTAGCATGCCAATGCATTATAATTAGCATAAAATGAGCAGTAAGGATGAGCAGAGGTCACTTTCATTGCCATCTTGGTTTTGGTAGGATTTGATTGGCTTCTTTACCACGTGCTATTTTATCAGTAAGTTCATTGTGATCTGTGTCTTGTGCCAACCTCCTATCTTATCCTGTGACTGAAAATGCTTAACCTCCTGGGAATTCAGTCCAGTCCATCACAGCTTTATTTTACCCAGTTCCTATTCAAGATAGAGTCGGCTCTGGTTCAAACGCCTCTGACAATGTTTACATTTCACTCTAGAATGGGAAAAATATACTTCCCTGGGTTGGGACATCTGACTTGCTTTGCCCAGTGAAATGTTGGCAAAGGATATGTGCCAGTTTCAAGCTAAGGTCTTACAAGGCAATTTGTGCTGCTACTTACACCCTTGAGTTCCTGTGATCCACAACGTAAAAAAAATTTTAGAAGTATTGCTGACCCTACAGCCTGAAGCCCAGAGAGAAGACCTGAAACCAGCAGGAGGGCTGAGTTCAGCTTGGTACAGCAGGTGCAGCCTACCTGGATTGGCTGATGTGCAACCAACCTGAGGACTCCTGAGCATAAAACTAAATTTGTTTTGGTGTAAGATTTTTGAGTGAATAAACAGCAAAGCAGCTCCAGTAAATATTCCTGGCTTTGTCAGTTCTTTCTCTTACCTCTTAGTTCTTAATTTTCCTTCTTCTTAGTATACTTTTTTGGACTTACTTCCCTCCGCAAATCCTAAAAATATTTGTGACTCTGAGGGTTTGTTCCTAGGACAACTGTACTTTTTACTTTTTAAATTATCCAGGACAATCTCAATGACTGTTATGTTTAAAACTTCCACCTACGGTGTGATGAGTCAAGGTCCTTATCACTCACCCTGTTCTTAGGGACTTCAGGCTCTTGTCTGGTGTCGTAAACTGGATATATCCCCCTGGATACTTTATGGGAATTGAATCTCTTTTTATTTTTATTTTTTGAGACGGAGTTTCACTCTTGTTGCCCAGGCTGGAGTGCAACGGTACGATCTTGGCTCACCACAACCTCCGCCTCCCGGGTTCAAGTGATTCTCCTGCCTCAGCCTCCCGAGTAGCAGGGATTACAGGCATATGCCACCACCTCCAGCTAATTTTGTATTTTTAGTAGAGACTGGATTTCTCCATGTTGGTCAGGCTGGTCTTGAACTCCCAACCTCAGGTGATTCACCTGCCTCAGTCTCCCAAAGTGCTGGGACTACAGGCGTAAGCCACTGTGCCCAGCCAGGAATCTTAAATTAAAGGCTTCCTCAGCCAAACGTATATTACCCCCCATACTCTTAAACTTACTTTTTTTTTTGGAATCAACCCCAGAAGCAAACACCAAACTCTGTCCTGCTGTGGGACCTTTTTTGTAGTTCCTATTCCTTCTTCCTGGAGAACACTACAGCTGCCTCTTAAGCAGCTCATTGTCACTCATCAAACCTCAGCTCAGAAGACAGTTCCCAAAAGAGTCTTTTGTTGACCACCCTGAGTGAAGGTGCCTCCTCTACTCAGTTTATTAGCTATTTTTAATATATTTCTATAGTGTTGAAAAGCATTAATCATTCGTTTACTTATGTGACAATTTCCCCACCTAAAATGTAAACTTTATGAAGGCAGAGAACTTTCTGATCTATTGACCATATACTCAGTTTCTAGCCTACGGGTTAGCAAGGAATAGTTTCCCAATAAATATTTTACAATGAATGAATAAACTTTTTAATTTTATTTTTGGACAAATGGCACTATCATTCTTCCAATTATCCCTTCCAGAATTCTGAGAGCCATCCGTATATTCTTACTCTTCTTCTCTTTTGTTACTCCCCACCATTTGATTGGGGGATAATGCTTACCAGTCAGTATGTCTCAGGTTCTAGAATATTACATTTATCCCAGTGAGTTATATAGCATCTACTTTTTGCTTAGGGTTTTTTTTTTTTGGTTGAACTTCAAGGGGTATAAGCAAGGAATACTATGACAGACATGACACTAAGTGAAAAAAAAAATAGCTAAGATTGCAAATGACTTCTATTTTACTGAAATATTAGTAATCTTGGCCACTATACATATTTTGGTGGCACTTCCTCATGAAACAGTGGGAGTCAACCAGAAAAGGCTAATGTGGCCTTATGATAGGGAAGAGTAAAGTGAGGAAAGATGAAAAAGAAGGAAAATCCCTCCATTTCCAGGGATCTGATTATGTTGCAATATTTGAAGGGTAAAAGGACCCTGTTGTTTTGTTTTGTTTTGCTTTGTTTCTGGGGTGGTAAGTGGCAGGCAGAATTTAAAATAATGACTAATGGCAACTGTCATGCCATGATGACTTCAAGTAATCATTGAAAAGATAGCATTGAGGAAAAGTCTAATCATTTTACGGGCAGGAGTCTTGAATGAGAATAAAGAACTCTTCCTTAATTGACATCATTACATTACTCACCACCCTAAGGCAACAGGTAAGCAAGCCTTAAATTGTCAGTTGCTTTCATTTATTTCATTTGCTTTTGTTAATTTCTTTGGTGCATAATTCACCCAGTGGCAGTAAAGAGAATAATTTTTTTACTTTTGTTTGTTCTATTGAAGTGGCAGACCTCAGGACTGACACTTTATAATAAAGACTATTGTAATGCCATTGTGTTCTTACTTGTGTTTTCATTTTCTTATTAAGGCTGGGAAGAAAGTAGCTGCTCCCTCTGTGTTTTCCTTTGCCTTATGAAGAGATACTTATTTTTGAATTTCCTAAGAGATATTACTTTTAGTCAGCAGACTGGTTCTCTATGAATGTGAAATTTATGACAGACACGTTACTTTTTAAAATTATTGTTTATTTATCTTCTTGTTATTTCTTATAACATACTCTCTCTTCAATCCCTCTGTTTTTAAAATTTTTACCCAATATATGCCAGCTTTCCTACTGGCTTGTGGAGATTTTTCTATTCTAATGCCACCTGATGTTCAGGTTACTTCAGTTTCAATTATTATAGTTTTTCTTACTTTTTCTAAACCCAGCTATTAGAAATATGCTCTGCCCTGACCCATTATGTCCAACACCTCTTCTCATTTCTGAGATGTTTCCCTAAGGTTCTGCCACCTTGCCTATGTGAAATTCTAGCCTTTTTCCTGAAAAATAACCAGAAACCTTCAGCTCTTGTAACTGTCATCCTACTCTTATCCTCAGCTCTCCTGGTCCTGCCACATTCTCTTTATATACCAATTGTCTTTTGCCCTCCTTTTTGGATCTCGCTTTTGCTACTTCTCAGGAGTGGAACAGTTCCTCAATATGGTAACTATCTTTCGTGATCTCTTCCAAATGTCTCCTGAATTTGACTTCCTCCTGGCACTAGGCCTTTATTATTTCCAAGAGCACTGCCTCTGTCATTTGTGCCTTTTGAATCTTTCTTTCTAGCAAACAGTTTACACTCTACTTATGAAAATACAACAAGACATCGACGAATAAGAAGAATGGCTAATATTTACGAAGATTTTATTATGTATTGGATCCTAATCTCAGTGCATTATCTCATTTAATCCCCACAAAAGTCCTGTGAAATGGGCACAGTATTATTTCTATTTGTGTTATGACAAAACTGAGTTACAAAGAGGTTAACTCACCCAATGACACATGGCAAATGGTGGGGGGAAAAGAACAACTTTACCTCAGAAACAATTTTAGTTAGAATGATCATAAATAGAATATGTGAAATGAACATTCAGAAAAATTTATTAGACATCATTTGAATTACATAGAGTATTTAAATGGGAGACAGATAAGGGTAGTGTAAGTCCTTCAGTTTGGAGATGAACGAGAAAATATGTCAGCTTGTAAGGCAAGCTTGGCCTAGTTGCATAAGCATGTTTGATAAGAACTACACAACAGTGGAGAAGGGTCAGATGATGATGTTCAGGTCCTGCCATGAGACCTTTGAGATTAGGGTCCAGATTGAGATCTTTAGGGCACCTAAGCACTGCAGAGATCATTGTATCCATCTCTTTATGTGATTATTATTTCTAAATAATAGTTATAAAATTGATCTAAGAAATTTTTTTAATCTCATTTTTTCCATGATGACTATTCGTTTCTTAAAAAATAATCCTATTCTTGTAAAAAATAAATGCCTACTGTTTTGGTGTCCCTGTGTCGAGTAATGCTTTCAACATGTGTTTGGTCATACTATTAAGTAACTAGTTACTGTACGAACAGCATAAAAACAGCAAATCATGCAAGGCAAAACTGCTATTCTTAATAAGTCATGAATCCAACAACAATGTGATTTTCTGGAAATTCTGTCCGAATTGGATAGATTGAAGGCAGTTTCAGAGGAAGGTGGTATTTCTTTCTCTTGGACTCCACTTTGGTGTATTACTTTTCCTAAAACAAAGAATGCCTCAAAAACAGGAGCAACTCCTAGTCTCCTTTACAGGTTCAGCCTCCAGGGGTTTTCATAGAGACAGACTAGAAAACCATGTGGTCCATGAGACAGCCAAGGAGCAGACTCAAAACACACTCTTTAGACCAGGGGTATTCAATCTTTTGACTTCCCTGGGTCACATTGAAAGAACTGTCTTGGGCTACACATAAAATACAATAATACTAACAATGGCTGATGAAAAAAAAACAAAAAACACAACTCATAATGTTTTAAGAAAGTTTAAGAATTTGTGTTGGTCTACTTTCAAAGCTATCCTCGGCCTCATGCAGCCTATGGGCCTGAGTTGGACAAGCTCACTGTAGACACACAGCTTCTTATGAGTTTAAGAAGTTCTTAAACTTCTCTCTTGCCAAAAAAAAGTTTTAGTTTGTACCAAGTGTGAACCACCTACTAGTGTCCCGACAATGACTGTGATCCACACTAACGTTTGTTCTCTTCAAAGGTAAGCAAGCCCAATAAGACAGCCTTGCACTTCTTCTGAAGAAAAGTATGCAAAACTTGGTTTGTAAACTCTTTGTGTGTGCTTAATCATTTTCTCAGAGAGAAGGAGCCTCAAATCTAAAAAGCATTATAAACCATTGTCCTATTTTTTCAGCCATTCACCCTAAAAAAATAATTAGCTGCACTGAACTAAAGAAAAACTGCTCCTTCTTATTTTAATTTAGCTGGTGAGATAGATCATTCTGAAGTTCTGTCTCTTATCTCTTATTCAGAATCTGTCCTAGAGGCTCAAAATAGAGACAAGACTCAGGACTTCAGCAGGATGCATTTTATCAGCTAAATTTTAATAAGAACTGTTTTTCTGTAGCTTAATCCACCTAATTGTGTTTTCAGGGTGAATGGCTGTAAATTTGAGGAAATGATGTCCCTAAATTGTCTGTCTCCCCTCTTTGTACTGCCTCAAAGAATCAGATGAAGTAGTCTCCATTAAGGAGTAGAATTAAATTTAGGATAGTACACTGTTTTTTAGAAAAACCTAAACCTGTATTTAATTTTATTAACAAGGGACTTGGGGAACCTTGATATGAAGCTCTTTCCATATTACGAAGCAACTGCAATCTATACTAAATATGCTTATCATAAAGACCCAAGCTTCAATGAATTCTTCAAATCTTAGGTGCAATCAATTATTATAAATGATGTTCATAAGCCTGGAACTCATTTAATGCTCTCTATTGAGCCTGTTTCTCATAGCCTGTAAGGTAGAAAATCTGTCACATGCAGTAAAATATCATTCGTTTATTCATTTCATTCACTTTGTAAGAATGCTATTCAATGCAACTGATATTATTTGTTCTTCTAATATGTGATGTCAGAGTATGTTGCTACAGGGATTTAAAGAGTTGTAAAATTTAAAAAAAAAGTCTTTGTTATCAAGGAATTTGTGACTTAATAGTAGTTTTAGTCAACCACATGCATTCCTCCTTTAAATGTAGAATGGATTAATATTTTTAGCACAAACAAGTGCTTCGAGGTTCAGAGGAATGTGAGATTACCTTTGAATGAAGGATCAAAGAATACTTTGTGAAGAATTTGAAAATTGAAGCCAGATAGAATTTAGACTGGTGGAGGTGGGAACAGGAATAGAATGATTTTGTTCTATGTTAAAAAGCCTTTTTTATATAGCTTTTCTGCCTATGGAAGTGTGAAAATAGAATGTACTATATTTTTACTATACATTCTCTTCTGTGTCTTTTTAAACTTTACTGTATACCTCAGACTTAGTTCAAAATCAGTACATAGAAAGAGCGATTCAGTTTATTAAAAGTTATGTAAAATATATTTGGTTATCACTTTTTATACTATTATATTTATTTTTAATTATAAGTATTTCATTTTTGTATTAAAATTTGTGGATTAATTTATTTAACCAGTGCATGATAAATGACACTTAGTTTATTATTATATTTTACTAGTTAAAAATCATTTGACCAGTCTCTCATGTGGAGAATTTAGATTATTTCAAGTCATTTTTAGTATAAATACTATAGCCACAGACATTCTTACCCACAGGTACAAATGTAGGTGAAGATACATTTCTACACAGGAGAATTGCTGGGTCATGGGGTATGTACATTTAAATCTTGATAGATATAGTCAAAAAGTATTCTACAATGATCAATTTTTATTACCACAAAGAATGTACAGGATTACTAGTTTCCCTACACAATCCCCTACACCAGGTATTACTAAATTTTTATATTTGTCTATACAGTGGCATAATATTGTAGTTATAATTTGTACTTTTTATTAAAAATGAGGTTGAAGATTTTTTCTTTTATTTGAAAGTTAATGATTGTGATTCCAGTAACAGCAGAAAAAACTTACTGAGGACAAACCTCCACTGAGAAAAACTGGAAATGTTGCTCTCTCTCTTCTCTCACCCTTTCTCTCACTTTTGTTCTTCATAAATATATAAAGAAAATGTGAAACTATGAAAGAAAAGTAAATGGAAGATCTAAGACTGAAAAACACAGTAGCTCAAAATAAGACCTCATAGAAAGATTCAACAGATTAGACAAATAATGCAACAAAAACAACCTATGAGGAGACATGGCCAGGAATATTTGAAAAGTGATAGAGAGATGTAACCCCTGGTTCCCCTCCTTCAAGCCATAAAACACAAAGAAAATCATACCCGGGCACAACAAGGTACAACTGCTGGAAGCCAAAGACAAAGAGAAAATCTTGAATAGCAGCCAGAGAAAAAGACTATTGCTTTTACTAGATAAATCATGCAATTGACATGTAATTTTTAGGAAAAGAAGCAGGAAGACATTTGAAAAGCATTAAAAGTGATGAACAAAAACAAGTCCTAATCTAGAATCCACTACTGCTTGAAAATATCCTTTATAAACGAAAAAACTAGGTATTTTAGACAATCAAAATAGAGGGCATTTTTCTACAAGCAGAACTACACCAAGGAATCATTACAGGGAACTATTTATACGGAAGGAAATGAGTTCAGATAAAGCATGAGGATGCTGGAATAAAAATGAAGGTGATTTGAAAGAGTGAATATGTTGGTAATCCAAGTGAATATTGATTACATAAAATAATAATGATAACGTGTAGGATTTTGAGATGTATAAAATTAACATGCTCATTAATATCACAAAAGGAGAGACGGGCATAAACAGAGTCAATTATTCTAAGTTTCTTGCATTCTCATGTGTTTTAATTTCTAAAATCTGAAAAATCTTTTTATTTTATTTTTTTAAATGACATATAAGTTATACACATTTATGGGGTGCATAGTGATGTTTTGACACATATTATGTGTAGTGATCAGATCAGAATAATTGGCATAACCATTATCTGGAATATTTATCATTTCTTTGTGTTTAGAACATTCAGTATCCTTCTATATTTTATTGTTAACTATAGTCATCTGACAGTGTTTTAGAACACATGAACTTACTCCTCCTATTTAGCTGTAATGTTGTAGCCTTTAACAAATCTCTCCTTATCCCTCCTTCTTTCTACCATTTCCAGTTACTAGTCTCTTGTTCTACTTTTTGCTTCTATGAGATTGACTTTTTAAAGCTTCCACATATGAGTGAGAATATGCAGTTTTTGACTTTCTGTTCCTGGCCTATTTTGTTTAAGATATTGTTCTCTAGTTTCATCAATGTTGCCATGATTGACTGACAGGATTTCATTGTGTTTTATGGCTGAATAGTATTCCACTGTGTACATTTACCACATTTATTTTATCCACTTATCTGTGGTTCAACACTGGTTATTTTCATATCTTGGCTCTTGTGAATAGTGCTACAATAAACATGAAGGTGCAGATGTTCCTTTGATATACTGATTTATTTTCCTTTAGATAAATGCTCAGTAGTTGGGTTGCTGGAAAACATGGTGATTCTATTTGTAGTTTTTTGAGGAACCTCCACACTGTTCTCTATAGAAGCTGTACCAGTTTATATTCCCTCCAGTAATGTCTACAAATTCTCTTTCCTCTGTATCCTTGCCAACATTTTTTAAATATCTATTTGAACTGGGATATGATGATACCTTATTGTGGTTTTGAGTTGTATTTTCGTTATTCATAATGTTGAGCATTTTTAATAGATTTATTGGCCATTTGTATGTCTTCTTTTGAGAAACGTCTGTTCAGATCATTTGTACATTTTATATTCTGATTTTTTTGTTGTTGTTGAGATGTTTGAGTTCTTTAAATATTCTGGATATTAATCCTCTGTCAGATTAATAGTTTGCAAATATTTTCTTCCATCCTGTAGGTTGACTTTTCACTTGTTATTTCCTTTAATGTACAGAAGTCTTTTAGTCTGATATAATTTCATTTGTTTATTTTTGCTTTTGTTGCCTGTGCATTTGAGGTCTTATTCACAATATTTTTTCCCAGACACATGTTCGGAAACATACTCTATGTTTTGTTGCCTGTGCATTTGAGGTCTTATTCACATTATTTTTTCCCAGACACATGTTCGGAAGCATACTATATGTTTTCTTATAGTAGTTTTATAGTTTGGTGCCCTACATTTAGGCCTTCTATCAATTTTGAGTAGATTTTTGCATTGGGTGAAAGGAGGAGATTTAGTTTCATTCTTCTGCATGTAGATAATCAGTTTTCTCAGCACTGTTTATTAGACTGTTCTTTCCCCCAGTGGGTGTTCCTGGTGTTTTTGTCAAAAATTACTTGGCTATAAGTATATAAATTAATTTCTGGATTTTATACTCTGTTCCATTGGTCTATATGTCTGTTTTCATGACATTACCATGCTGTTTTGTTTATTACATTTTTGTAGCATATTTTGAAGTCTGGTACTGCGATACCTACAGGTTTGTTCTTTTTGCTCAACATTCCTTTAGCTATTTGGGGTCTTTTGTGGTTCCATACAATTCTTAAGACTTTTTTTTCTATTTCTATGAAGAATGTCATTGATGTTTTGATAGGGACTGCATAGAATCTGTAGATTGCTTTGGATAGTATGGTCATTTTAACAATACTTATTCTTCTGATTTAGGAGCATAGGATGTCTCTCCATTTATCTGTATCTTCTTCAATTTCTTTCACCAATGTTATGTGGTTTTCCTTGCCAAGGTCTTTCTCCTCCTTATTTAAATTTATTCTTAGGTATTCATTTTTTATGGCTACTGTAAATAGGATTTCCTTTGTGCTTTCATTTGTAGCTAGTTTGTTGTGCATGCATAGAAATGCTACTGGTTATTATATGTTGATTTTATATTATGAAAATTTACTAAATTTGTTTTACAGTTCAAAAGTTTTTGGTAGAATATTTAGGTTTTTCTATACATAAGATAATGTCAGCTGCAATCAGGGACAATTTGACTATCTCCTTTTTAATTTGAATGCCCTTTATGTTTTTTATCTTGCTTAAATTCTCCAGCCAGAACTAGCAATACTATGTTGAATAAGAGTGGTAAGAGTGGATATTTCTGGTTAGTTTCAGTTCTTAGAAGAAAAGATTTAAACATTTCTTCATTAAATAAGATGTTAGCTATGGATTTGTTAGATATGTACTTTATAAGGTTGGCGTACTTTCTTTCTACACCTAATTTATTGAGAGTTTTTAATCACAAAGGAGTGTTGAATTTTACCAAATGTTTTTTTCTGCATCTATTTAAACAGTCATATGTTTTTGTCCTTCATTCTATTAATATGATGTGTGATCTTTATTGGATTCTGTATATTGAATCATACTGGAATTCCTGAAATAAATCCCAGTTGATCGTGGTATATTATCTTTTGGATATGTTATTGGATTTTGTTTGCTTGTATTTTGTTGAGAATTTTTGCGTCTATGTTCATCAAGGATATTGGCCTATAGTTTTATTTTCTTGTCGTGTCCTTGTCTGATTTTGATATCAGGGTCATGTTGGCCTCGAATGAGTTGGGAAGAATTACCTCAGCTTTAATTTTGTTCAATGGCTTGAGAAGAATTGATATTAACTTTTCTTTAAAGATTTGATAGAATTCAGCAGTGAAACCATCCACCTCTGGACTTCTTTTAGTTGGGAGTATTTTATTACTGATTTAATCTTGTTACTTGTTACCTGCCCTCTTCTGGTTAGATGGCTTAACATACGGTCAGTCCTGGTGCATGTTTCAAGTGCTAATGAAAAGAAGGTAAGCTTTGTAGTTGTTGGATAAAATGTTCTGTAACTGTCTCTTAGGTACATTTGTTTCATGCTGTAGTTTAAAGTCAATATTCTTTGTTGATTTTCTGACTAGATGATCTGGCCAATGATGAGTGTAGGATGTTGAATTCCCAACTATTATTTTATTAGGGCCTTTCTTTTAGATATAATATTTGCTAAGCATACTTTGGTGCTCTGGTGTTGGGTACACATATATTTAAAATTGTGATATTCCACTGCTGAATTGATTCCTTTATTATTATATAATTTTCTTCATTTTCTCTTTTTACAGCTTTTGACTTGAAGTTGATTTTTCTGGTATGAATATCGCTACTCCTTCTTGCTTTTGATCTTCATACATGTGGAATACATCTTTCCATCCTTTCACTTTCAGTCTATGTGTGTCCTTGCAGGTGAGATGATTTTCCTATAGGCAGAATATAGCTTTGTCTTGTTTTTTAAATCCATTTTGCCAATCTACATTTTTAAATTTTTGGCTATAGTTTTTATTTTAAACTTTATATTTTAAATATAATTTGGGTACATAATAGGTGTATATATTTATAGGGTACATGAGATATTTTCATACAGGCAAGGAATGACTAATAATAATATCACGGTAAATGAGGTATACTTTAAAAGTATATTTTAACTCACCTGAAAATATTTTCTAGAGTTTTCAATAAAAGCATCAAAGCAAAATAGAATAATTCAAGTAGAGAAAAGTTCCATTTCATAGAAAAACATCTGATGTGAAAATCCTAAATAAAACATTAGCTAGTCAAATACAGTAATGCATCACATAAGAAGATATCAGACATCAATTCAGCCATGGTGGAAGAATAGTACTGGAATTACAATCTCATCATACCTAAGAAAACTAGAAAACAATATGAAACACCTCTTTTTCAGACATTTAGTGACAAGACAGCATTATGATCTCTGAGAGAAGGTAAACAAATAAGTCCTACTATCTTACCTTTTTTAAACTATGGAGAAACTTTCAAGACTATGGTGCAAAGAGAGTAAACCCAAGCAGAACACAAATGTTTCTTTGAATTAAGGAGAAAGAGATCAGAGTTTAAAGAGGTTAAACTGATTGGAAAAACTACGTCTCAGAGACTTCTGCTTCTCTTAATGATGGAAGAACAATAGTTGGATTTACATTGCCATCTTAAACAATAAAAAGACTGGATAAAATATATAAAACAACTTATTATGGACACTGGACAACTGGTAGCACATAGCTATAATCCCCGAGAGATGGGAGTTTCACAGAGAAAGAGCTCATGAGATATGCATGGGGATTTCTTTAAGTCTTCAACTGATTTTAGTGGGCATATGTGTGGACTGTGACTCCACAAGAGTGGAGAAAGAATCACGGGAAAGCAAATAATCATCAGAGTTCACACAATGTTGAGAAATTTTGTGTTCCCATTAGTCAATGTGAAGTGGTCTCCAAAATACATGGAGATTAGAGTACATTCCTTTGGTAATGGGATTAAACAAGCACTATTTACTCCTTGGGACTGACCCAAACATAAAAGCAAGCACTCCAAATATTAAACTGATTTCTACGACATTATATGTAGCCAGAACAATGTTGAACATTCATAAAAAAGAATTCCAAAAGGTAACAATATAAAATCAATTATATTCATCATCCAGAAATTATCAGGAATGCAAAGAAGTGTGAAACTATGACCTGTAAACAGGAGAAATACCAATCAATAGAAACAGATACAAGAATGAGGAAAAGAATTAAATCAGAAGGCAACATACTAAGTTTCCTGTGTTAAGAATGAGGTAAAAGTAGGACATAATGAGGAGAGAAATAGAGTATATATAAAAGATCTAACGGAAATGCTAGAGGTAAAAAACACAACATAAAAAATATATACTGAACAGAATAATAACAAATTAGAATATAGAGAACAGATAGTGAACCTGAAAGTATAACAATAAAAACTTTGCAAAAATTAAGCACAGATAAAAAATATCCTGGAAAAAAAAGAGCTCTAATGGTTGGTAAAACAATATCAAGCAATCTAATATAAATGTCATTAGATTCCCAGAAGTGAAGGAGACAGAGGAAAGAGAAGTGCCAGTCAAAGATTATCTGAAGAAATTACAATTAAAGTTTTCCAAATTTGAAGAAAAGTATGAAATCGTAGATTCACCAACTAATGTTGATGATGGGTTGATGGGTGCATCAAACAACTATAGCACATGTATACCTATGTAACAAACGTGCACGTTCTGCACATGTATCCCAGAACTTAAAGTATTATAAAATAAATAAATAAAATAGAAAATAATTAAAGGAAATCACACTATGGTATATTAAAATAATTTGCAATAAACACTGGTAAAAGGACATTTTTTAAAGAAACCAGAGGAAAACAGGAATATTACTTACAGAAGAACAGAGGTAACTACCACAATAGATTCTTTGTCAGAATCTGTGTAAGTCAGAAGACAAAGGAGAAAAAGAAAGTAATAAAAAGACAAAAAGTGTAGGGGGGGTGGAAAGCCTATAAATCTAGAATTTAATACTCAAATAAAATACTTTTCAGAAAATGAAATACAATAAAAACAATTTTAGTGAAAAGCTGAAATAATTTATTAGCAGCCAACCTATATTGTCAGATATAAAAAGGAATTTCATCAAAGAAAAATAATTTCAGATAAAAACTTGAATCACCATAAAACAATAAATATTTTCAAAAATGTAATGTACATGTAAAGTAAAATATGTAGGCAAGTTATTATTTTTAGTTTTATAAAAAGATAACTGATAATTTAAATTAAAAATCATAACAACATTAAATGGGGTTTATAAAATATGTAGAAGTAAAATGTATGATAATAATAGCCCAAAGAATAGGAGAGAGAAAATTGGAGTATGTTTTTGTAAAGTTTATATACGAATCATGAAGTAGTATAATACAATGTCAAGGAGACTTTGATAACTTAAAGATATATACTGTATACCTTAGAGTAATCACTAAATGTAAAACAAAGAAATATAGGTAATAAGCCAATAGTCAAGATAGAAAAGAGTCATGAAAATGTACTCAATATAAAATTAGCCAGAAGGCCAGTCACAGTGGCTCACGCCTATAATCCCAGCACTTTGGGAGGCCAAAGTGGGTGGAAGAGCTGAGGTCAGGAGTTTGAGACCAGCCTGGCCAGCATGGTGAAACCCTGTCTCTACTAAAAATACAAAAATTAACTGGGTGTGGTGTTGTGCACCTGTAGTCCCAGCTATTTGGGAGGCTGAGGCAACAGAATCGCTTGAACCTGGGAGGCAGGGGTTGCAGTGAGCCAAGATCACACCACTGCACTCTAGCCTGGGCAATAGAGGGAGACTCTGTCTCAAAAACAAGGAAGCCAGGAAAAGGGAAAATAAACAAATAAAAACAGGTAAATTGAAGAGGGAAAAATAGTAAGAGCCTAGAGTTAAGCCCAACCATAGTGATAACTATATTAAATATAAATGGTCTAAACATTTAAACTGAAAGGCAAAGATTGTCAGACTTGATTAAAAAGTAAGGCAACTGTCTGCTATCTATAACAAATTGACTTTAAATATAAATATGCAAATAGAATAAAATGAAAAGAATAGAATAACTCTTTACCATGGACCCCAATAAAAAGAAAGCTGGAATTGATATATTAATATTACACAAAATAGACTTTAGAACAAGGAATATTATCAGGAATACAGAGGGATATTTTAGCTTGATAAAGGAATTAATTCATCAGAAGGACATAATAAAAATATGTATGCATTTGATAATAGAACTAAAAATTACTTGAAGTTAAAACTGATAGAACATAAAAGAGAAATAGACAAATCTACAACTATAATTAGCATAAAAACTTTTCTCAGTTATCAATTGAAAATTTATGTAGAAAAGTAGAAAGTATAAAGACTTGAAGAAGCACCACAAACAAACATACCTAATTGACATTTATAGGCTACTCCACAAAACAGCAGCAAAATACATATGTCTTTAAAGTATACACAGATCATTCATCAAGATAGATGTTCTACCATAAAAATATCTGAATAAGTTTCAAATGATTTAAATCATAAAACCTTCATTCTCTAACCACAACAGATTTAAAATAGAAATCAGGAATAGAAATATATTCAGAAAACAACTAACATAGGAAAAGTAAATAAGAAACTTTTAAATAACTCATGGGTTTCAAAATATATCACAGTAGAAATATATTAAATTGATTGAAATAAAAACAAAAAATATTAAAATACACAGTAGTTGCCTCACAGAAGTTGCCTTCTGTGTATTTTAATAGCTGTATATTCTGCATATATCTGTATATTATGTATAATTTTGTATATTTTAATAGCTTGATTGCTCAAGCTATTCTGTGCATTGTAGGATGTTTTGCAGTATCCCTCATTCTTATCCACTAGATGCCAGTAGCACTCTCTTCCTCTGCTGTGACAACCAAAATCTCTCCAGATGTTACCAAACATCCCTTAAAAGGCAAAATTACCCCTAATTGAGAATCATTGAGCAAAGGTAGTGCTCAGAGGAAAAATATACCATTAAATGCTGGTACTAGAAAAGAAAAAAAGGTTTAAAATGAATGCTGTAAGGAATAAAATATAAATAAGAAACCAGAAATTTAGCACATTTACCTTCGACTAAGAAGAAATAAGTAAGAACAAGAGAATAAATTAGACAAATAGGAAATCAATTATAATTCTATGTAATACTAATTAACATTTAAATGTTATTTGAATAAATGGCATTAAAATATACTAAAAAATACTATTTAGTATACCAATATACTAAAAAATACTGAGGGATAAATTTTATCAATTATGTGCAAGGACTGAACACTGAAAACCTAAAAATACTGCTGAGAAGTTAAGAAAGACCTAAATCAAGGGAGTGCTATATCATGTTCATGGATTTTTTTTTTTTGAGACGGAGTCTCACTCTGTCGCCCAGGCTGGAGTGCAGTGGTGTGATCTCGACTCACTGCAAGCTCCGCCTCCCGGGTTCATGCTGTTCTCCTCCCTCAGCCTCCTGAGTAGCTGGGACTACAGGTGCCCACCACCATGCCTGGCTAATTTTTTTGTATTTTTGGTAGAGACAGGGTTTCACTGTGTTAGCCAGGATGGTCTCGATCTCCTGACCTCGTGATCTGCCTGACACGGCCTCCCAGAGTGCTGGGATTACAGGCGTGAGCCACCACACCTGGCCGGTTTATGGATTAAAAGATGCAATATTGATTGTCAAGATATCATTTTTCTGCTAATTGATTCACAGATTCAATGCAACCCCAAATTGAGAAAAACTTTTATTTTTTGTTAAGAGGCAAGCTTTTTAAAATTTATATGGAAATGTAAAGTACCTAGAATACGTAACACAATTTTTAAAAAGACCAAAGTTGAAGAATTACATCCGTTGACTTCAAGACATCTGTAAAGCTACTGTAATCAAGACAATGTTATATCACTGCTAAGATAGAAAAAACTTCACGATTTGACTAATTTGGCATTTATAGAACGCCACCTAAACACTACCTTCAACAAGATAATAAATAATAGCAGAAAAACATGTCTCTTCGAAGTGAACATGGAGCTTACAGCAAGATAGAGCATATGCTGAGTAATACAATTCTCAATATATTTAAAATTATTGAGATTAGATATATCTTTGACAAAAACAGAAGTAAATTAGAACCCAATAACAATAGATTATCCAAAAAAATTTTAATTATTTAAAAAGTAATCACTTCTAACTACCTTGTCTGATAAAAATAAAATAAAAAGGGCAATTGAAAAGTATTTTGAAACATATGATTAAACAAACACATCAAATTTGTAGGGTAGAACTAAAACAATTGCTAGATGGAAATGTGTAGCTTTAAATACTACATTAGAAAATAAGATCAAAACTCTATTACCTAAGCATTTGTATTAAGAATCTTACAAAAAAGGTCCAAATTAAGCTCAAAGTAGAAGAAATATAGTAATAACTAATAAAAATTAATAAAATAGAAAATGAGTAAATAGAGTGAAAAATTACTAAAACCAAAAGTTAGTTTATTAGAAAGAGTAATATATTGTTAAATTACTATCTAGACTAATCAAAAACAGAAAGAAAATATGAATTGCTAATATCAAGAATTACATCGTAAGTATCCCTATAGATTTTATAGACTCTAAGGGACAATAAGAGAATAATATGAACATTCGTATTTTTACAATTTAGACGAAATGAACAAATTTCTCAAAATATTCTGATTATGAAAACAACACAAAGCTTAAAACCCGGCAGTCTTTATTTATTAAATAAAATAATTTTTTAATTAAAACTTCCCCCAAAAGAAAACCTTAGACCATACAATTATTTCAAAATAAAGCATTCAATAAAATTCATAGCAAAAACTTTCTCAGAACAGTTATACAACCCAAAACGGTCATCACTGAAACATCTCCAGCCAAAATCATGTTTAAAGGTGAAAGACTAAAAGCTTTTGTTGCTGAGATTAGGAACAAGGTATTGCTGTCCACACTCATTCATCACCTCTATTCATCATTGCTCTGGATATAATATTCAGGGCATCAAAGTTTTTAAAAAGAAGCCAAAAATGACAAGAAAAAAAATTAAAGCTGCTCCAATTGGAAAAGAAGCAGTAAATTTCTCTTTATATATAGATGCCATGATCAAGTTCATATTAAATTCTAAGGTGTAGAATTTAATGTATTAAATATAATTAATAAACTATATTTTTATATGCATATATATTATATACACACAAACATAATTAAGTTATTATTTAATTGAATAAAAATTCAATTATGTTTGTGTGTATGAGATACATATATACATATAACATTCATATCTTTTACTAATATGTGCATACATGCACACATACACACTAACAATTGAATTTAGTAAAGTTGCACAATACAAGGCCAATATAAAAAAATAAATTTTATTTCTTTATATGTTATATTTTATATATTTTAATTTCAGAAAATAGAAGATAAAATTTTAAAACCTTTACAATAATTTCCAAGTTAAAGCAAATATATTGAAGCCTTCTTCACTGAAACCTATAAGACATTGTAGGGGGAAACTGTAGAAGACCTAAAAAATTCAAGAGTTATGCCATGATGATCGATTGCAAGACTCAATATTATTAAGTTGTCAGTTCTTCCTAAATTGATGTATAGATTCAATGCATAGACATACAAAATTCCAACAGGCTTTTTCAGTGTGTAAATTGATAATACAATCCTAAGATTTACAGAGAAATGAAAATGACATAATATACAGAGCAATTTTTAAAAGAACAAAGTTGGAGGGCTTGTATACCTGGTACTGACTCAAAACTCACTATAAAACTACAGATTCAAGACATCATGATATGGGTGCAAGGATAAACATACAGATAATGGAACAGAATAGAGAGTTCATTAATACCCATGTAAATATATTCAAGTGATTTTTTATTAAAATCCCCAAATATTTTAATATTAAAATTATATTTTTTATGAATAATGTTGTCATCACTATATATTTGTATAAAATGTGAATTTTGATTCTTACTCCATATTTTAGAAAATTAAGTAAAACTGAATCATCAACATAAACTAGAATACCATCAGAGAATAGCAGAAAATCTCCATGACTTTGGGGTTGACAAAGATTTCTTAGAACTTACTAGCCATAAAAGAAAAATATTAAATTAGACTTCATCAAAATTGAAAATTTAAATTTTGCTACATCCATAAAATGAATATACTACTCAGCAAAAAAAGCATTTCCAGTAAATGAATGCTCCCATAAAAGTGAACACACTGTACGATTCGATTTATATAAAATTCAGAAACAGGCAAAACTAATATATAGCACTGGCAGATTTTTTTGTATCCTGGTTTAGAGGTAGGGATAAAATGACTGCAAAGAGATAAATGCAATTCTTTTGGAGATAGAAATGATTGGGTCCTAACTTAGATGGTGGTTACATGGGTGCATTCATATGTCAGAACGTACTGTACTGTGTGCACAAAATTGATGCATTTCATTGTATTCAATTTTTATCTCAAAAACTCATTTAAAGAGAAAAATATGCTGTAGTAAAGTTGATTATAAGAATGAAATGGTTAATATTAGATAGTATATCAATTTCTGATGAAACATATCATTAAACCAGAAATAGAAGGGAATATCCTTAACTTTATCAAGTGATAACAGTGAATAAAACTTAAACCAAGCTTGTCCAACCCACGGCCTGCAGTTTGTATGCAGCCCAGAACAACTTCGAATACAGCCCAGCACACATTCATAAACTTTCTTAAAACATTATGAGATTTATGCAGAGACCTTTTTTTTTTTTTTTCAGTGCGTCAGCTGTCGTTAGTGTTAGCGTATTTTATGTGTGACCCAAGACGATCCTTCTTCTTCCAGTGTGGCTCAGAGAGTCCAAAAGATTGGACACCCCTGACCTAAACCTATATGAAACATCATATTTAATCAAGAAACTGCAGATTTTCCCAAGGCTAAGATCAAGACAAAGATGCTTACCATCACTGCTACTTTTTGAGCAATAATGAAGACCCTGGCCAATTTTGTAATTAGGGGTAAAGAAAAAAAAAGTTTAATAATTGAAAAAAGGGATAAACTGCCATTATTTACATATGATATGTTCATCAATAATTAAAAAAAAATTTAGAGACAATGAGCAATCCAATTATTCTATCTAATTAGAGAGTTCAGCAAATGTGCTGCATAAAATAGCTTAAACAAATTAATACCATTTCTCTATGGCAGGGGTCAGCAAACTGCCTCCTAGCCAAATCCAGCTGTCACTTTTTTTTTTTTTTTTTTTTTTTGAGACGGAGTTTCACTCTCGTTGCCCAGGCTGGAGTACAATGGCAAAATCTCAGCTCACCGCAACCTCCGCCTCCCGGGTTCAAGAAATTCTCCTGCCTCAGCCTCCCGAGTAGCTGGGATTTCAGGTATGCACCACCACACCCGGCTAATCTTGTATTTTTAGTAGACACAGGGTTTCTCCATGTTGGTCAGGCTGGTCTCGAACTCGTGACCTCAGGTGATCCACCTGCCTCAGCCTCCCAAACTGCTGGATTACAAGCGTGAGCCACCATGCCCGGCCCACCTTTTTTTTTTTTAATAAATAAATTTGTATTGTAATACAGCCATGTTCACTTGTTTACATATTGTTTAGGGCTGTTTTCTTGCTAATATGGCAGAAGTGAATAGTTAACAATAGAGACGGGTTGGCTCAAAAAGCCCCAAATTGTTCACTATCTGTTCCTTTACAGAAAAATTTTACTGACCCTTGTTCTATAACATCAATTAGAATTAATGTTCTAAGTAATCAATTAGAAAATAACCCAAAAAAGGATGAACCACACATTTATGGAGATAATTAATGTCCTTGTTAAAGAACTTAAAAGCAGATCTAACTAAATGGGATGACATTTCCTATCTACAGATAGGGCAACTTATTATTACAAAATATAATTCTTCTTGAAAATCACCTATAAAGTCAAGGCAGTCCCAATCAAAATTACAGTTGAATCTTTTTAACAGCTTGGCAAACACCTTTTAAACTTTAAATGAGAGATTAAAGAACAATAAAAAAGAAAAGTGAAGAGAGGTGTCCTACTTTTCAGATATTTAGCTAAACCTCAAAATTATTTACTACAAATAATATGGTATTCTGGGAGAAATAAATAGACCAAAGGAGCAGAACTCAGAAAAAGGCTCACTTATATATGAAAAAATAATTGATGATAAATACAACACCACAAGTGGATATATGTATCGTTTAGTGAAGAGTGTTTGAAAACTGCTTACTATTTTGAAAACAAATAAACCTGGATGACTAATTAACATTGAATACAAAGGTGAAGTTCTGATGTAGTAGACATTCAAAGGGTAGATTATAATACTACTGGAAGAAAAGGAAGAAAGTTATCTTGTAATTTGGGGCATAAGTGGAGAACCTCTTAATAACCCCAAAGCACAAATCAAGATACAAATACAAGAACGAATTTGGCTAAATGAAATTAACTATATACATAGTACACAGTATATGGAATTCCTAAAAATCACAAAAACAAAAGAGAACAGAAAACCAATTTGAAATGTGAGAAGGCTTTATATTTATAAAGATAAGTCCCAAACTAATCACAAATATCTTGAGATATTCAAACTCATCAGTAATTGCATGAATCAAATAAAAATAAAATAATAATTGGCACCCATGAGATAAACAAAGGAATTATTATTATTTTTAAGAAACAGAGTCTTGCTCTGTCACCCTGACTGGAGGACAGCAGCACCACCATAGCTCACTGCAGCCTCAAACTCCTGGGCTCAGGCCATCTTTCTGCCTCATTCTACTGAGTAGCTAGGACTACTGGTGTAAACCACCATCCTCAGCTAATTTCTTTCTTTCTTTTTTTTTTTTTTTTTTTTGTGGAGATGGTGGCTCGCTGGGTTGCCCAGGCTGGTCTCAAACTCCTGGCCTCAATTGATCCTCCCACCTCAACCTCTGAAAGCACTGGGATTACAGGCATCAGACACTGTGCCTGATCAGAAATTATTAGTAAAACCAAATCTGTAGCAATTATTGAGAGATAGGAATACTCAGGCACTTCTGGTGAGATTACAGCTATTCTATAAAATAATTTGCAGTGCTTATGAAATTAAGTACATCTACAAACTTAATTACGAGTATATCCGCAATAGTGTATATTCGTACTTACTGTGTATGTGGACATCTTGATTATGGAGTATATGTCCTTCACTGGCCACTCTGAATACATTTCCCACACTTATTAATGTATATGTTTTCATCCTTTGTTGGTTTGTGTACTTCTTTACATCCTTACTATGTATGTATATGTGATGTGTTTATTAGTGTATATTCATGCTTATGTCATGTGTTCATTCTTGCTGAGTATGTCTGCATACTTTCTGAGTATGACTCACAAAACCTACTCCTGTAATATGCTCTAGAGAAATTCTCTCATAGGTTCATAAGCACACTTGTATGAAGTCGTTACATCATCATGCGTTATAGCAAGGAGCTGGAGGAAATCTAGTGATGGAATAGGTTAGAAAATGTGGTAGATCCATACTTCAGAATCCAATACAATACTTCAGTTTAAACCGATAGTATTATAGATACATGGATACTTAAAAAATTCCCTGAGGGAACAAAAGTAAGAAACAGAGCTATACTGTTTATGTAAATTCAAAACATATACACACAAAAACATTTCACATTTTAAAAGGAAATGTGAATGTTCAAGGACATATCTAAATGCATTATAGTAGGTATTTAGTCGGGTACAGGAGTTGAATGCGAATTAGGATCTAGGGTGAAGTGGGAAGAGAGTAAAACAAGGGCAGGGCCTTGCATCAACGTAACAACTGTGCTCATATATGTAAGTGCCCTGCGTAGGAAATTAGGTGAATGAACCCCCTAAATTTATGACTTGTGGTAGGCCTGATGTAACAACTTTTTGTAACTTGCCCAAAATGGGAATAGAAATCAAAGATGAAAAAGAGAATGTCAAATTGAATTGATAAAGCTTAGACATGTATAATGAGCATACATTGAGCATAGATGAGTATATATTACAATGCTTTCTTAGGCTATTTTAGCACATCTTTACTAAAAATTATATGAGATAATTCAACAAATACCAATGAAACACTTTATTTTTTGTATTTATTTCAAAATGATCCTCATAATTTATAATATGGTTTAAATATATTTTTCCCAAATTATAGTAAATACACTTTGCAAAGTCATTCTTTCTAGATGGAATTAAATTACTTACCTTGGTAATGGAGAGTCACCGGAAGGATGTAAATGAGTTGTTAACATGGCACTTCATTGCCACAATAATTTAGAGCCACTAGCTAGCTTGATGTGTCTGCAATAAATGTTTTATTATTTAGGAAAAATACACTATACAAGTTGCAATGTGCCATGCTCATTCATGCTGTAAATCAACAAAGATCAGCAGACTGAATAGAAAAATGAAAAGCTTATTTAGAAAGTGACATAAGCTTTCAGATGAGCAGGGATGGTTGAAGTTAACTGCATTCATTTTTCTTTGCTTGTCATATTTGCCACTTGAATTTCACTGCTAAATATAGAAGATAGTTTTGCTTTATGAAATTATATCCACAGAAACAGTGTTTGCATTTATATAGATATAGTCATAATAAAGTGGAATATAAAGAAGCCACACTAAAGTGATAGTAGCCCCAAATTTATGAAGTGTAGGATGGAGTTTGCTACTCCACATCTCTAGACTCAGGGAAACTGTTCTATGGAGATCAAGGCTCATGTTAGAAAGCATGGCATGTGCTGGAACTGTATAGTAATTGCCAAACAATACTATAAAGCACCATAAAATTTACCATTTGTAAAGCCCCTGGCAATTTTTCTTTTATTTACATTGTTTCCATTTTGACAAACTCAAGATTCTAGAAAAATTGTCACTGTGTCCTCAAACCAAGTAATACCAGTTGACAGATCAACATAGACCAATGAAGTGTGACCTTCACCATGAGAACTCCCCACACTCACTGTGGTTACCTAGAAAGTTCCAAAGTCGGCTACAGGTGGGGTCCTTGGTGTTGAAACAGCAAAGTGTGGAATCCGGGCTGTTGTCCTACCTTGTGCCCTGGAAGAAGGTGTCCTGGGCTACTGAATGCCAAGTTCTTTTGTGTAAAAGGGACACAGGTAATTGACACCCACCCACGTTAGTGTTACTTTCATAATAACATCATTAATCTGTACTATGTAATGATCCTTTTCTATGTAAAGTTTGTTAGGGAATTGGTGAGGTGTTAAACACCAAGTTGAGATTAACTCTTCCTGGAGGTAGATTTGTTACAGATGTCAGCGCCACAAGCCCAAGTTAAAAAGAAGAAGAAGAAAAAATATATTATTGATTTATTTATGATGATAAAAAATCAGAATCCTAGAAAGGGAACGTGTAAGTTACAACGTAGCTAGGTGTAGTAAGATGGGAAAAGGGTACTTGGCAATTAACAGCTGTAAAATGAGTTGCCATGAGGCTGAGCTTGTGGAAATCCAGGAAAGGGCCCGTCATGAGGAAGTGAGAAAGGCTATCGAGGAAATGTCAATGATAAAGAAAATGCAGAAGCCGAGTAAAGATAAATTTTAGGGAAAGAGGAGTGTAATGTATACATAGTGAAATTCAGAAGTCTTAAAAGTATAGTTCAATGTATGTTGACAAATACATACCCATCAAATTCATACCTCTGACAGGATGCAGATTTTTATCACCCTAAGAAGTTCTCTGTACCACTTTCCAAACAAAATCACCTCCTACCGTAGGCAACCAGTGTTTTATGTTCTATCATCATAGATTACTTTTCTTTTTTTGAACTTAATATCAACAGAGACATGCATTATGTACTCTCATGTCCCACTTCTTTCACTCATACTGTTTTTGAGATTCATTCTTGCTCTTGCAAGTATCAAAAATTCCTTTGTATTCTAAGAAAGCATCCTATTGTGTGTGTGTGTGTGTGTGTGTGTGTGTGTATAGCTCAATCTGTTTACTGTTTATCCAGTTGATGAATTATTGAATTGTTTCCACTTTTTTATATTACAAATAACACTGTATGAACATTCATAGACAAATTTTCATGTGGACATATTTTTTTAAACTGCTCTTGAATAAACACATAAGAGTAGAATTGCTGGAAAAGTACACATTCTTTATAAGAAGCTGCCAAACCATTTCTCGAAGTGAGTTTACCATTTTATTACCTCAACAACATTAGGAGAGTTCTCATTTTTTCACATCCTCATCAACACTTGGTGTTGTCAGTTAAAACTATACATTTTACATTATACAGGATTTGAGACAGAAATAACTGAAAGCTTAAAATTATGCACAATGTTCACATTATGCTAGTGGAACAAAAAGCATTATTACATGATATAAATTAGAAGCATGCCCTGCAAAATTAGTATTCATCATACAGTGAAATGATTTCATTGGCATTCATCATTATCTTCTTTGGATAAGCCAGTGTATATTTTTCCATTACCTCAATAAAATATCATGAATTGATATTAGCCTGCTAAGATGAATACCAGCTGTTTTAAGATGCTGAACTATAAATGTATTTGGAATTAATACAGAGCCTGAAAAAGCCTACCATAATCTAATATTTGTTGCACTTAATTTCTTAGATCTTGCAAGAAGCCTGGAGATGTGGAAATCTAAGTGACGAAAATCTCCTGCAATTGTGAAATAATTTATTCTTCTTGGACTCTAGTTTTCCTTTCTGAAACTAGAAATGATACTAAAGAGAGGGTTGAGGGAAGAGAGAGAGAGAGAGATTAATCTGGGATCTGTGGAACTGTAGGTAGTCTGTGAAGGGCAAAATAAAGCCTGTGATCATTCTGAAATACTATACTAAATTTCGTTTGTATAGTATATCAGAACTGGTGTGTGAACGAGGAAGGAGTGTGTGCTCAAAAGAGTTTATGAACCAGTATCTTAGGAGGGCCTGCTACCATCCTGGTATTTTTTCGATGGGTCCACTAAAAGAGGCTCTGATTGCTCTTGGCAATTAACTTATTCGGCTAAGTCTGTCCAGCTGCTTCAAACCTCTGCTACTAGAAACAGTTTTGGGTGTGCACAAGCAGATATTACTTTATTATTTCATATGATTTTCATCAAAAAATTTTGAAAATCATTCCTTATGAACAGAGTAGACTTAACTCTGGCAGCCCCAAATGGATGAAGCTCTTGGTGCTTATCGGGAAAAAGAAAAAGCATTGCTTTCTATCTCTACTTTGATGATAAAAGGAAGTTTTCCTGCTACAATTATTTTGTGAAAATAAAGTTGAATGCCTAAACATACAACAGAGAACACTCACAGGTAAGGTTTACGAACCATGACTAACCTTGTCTCTGTGCATTTTAGCACATCTTCCCGAGATGACCCAACGTTCATGCTGCCCCCGTTTAATCTAAAATTAACCTTCATGATGCCATTTCCTGTGTGGTGCCTGCCTTTGAGTGGTGTCATTGTCACACAGTGATTTGGTTCACTAGTTCACGGCGTTCATTTGGACAAGTTACCACTAATGTGTCTATGCTTCAGTATTCTCAGCTGTGAAGGAGAAATGACCCTGTTAACAGCATGCTTCCCTGAGGTGTTGTGATGGACAGCCAATACAATTATTGTGCAACATTTTACCTGATGCAAAAAAAGGAGTTTTATGGGAAAGTTATATGACCTTCTCCCTGGCATTATATAATGGTTCAGAGAGCTTGTGTATTGCTTTATGAAAACATTTATTTAGAAAATGCCTTGACAACTTTAAACAACCAGTGTTTTACAGTATAAAATATTAAGACTACTTTTATTACTTTTGCTGTCATCAGTTGTTATTATTATTCTTACTGCTGTAAATGTGAAGGAAGATCCACAATCGTGGACGTAATGGGATTTTCAAAAGTATAATGAATGGCTGAGCCATAATACATTATTATGGTCCTCCCATTAGCCCAACTATCCTGAAATCTATACAGGTGCATATGATAGATTTGGGAATAATATCTAAAAATGTTCTTATCCACAAAAGAATAAAAAACAATTCAAGTTATGAATTGGATTTCAGCATAAGACACGTTGGGTGGTTTGGTTAGACTCCAGTAACCCTACTGATAGAGCAATGTGATGCTGTTGTCCAAAGCACAATAGGACTTCGGTTAACTAGAAAATAACTAAAATTGAAACCTCAGTTAAGTAGACTCTACCAACCCCATTTAGAGCAAAAATAAAGGTATGATTATTTTTTAAAAAGCAGAAAGAAGAGTTTCAAAAAATGAAGTGAATAAGCAAACAAATTCAAGTTCTAGAGAACCTGAAAAGGAAGCCACTTGATAATATCAATTGATGGTCAATTAGAATTCTGGGAACTCTACTCTCCATGAGGCTGTTTCAGATGCTTTATAGACATTAACCGTAATTCTTACAGAAAGACTTTTATAGTGCAATGCTGATTCAAAAAGATTAAAACTTATTTATAACATTGGTAAGTTACCAAGTGGGGGTTCAAACCCAGCTCCATCTAACATTTTTCACAACAGCAGCATGCCTCATTAGAACTGGAGTTCTGAAGAAGTTGATGTAGACTATGGGAAAAATAACTTATCTACTCAGATAAATTAGTTTGGATAAAATCAATGAGTATTCTGTGGTTTTCCTTTTTGGTAGGACACTTCAACAATTTTAATAATATGCTTTATGACAATATAAGAGGTGACTGTACTAGGCAACATTACCCAAATGTAACTAATTGTGGGGCACTTATTTGGAGGGTTGCAGGGAAAGGGGCTTTGCAGGACCAGCATTTCATTGAAATGTCACTACATCCACTTCTACCAGCTTTTGCAAACTAAACTTTATGCTCAAAGTGATTAATCTGAGAAATGTAAACTTGTAAATATGCTTAAAATGCATTGCCTATAATGTATTTAATAAGGAAGGGAAAGACTCTTAGGTATCTAAGAAAAAATTTTGATAAAACTTTAAAGGAAGACTTTTCTAGTTAACTGGAAAATACAGTTAACTAGAAAAAGCATCCTTTAATTACTCTGAGTAACAGATCATATTGAGCAAACTTGATACTCTTATTATACCAATGATCATTCTGGTTTATATTTAAAATTTAGCATGAGGCCATAGCAGACCCTTTTGTTTGGATAACTCAGTAGCCATCCCCAGTTCTCTTCATCTTTGCCCCTTTCTGTCACAGAAAGTGAAAAAAATATTCCCCTTTTCCTACTCACTTTCCTATCTTTTGTTGAAACTAACGGTAGTACCAGAGCACATATTAAACAGTGAGACATAAACATAAGGCTTAAAAATTTTTGTGGAGGACTAAAGATATATTAACAGTAGCCTAAAAAATATGTCTTAAGAAAAATGGTCAGTTTTTTTTTAAAACAAATCCTTATTGGGATGTGAATAATGGACAATAAATTTTATTAATTTAAGTGCATAATTTGATTAGTTTTGAAAAATGATCAGTTAGGTGGCTACCGCCACAACACAGATGTAGAAAATTTAAATCAACCCCCCAAAATTTCCTCATGCCCTCTGCAGACAAACTTCTTTCTTCATGCCTCACCGCTGCCAAACATTGATCTGCTCTACTTTCCTGTAGTTGTTTTCTAGAAGTTCATATAAATGAAATCACGTAGCATGTTGCGTTTGGTCTAACTCCTTACCACTAGCATTATGCTTTTGAGATTCGCGGACGTTGTGTATACCTGTAGTTCATTTATCTTTTACTTGCTGAATGGTATTTCATTTTACGAACATAACATGATTATTGCATCTATTCCCCCATTGATGGCCATTGGGTTGGTTGATTCCATAATTTGGTAAAGCTGCTGTGACAATTTGTGTATGTGTCTTTGTGTGGATGTATATGTTTATTTCTTTTTGGTAAAATATCTAGCAAAGTTCCTTGGGATTGTTTTGATACTCTCAAACAGTCCTTTTAGACTGATACACTGCTGAAGACTCGCCCTGGTGCCCTCAAGTGTTGAGCTCACTCTCTTTGGGTTGATAGAATTATAACCTGTCCCAGCCCTGTGTGAGCTCTAGATGTGTTTCGTCATCCTGCTTTCCAGTGGCTCTCCTCTCAACCTTGTGGATGTTTCCTCCTATGTGCACAGATCCTTATTCAGCAAACAGTTGACCTCCCCGTGTCTCTCCAGAGCAATCTCTGTGTGCAGCTCCTGACACGCTCATGCTTGGATCTGCCAATTTAAATGACTCTGCCTTCATAAACTCTGATCTCACTATCCTAAATTCACAGAGACTGCTGGGTTGTGTTCATGTCCCCTCACCTTGTTGTGTGGCCTGGAAACTGCCTCTGGGCAGTAAACTGGTGTAATTGCTCACTTTATTTACTTTTTCTCAAGATCACAGTCTTATGCTTCCTGATGACCAATGTTGCTGTTTATGGTGAGAACAGAATTTCTCTGACAGTTACTGTTTTAGGGCAGAAGCGTAAGTCCATGGATGAACTTTTAATTAATTATGATATAGTTAATTATGATATAATTAATTGAAATATGAAATATGAAATAAAATTTCAATAAAAATATGAAATAATAATTAAATATGATTAATTAATTATGAGGATATGAATTAGAATATAAAAATAGTATTTCTATAAAATAAGCATATACCAAGAAATATGCAAAGACATTCCATTTGCTTTCTGATTGTAATGCTGAATCTTGAATGATTTGTAGAGAGTATCCCAACAGCATTCTGAGAAGGAATGAAATCAGAGCACCATAATTAATTTTAAAATTAATTATTTATATATGTTAATAACAGTTTAAAATGTATACATAGTAATAATACCATATATTTTATATGCATTATCCTGGCTGATCCTCATTACAACCTTAGCCTCATTGCAATCTTGATCTTTATTTTGCAGATGTGAAAAGTGAGGTTAAAAGGTAAGTGACTGACCCAGAGTCACAAGATAGTAAATAGTTGAAACAGTATAATTGATCAATTAACTCAATCTACAGATATTTACTAATAAGCATCTAGTCTGTACCAGGCACTGGGTCAAATTAAATACTTAAAGATTAAGGAAATGACTTCTACCCTTACATAATTCAAATCTTTCAGGGAAATTTTCAAAACAATATAAGATGCTAACGTATTCACAGAGGATAGATATCTAATCTAGACCTCAGGAAGACAGGAGGTTAGGAAAAGGTTCCTGGAGGAAATAACATTTAAATAATTTGGAGAAATGAGTAAAAGTTAAATAAAGAAAAACAGAAAAATCATTCCAGGGCAAAGGAACTCCAGTCCGTGGCACTTCCTCAGCCCTCTCCAAAATAGATTCAAATCTATTTCTTTCCTTCTTGTCATGACTAAGAGAATAAGAAATTCTCCCAGTTTTAATGACTCCCAACACTAGACTAACAATTCAAACATTTAATTTGGTTCTTTACCCACTCTCCAGTCTTTTGTGTAAATAATAGTATTCATTTCACTTGGACCTTAATTCTTAAATGACAAGATGTATGATACTTTGCTGATTTTTTTTTTAAATAATATGTTTTTTTCCAAGTCCCTGTTCAGGTTTAACAATTTTTATGATCCAATTTTATAAACATTCTTGAGATCTCTTTTGGTAACAGACACATGTTAAGTGCTGCAGGAGATACGAGGGTGATTCAAATATATTACCTTTCCATAAAGCACTGATAATTTAGCAGGATGACTGAAACAAGTACATGGCTCCTATGCTGCAAGTAAAGGCGAATCTGTGAAGATAAACAGTATTTGGAAGGGAGTTCAGAAGAGGGAGACACTAAAACTGCTTAGAAAAAATCTAAAAAGGCTTTATAGAGGAGAAGACTTTTATGGGCTTTGAAGAATGGGCAATTTTGATAGGCAAAGGAAAGGGGAGAACATTCCAAGTATGATAAAGTATGGAACTAGGGCATAGGTTTTATATGAAGAAGTGGTGGAGACGACACCAGAAAAATGCCACATTTCAGAACCTTGAAAGCTGTGATAAGAAGTCATTATATATTTTGGAAGACAATAGAAAACCACAGGTTTTCTAGAAGTGATGTGAAGAGAGTGCATCTTAAGAAAATTATTTGGCCCTAGGATGTATGATATATCAGAATTAGAAGAGATATATAGGAGAGAAGCTGGACGACAAAGTAGGAGTTAGGAGTTAATAACAGAGTTGTAAGTGAGAAATAAAGGAGATGCCATACAGGGTTGTGGTTGTGAGGACGCGAGGGTGGAGCCAGGCTACCTATGAAAAACTTTTCCGAGATGAGTTTGGCAACCAAATGGATGTAGACTGCCATGCCTAGAGGAAGGAAAAGCAGAGAAGGGCTGTGAGACAGGTGTACTGAATGAATGATAACTCCGTTTATGGGAACAAGCAAGTCTAGAGAAACTGGGCATCTGGAGACCTAGAAGAGTTGGTAGGACATCAAAATGGAAAGATATAGCAAATCGATGGAAATGTGGCACTGGAATTTTGGAGAAACACTACGCATTGTAAAGAAAATAGATGAGATTCCCAGAGGCAAGAATAGAGAGAAGAAAAAAGTTCTTAAAAGCACTTCATAACTGCTCTATCAACCATTAGACAATGTTCATCATACTTGATTTTTCCTAATTTCAAAGCTTCCTGTAACATAAAACAAGTGTTTTTTATGACTGTTCACAAAGTACATACATGTTACATTTTCAGTCATTTACTTTAACTGATTGTTAGCTGATCTACATTAAAGCTGTTATTTGATACAGCCTAGTGGGAAAAGTTAAAAAGGCTTTGGTTCAGTTGTTCTGAAGTTGTAAAGGTACTGAGCCTGTGAGCCTGGGTTTTCATCTGTCCTATGAAGTGCTAATACCTAGGATTTTTAGTAAGATTAAATGAGATAATGGTTGTAAAAAATTTAGCATATTGCCTGCAGCATAGCAGGAATTTAACTCTCATGTATTGTAAAACAGTAAACAAATGTCCTTGATTCCCTGTGAGCCTGGAAAGAAAATGTCTTAAACTTACTAGGATGTTCTTAAGATGAGGCAAAGAGGAAAAGCATTCCAAACAAAACAAAACAAAACAATAGGCTTAAAATCAAGGGAGGTTTCTGTTGCAAATAATATGACTCATTAACAAGAGCTACTGCACAATTTCCTTTCTAAGTATTTTTAAGAGATAGCATTGATAACCAATTGCTTATTATGAGTTAATCTTTATGGGGGTTTCAAATAGCTTTGTGCTTTTTAGAAATTTAATTTTTTGTGGATATTAGAAAAACCTGTTGACTTTAAGAGTAACAAAACAATTTGGGATGTTTGGGTGATTATACTGTAAATGAAGGTCAAATGTTCTGCTACAAAACACTGATGCAGAATTTTTGCCCCTTAGTTCAGCTACATCTGGGTTCTTGCATCACGACCAAGAGAAATTAGGCATGCAGACACATTGAAGGGTGAAGAAAGCAGAATGTATTGGGTGAAAAGGAAAAAAAAAAAATCAAAAACAGCAAAGCAAAAGGGAGTCTGGCAACTCACAGACTGAATACCACAGACCACCACACAGGAGTTGAAGAGGCCAGGCTCCTGCCCCTGCACAAGGCGTGAACTTCCCGTGGCTCCACCCATTTTCCCAGTGCGCTGGTGGGGCCTCCCCAGTCTGTTGTGGACCTGCCCAGACAAGACCCTGGGCAGCTTCCCTCATCTCCACGAAAGCATCTGATGTAATCACTTGTGGGGCAGGTCAGAGATTATCTGGGGACCCCCCTTATCTACCTCCTGCATCTATCAATACCACCCAAGATTGTTTGGAGAGATGGTTTTAAAAATAAGGGTTGGTTCTTCCGCAATTTTTTTATCTTTATTTGTGTGCTGTTTATAAGATACTACATATTATGATTATCAATCTTAGTGTAAAACATGTTTGAAGAAGCAGATAGATATGTACGTGTGTGCATACGTGTCTAAATGAGAAATTAAGTTTTAACTCACAAATTCAAAGTAATGTAAATGTGTTTTTCTAAAAAAAAAAAAAAAAAAGAACTGCCATGCATTGTACTCTCGAGTGTTGCTGTCAGAAAATTACTGAATAAATATTTGTACAATATATGCTTGGAAGAATAAACATTAAACCTTCTCTCAAAATATTTTCTAATTGTCAATTAATGTATTTAAAGCAAGGACATCATCATTTATCACACATACACAAACTGAATTTGGTTGAGAGGTTAAGATAAAGTGACATATATAACAACCAGAAGACAGGTTGCCTTCAAAAAGTGATTCATGACATTGGAGAATGTATAATTGATGTGTGTGGTTGTCTGGATGGTAAAATAACAATGCCATCCATTAGAGATGAGAGCTCTAACAACTCAGGCAGGGAGGCAGTATGTATTTTATAGGTCATCTGGGTTCCATTTGGATCTACAGGTTGCTATTCCTTCTCCATACTTGAAAGCATTTAATGGATTATTATAAAAGGAAAAAGATGGTATGCAATAATGGTTTAAATTGAAGCTGTGTGTGTATATCACCACTGTGTGACTCCTAAATGAGAGCTTCATTTTTTAAATTCTCATACGGCATGTTTGAAAGTTTGCCAGCGCATGAAGGAATCAAAACAACGAATTCAGCAGCAGGAAAGAAGGACAGAGCACCAGGGAAAAGTGGGATTTTTTTTTCTTCTTTCCTCTCTTTTGGCATCCATGACTAAAAATAGCCAAGTTCATCGGGAATGACATTGCACATAGTTCCAAACTTCAAGTAAGCAGTAATTGAGCAGTGTTTTTAGAAAACACATTGATTCAGAAAATGGGGTAGAGGAACAAAGCTTAAAACCATCACAAAAAAAAAAAAAAGCTGCTGGGGGAAAGATCTTCATAGTAATTGTGGGTGAAAATCAAATCAAATAGCAACTCATCTGGAAAATCCCCCCTCTTTTCTGAAATTGAGATAAGCTTCAGGATGGAGACTCTTTTCTGCATTGTTAGCCATGAGTATAAAAGTTTATTTCTGCTTTTAATGAATAGTATTTTAGAAATGTAATGAAAGATAATTTCACTGGATTTCCCCAAGGAAAAGCCTGAGCTTAATTATTTAGGCAGTCCCAGTCATTCTAGTATAATATGTATAATATATATGCATAGATACGGGTATTTCCAGTTAAAATAAAATGCAATGGAATTTGAATAATCAGAAAGCAATGAAAGGAAAGAAGGTGGATCAGAAATGATGAGGTATTGTTAAGATGCTTCTGGTTTTTGGTGATACATATTCTAAAATAAGGATCTCTTCAGGTTAGCCTCAAAATGATTGTCATTTCTAAGAACAAACTTACTTTGCTGGGATTTGAAAGATGTTGGGGATATAGGGAGAAGAAAAAGGTATAATTAATAATTTGCTTAGTTCATATATCAATCGGACTATACACGAAATATCTTCTATTAAATTGTGATGTGACATATTTAGCACTGGGCAATTGTAAATTAGTAACACAGTGCTTATGGCCAAAATGCAGAAAGACAGTTCTCAGTCTTCTGGGTAAGCGTGTGCCTTTTATAGGCATACTTAGTGGCTATTACACGATTCTTGGTGGAAGACTTTGTTTTTTTTTCCTTGAGTGTAATATTTATACATGAATTCTTTTTCAAAAAGCATCTAATGATCACACACTCTGAACTAAATACTGTATCAGGCACTGACGATACAAAGATAAATGAGTTAAGATTCCTGTCTCATCCTCAAGGAGTTCAGAGGCTACGGAGGACTGACATGCTAAGTACAATATTATAGAATAAGTTACCCTATGAACAAGATGTTGTAGGAGCATAAAAGAGTGGCTCACTCACTGTGTCTGGGTTCTCTACAAAGGCTATGGAGGTATGGGAGCTGAGTCTTGAAGGGTGAGTAGAGATTCACCAAGTGGAGAAGTAGAGACAGGACATTACAGAAAGAAGAAAGCCCAGGACACACAAACACACCTGGTGTGAGACAGCATAGGACACACATGAAATGGCAAGTGGCTCATAGAGTCTGGAGTTCAGGGTGCCTGGAGGACTGCTTAGAGGAATGAGACAAAACATGAGGCTAGAAAAATGAGTGGGTGTTTGGGTGCTTGTCTTAGTCCATTTAGAGCCACTACAACAGAATACCTGAAGATGAGTAATTTATAAACAAAAGAGGTTTATTTGGCTCATAATTCTGGTGGCTGGAAAGTCCAAGAAGATGGCACTGGCACCTGCTAGGCTTCCAGTGAAGGCCTTGTGCTACATCACAACATGGCAGAGAAGCAGAAATGGAAGTGGATCCACAGCAGAAACTCAGAATAGCCTTATTAAAAGATTGTCAAAATAGCTAGGCTATTAGTCTAGCTCCTGAGTCCTCCCTCTTCCAATGGGGGTACATGTTTAGAATTTGTGTCATCTTAATTGCATCTTGCACCATCCCCCTTGCTTAAATCCTCAGAAAATTTCTATAGCACTTCTTTCAAGCATGAAGGAAAAGGATTCTGTACTGCTAAGAGAGGGCAGAATTCTCCCTCCCCCATCTCATGGCTGAGTATCTAAGCTTAGAAATGGGAGGAATTTAATACACACCAACTGAGAGAGACAGGCTAGGAGGAGTGGATTAATCACTGGGTCTTTTATGACTGTTTTGTCTTTAATTGTGTGTTATTTATAACACACTCATTGGGGAGAGTATTGTACCTTAGAGAAACCTGTCCATTTTGTTTGTATAAAAACTGTTTAAAGCAAGTATAAGTACGTAGCCTCTTATTTGACATTCATGGAACCAGAAGCATCTAGGAATTAAATTTTTTATTGCCTCAGACTATGTTATATTACATAATATCATGTATGTTATTTAATATCCCCAGCAGAGGTAGCACCCATTATCAAATGCATTAATATCTTGGTGGAGAAACATGAATATTTATACTAAGTGAGATAAACAAAAATAGAATATGAACTAAATTTACTTAAAATCTTGGTTTTACAGCTTTGAAGTATTTAGGGATTATAGAGGAAGACCTGGATTTCACTCTCTTATCTGGTCATCCTGAGCAATTTTTGACCAGTGGAACCGAAAAGTGTCTAAAGCAGCATAATCCCTGAAAATACCCTTAAGCTGGAAATTTTAATAGGGATATAGAACTATTAATATGTATCTGTCTAGAGGTTATTATTAATGAACACCAGAAGTTTAGGGGTACAAATCTACTGGAACTTGGGTGTGAATTCTACAGCTATGATCTTCCCTAATAAGTTGTAGCTAACTGCATATCTGAATACCTTACTCTTGACTCAAATTTTCTGGCATTCTCTAGGTCAGAGGGGTTATTAGGGCTAATTGATCAAAGCTTCTGGGTGAAATTGTCATAAAAGCTGAAGCAAGATGAATGATTATGTGGGAAATAATTCTATGAGAAGAAAAGAGAAATGGGTATTGGAGAGGTAAAAATAATAGTAATCAATTACTGAGAATAGAAATATTAATATGTGAAAAATTGATGAGTCAAATAGGAATAAGTTAAGGATCTCAATTACCATATTTAATTTAATTTGCCATCTAAACACTTCTGTCTGTATATGTGCATAAATAGTATGTGTATATGAGTGTGTGTGTGCACATACACAATTTTCCCAATTGCTACACCCCCAAATTTTTGACTCTGAAATCAACTCAGAGCCCTTAAACTTTAGATTTCACAGGGAATGACAAATAGTATTCAAGATAAACTGAAGCTTCCTTGAAATACAACACACGCTGGGTACACTGCCTCTTTTTGTATATGTTGAATTTTGAGTCTACTCCTTCCAGATTTACTTTGAAATGAATGTGCATCCTGGGAACAAGACAGGGACCTTACTAGATTATTTCATAAGATGGCTCTGACTGTCTCATTTTTTATTAGCCTAGCCTTAAAAAAAGACATTTCTGTGGAGGATTCTTTTAAGATCTGATACCAGTGGAATGTACTTTAACATAAATCTCTCAGACTTAGGGTTCTTGCCACCACTATGATACATTTGATGGTATATACAGGAAACTTTGAAATATGGCATCTTCCTTCAGAATGCTCATGTGATCATATCACCGCCCTCTCATAGTCTGCTGTCAGTGTTCAACAGCACTGGTTAAAGGGAAACTGAGTTCTGTGTAATTTCTTAAAATTCTTATCTCTAGGTGTTCCTAGAGGTAGGCTGAGCTGCTGAAAAGCTTTCACATTCCTCTTTCTCTGCAGCATTGAATGGTTGGCAAACAATGGAAAATTTGTTTTCATTTTTGGATCAGTCTGCTTGATGAATTGAAACCTAGTGATTATGTTTGTTCATCTGCTTCTCCATGTCAGCTTTAGTGTGGAGACCTGAATTCATGGAATCATGGTGAGTGAAAAAGCAAGGGACAGTTGTCTCAAGTGCTTTTTCAGGAGAAAATCTTCCTAGCAAGTCTCCCGTTTTTGTTCTGTGCGCTCGTAGTAACTGCCTTATCTGACATCTACTTTACTGATGATATACATAGGAATGAGGAGCAATGGGACAAAATACATTATTAATCCGTTATTAATTTCTGCTCTTCTGGGAGGTAGGAAAACAATACATGTAATAACAGAAATAATTAAGAAATAGGGCATAATTCAACACTGCACAATGCAATGATTCAACACTGTCCAGTCAGTTATGGCCCATGCCTCCCTAGCCTCTCTTATTTTCCAATTTTATGTACTACAGTTATTTAGCATGTTTGACCCTCCCAAATTACCAGGTTTTTTTTTTTTCTTTTTAATTAACAGAAGTTTCAAGTTTTGGCAATTTTGCTTTAAGAGAAACAGAATAAAATTTTTTGGATAAAAAGTGGGATATCATTAGACTTTTTTCGCTGGACTTTCATTGATCTTTCACATATATTTTGTGAATATACACAACATGTTGTCAAATTATCATCACACATTTTCTTTTCTGCTAGATAAGTGTTTTTCAGACATGCTGACTTCAGTGCTTATATCTTACTGTTAAATGTGTTTGGAAGTAACAGACACAGTCATTCATTTACACATAGATTAATAAATATATTTCTCTTTTTTTATCACCAATATAATGGGAAGTTTAGAAAACTTGTCGATAATCACTAATTATGTGTCTTGTGGTTCCAGCTTTTTCTTTTGCCAAGCCAAGGTCAAACTTTCTCTTTGACTTCTCCTGCATTCCCAATGCTGGAATCAGAGTGAGGTATAAATTTACCTAAATAAAATATTATAATTTGTGCCTATTAAGATAATAATAAAAAAATCTGAGTAGGCTTTGCATGCAGGAAGTACTTAGTAAGTGTAAGGGAGAGCAAAGCATTCAGCAATAGAGTTCAGATATTTTGACTCCAGGAAATTATTTTATGTGATTTCTTTGCCCAGATAGTCTCAGACCAGCATAGTATAAGAGAATCTAGGTCCGATCCCTTCATGTTCCCTGTGCAGTGATAACTGAAAATGGAATGGCTGGATTACACACAGACTCAACAGCAGCAATGTCTGCTCTAAGCCACCGGAACTGTTTTCTGAGATGCACACATTCTTCTTTTCCTGTGGCTTCCCACATTCTATATCAGAATATCTAATGTTGTCACCCGTAAGAGTTAATACAGTGCTCAATATATGTGCCTAATTTGCACATGTCCGCTAGAGCCACAATCAGATCCCAAGGCACATTTAGAGCAGTGATTCACAAACTTTAATGTACATAAAATTTGCTTGATAAAAATGATCCCTCAGGCCCCACCTAGGCACTGACTAGGACCCATGGCAGAAATTCTGATTCGCTGGGTCTGCAGCCACCTAAAAATTTGCATTTTAATAGACATCTTCAGATAATTCTGAAGTAGCTTTTATCTAGATAATACTCTATGAAATACTGCTTTAGAGCTTGCATGGTAGAAATAATCATTTGTTTCTTTATCCTTTCAAAAGGGTTTTTCATGTTCATATTTGAATGTCTGTGTACGTATGTGTACTTAACAAAAGTAAACACATCCCTATATAAAGAAAGCATGAGAGGGCTCTTGAACCAAAAGAAATAAATCACCTTTACCCAAATGGTCATGTGGCTACATCTAAGTCTAAAGAGTTATATAATTTTTTTAATAAAACACTATTCGCCCTACACTAGAGAGTTCTAAATGACTGATATCATTTTTAGAATGTATACAACAGAAGTCAGTGCCCAACAAAAAGAGTTACTGTATTGGTTTTGCTTTCCTTGGGGGAAAAGTACTCCTCTTCCCTACTCTTTGCTTGGGGATGGGCAATAATCTCGTTTGCGATTTAATAAAAACTGCCTTCAAATCAAAGCTTTAGAGGATGTAATCATGCATTTCACTTGATTCACTCATTAGTTTTTCACCTGAGAGCCTCAGGTTCTGTAATTCCCAAAGCAAGAGAGCTATGTTTCTTTCTTTCTGCATCTTCCCCCTCCCTCAACCCAGAAAGCTCAGAGTTTTATCAGTTCAATCTGACTCAAGGAGTATTTCTTATAAGATGTATTGTAAGATTATTTTTCTGACTTTGATATAGCCCTTAACCCTTCTTCCCCTTTTTCTACTCCCTTCTCTGTCTATTCTCTTCCTTTTTTCCCACTATCCTCACTATAGAAGCTGTATTTGAAAGAAAGACAGAAAAAAAGATAAAAACAAAAAGTCCTGTAAATTCAACAATAGATTATTCTCTTTCTCACAGTCAGTAGTTTTCACCAGATGGCGCCTAGTACCTTTGTGGATATATCCTTCTTTTCATCATTAGTAGGTATTTGCACATGTCTAGCTTTGAGATGTGAAATACCAGTAAGCCTTTGCAGGCCTTGCTAGACAGATGAAGCAAATTCCCACCAAAAAAGCCTTCTTCGCAGATACCAACCAAAGAATTACTATTTTTAAAAAATCAAAAGGGAATTCAAAATAAGGGGAAATAAGCTTATTAATTAATGACATTTTTCTGGTTTTCAATGCTGATTATGAAATCAAAAGATTCTTCATGAAAGGTTGTATGATTATATGATTTCTATTTACAGAGATAGCAACAAGATGAAAAAGAATGGATGGGGGAGAGAGAGAGAGAGAGAGAATTTCTAAACAATAAAATTTTTATGACCAGGTGAACACACAATTTTTTTAAAGCCCAATTATTCTCTTTATAATCACAAAGTTTTGCATCCCAGAGAGAGAGGATGCAAGATTTCCCACAGTAGTCATATTGCAGGGAGAACAAACTCAAAGACGCTGAACTTTTCCTTTTTATTTCATTAAAAGTATTTGTTCATTGATGCCCAGTTTTGGGCTGCCTGTCTTCATTGTGTCTTTGGTGTCTAGAAAAAAAGTGCCAGCATCTTAACATTTTCTAGGAGCAAAATAATAATCTAATAGGAATTAATAATGCTATTTAAAGTAGGTTGTTTTCCAGCCAGGGGAAAACATCCAGAATTACATTACATTTTTTAAAAAAACTCATGTCTTTAGTAAACTATCTACTCTTCCTTGCAGACTTAACCATTCTGAAAGCATTTTCTAGTAATTTTCATGTAATACTCAAAACAATTTAGTGAGGTAATTATTAACTTCCTTCTTATAGGTTTGAGGCAATGAGGGTTTAGAGAAAGTAAGTGATTTGTCTGAGATTAGAAAGCAAATTTATGACATAATGAAAACCATCAGCAGTTTTACTCACAACCAGTCTGAATTCTTTTCCATGTCATAAGCAAGGAAAGGGTAAAGAGAGGAAGAAGATTTTAAGTGGCAGAAATTGTGCTACTATAATAACAAACAAGAAAACATTGCCGTAAGATTAAAAGTTGCAGGCACCCTGTCAATTTCATGAATATATTTCTGAACCTTTTTTTGAGTATTGATGACTTACAGTTGCAAAACAGACTTTTACATGGTAAGGCAGTGTTCTGTCCTCCAGCAGCCATAGCATGATGAACAAAGTTACAATTATGGAATGTGCCCTTTGGTTTTAAGCAACCAGACAGACAGATAAAAACTTCACAGGTTTCTGGGAATCCACGATTCTGGTCTTCCAGTAGTATTCTCATGGGACTCAGAGGATCCAGAGAAATTTTGTCTGAAAAATTGGAGGAGAGCTCCTGGTTTTTTTTTTTTTTTTTTTTTTTTTTGAGATGGAGTCTCACTCTGTCGCCTAGGCTGGAGTGCAGTGGTGCGATCTCGGCTCACTGTGACCTCTGCTGCCTGGGTTCAAGCGATTCTCCTGCCTCAGCCTCCTGAGTGGCTGGGATTACAGGCACCTGTCACCGTGCCCAGCTAATTTTTGTAGTTTTAGTAGAGATGAGGTTTCACCGTCTTGGCCAAGCTGGTCTTGAACTCCTGACCTCATGATCCACCCACCTCGGCCTCCCAAAGTGCTGGGATTACAGGCATGAGCCGGAAGCCCGGCCGACAGCCCCTAATTTTTAAACCTCTCCTCCAGGACACTTACCTACCTTGAGCACATAGGTGCACAGACTTAAAAAAAACCCATCTCTACTAAAAATACAAAAATTAGCCAGGCTGTAATCCCAGCTACTTGGGAGTCTGAGTCAAGAGAATCACTTGAACCCAGGAGGCCGAGGTTGCAGTGAGCCGAGATCACGCCATTGCACTCACGCCATTGCACTCCAGCCTGGGCGACAAGAGTGAAAAAGTCTTTCTCAGAAAACAAAAACAAACAAACAAAAAACCTTTTGGAGTATACGATAAGCCTCCCCACATACACACAATCTTGTCTGGCCCTGCCTAAAGAGAAACTGAGGACGATGAAAACTTCAGGGAGGTTGGACCAGAAGGGTGGCATCTGCTGATGCGGAGGCTGAGCTGGGTAGGCAAGCTCATGGAGACCACCTATCCACTGGTTTCTGTTAGTTTGGTGCAAAAGTAATTGCGGTTTTTGCCATTAAAAGTAATCGCTTTTTTTTTTTTTTTTTGCGGTTACTTTTAATGGCAAAAACCGCAATTACTTTTGCACCAACCTCAAAGAATGGTGGTGCTCATGACCATGGCGGCTTTATGTGGCATTCACAGTACAAGCACTCTTTTCTATGAATGTAAGCCAGAAAGCAACACCATGGTGTAGACAAATATCATTGATCAGTTGTTTAAAAGATCTAATTTGATGCCTGAAGGGTGGTTTAGGGATATTACTTACTCTACTGCTATTGGACTCCAAACCCATCCCTTCCTTTGCCATTTGCCATTACTTCTGCCTGGAAGGCTCCTCTCCCAGACAGCCACCTACATTACTCAATCAAGCCTTTATTTGAGCCCTTACCTTGTCAGTGAGTTCTATGTGACCACCCTATTTAAATTTATAATTCCCACTCAGCTAACCCAAGACTCTCAGTCCTACTTACCTTCATCTACTTTTTCTTTTTTCCATTGTACTGACCACCAATATGTACTATAACATACAATGTATATTTATGTTTTCAATCTTTTTCTCAATATCTGTACCCCGTTAGGAAATAAGCAAAATGAGAACAGAAATTGTTTACTTTTACTGTTCATTGCTGTACCATAAATGCTCAATAAGTATTTTGTTGAACATATCAATCAATCAATGAAGAAACTGAATTTGGCAGTTGTATAAAAATCACATATTTGAAAGACTAGGATCACTTATATATAATACACAAGAATAAATGATGCTCATAATGATAATCCTAAAGCAAGTGAATGCTTATTGTGTTTTAAAGATTTTTTTCATAATATTGTTAACATTGATTTAATTGAAGTTTAAATATATCTGGAAAAGTAACTTTCATATATTAGGGCACATGACTTTGATTTACAAAAACATTGAAAGTGTGATAGTGACCTTGATTTACAGAAACATTGAAAGTGTGATACAACAAAATGTTAATTGAAACTGAAGCTAGACCTGTATTTAAATTTGTGGTCCATCACTTTACAGACATCTGATCTCGGGTATATCTTACTTTGAATCTTCCTTCTTTGTCTGCCCTTTTCTGCCTCCCCTTCTTTTCTTTTCTAACCTATTTTATTTCTAAAAACTATTTTACAGTTGCTTACAGAAATACATAAATTTCTATAAGATTGTAGATTATTAGATCTAGATATCAATAGACAGATGAATCAGTGCAAAACACAAAGTTGACATAGGTAAGACAAGAGAGAGTCACTACACAGAAAGGTTGTTCTTACCACTTTCTTCTTACTAAGATGAGGCATCATAAAATCACGTTTGAATTGCCAAAAGCTGAAAGTCATAATTGCATATTGACTGACAACAGACTAGCCCTAACGTTTGTGAATCCTAGGGCAGGACTACATATGGAAGCCTATATATTACATGTTCAAAGATTTAAATGTTAAAATCAATTTAGCATTTTAAGGAAATTTTGATTTTTTACTTTGATAATATCTTCAAAGTCACAAAACTGAAAACGTTTACATACTACATCCACACACACACATATGTATGTATAGAAGAGTAATATGAATTTTTTTAATATTGCAAAAAGTTCCCGAGTCACCAGATGCAATAGTTGTGAACACTCTTCTAATTCATGCATCTCCCTGGGACTGTGAATGGGAACTTGAAGAAGAAAATGGACTCTTGGCGCTACTGGGGAATGGTGTTGGTTATGCAAGAGTCTACCGCCTGTATTTAAGGATTACAAGTTTTACTCTACCAGTATGGAGTACTGGAACCCGGTGAGAAAGGCATCAAATGCTTTTTAAGAAAGCTGAAGCCTCTCCTGCTAGGTTTAAAGACCATACTTGCTTAAAGATACCAGTATCTCAGGAGAGGGAGACCCTGATTAGAGAGAAATTTCTATTTTAAGTTTATTTTTATTTTTAAAATTTATATTTTATTTCATATATTTAAGGTAAACAACATGATGTTTAGATATACATATGCACAAAGACATAATTACCACAGCTAAGCAAATTAACATATCAACCACCTTTCATACTTTCCTCTTGTGCGTGTGTGTAAGATAATCTGAAATTTAATCTCTTAGTACATTTTCAATACACAATACACTACTATTAACTATAATCTTCCTGCTACACATCAGATCTCTAGACTTACTCATCTTACATAATTGCAAGTTTTTACCCTTTGCCCTACATCTCCCCATCTACTTTAAGTTTTAGTCTTTAAAAGGACACCGGAGTGATTCAGTCTAGCGATTTCTTTTCCTTTTTTTTTTTTTTTTTTTAGGCGGAGTCTCGCTCTGTCGCTCAGGCTGGAGTGCAGTGGCGCAATCTCGGCTCACTGCAAGCTCCACCTCCCTGGTTCACGCCATTTTACTTCCTCAGCCTCCGGAGTAGCTGGGACTACAGAAGCCTGCAACCGCGCCCAGCTAATTTTTTTTGTATTTTTAATGGTGACGGGCTTTCACCGTGTTGGCCAGCATGGTCTCAATCTCCTGACTTCATGATTCGCCTGCCTCGGCCTCCCAAAGTGCTGGGATTTCAGGTGTGAGCCATCGCGCCCGGCCCAATCTAGTGATTTCTAAACCCAACTTAAACATTCAAATATCCTACGAGCTTCAGATTGAGTACATCTGGATTAGGGTCTAGGAATCTGTTGTTTTAAACATGTTTGAAGATTAACTACAGAGGCATTCTGATACGTGATATTCTGTGTAATATATTCAGTTATTTTGACATGGCCATTATTTTTCTCACTCAGAAATTAGGGAAATAATGCTACCTTTTATGAAGTAGGGGCTTTAGATAAGAATATGTTCACAAGGGTATGCAACAAAGAGCAGGCATTTCACAAAAGTTAGTTTAATTTGTGTATCTGAAGCATGTGAATCTGATTACTTTTGAAGACATGGATTATTTATGTTTTACCTTTTCTTTCAGTGATTGATGAAAATTGGTTTTAGACCCTTGTTTATACATCTCCTGCTTACAAGAAAAGTTTCTTTTGAAAAATTGCAATAGAGCATAAAGCCTCTAGCTCAGAAAAATTTTTATGTGCAACTCTTTTATTAAATTATTTTTTAGTTTTAGCCACTGAGTCTTAAATCCTTTGTATACCTATAGTTTCATAATTTAATCTGATTTTTATATGTTCAGTAAAAAGGTTTTTCGTTACAAACTTCATAGATATTCACTGTAGAAACTTTAGATAAAGTAGATAATAAAAAAGAAGAAAGACCATATTGTGAATAATTTGACTCTTTAGAGTTCATCACTCATGCATTTGAATATATCATTCCAGATTCCTTTCTGTAAAATAGTCATTTAATAGACATGTGTATTAAGCAATCTTTCTATGTGTATTCATCTATACATTCTTCATGATTATGTTTAGTAGCTTCATAACTATACAGATGCACTAAAATGTATTTGACTAATACCAAACTGTTGGACATTTAGATTTTTTCTTTCATAAACAATGCTAATTGTATGTATTCACATTTAAGTATTTGTCCAATTATTTCCTTAGGCTAAGTAGCAGGAGAAATTATTGCTACAGCTGCCCAGGTGTTTAAAAAAGTATATATGCTTTTTCGAGTTTCAAATATATGACAAACATTGGGAATTGTCTCTTTTTTGTCTAATAAGGAACAAATGGTAAGTCATTGTTTAAATTTTCATTTCTTTAGTAAAGCAATATCTTTCTTAATTTATCAAGTATTCTTGCATTTTTTTCTTCTGTGAATTAACTCATATCTTTTGACTGTTAAGACATTATTGTTCATTGTTTTGTATTTTATTGCTAAGATAGTTTTATATGCTAAAATGTCTAAGCTTTATGACAAATGGCAAACTATAGATAGAATTTAAGTATCATGTACTCAAGCAATACGTGGCCCAAGGGATTTTTCTTCAGTTCATAGATTTCTCCAAAATTTCATCATTGCTAATCTGGTCACCTAATTCTTCTTTGGACATCCACTTCTCCTCGAATAGCAGGATCTGCTTAGGCAGTGCTTAATGTGTGCTTGGCTGGGTTTTCTTTGATGTGGCCTGCATTTTCACACTGAGATTAGAATCTAAAGTTCTCCACTAAACAGCTTATGGGCAAAAGTTTACATGATAGAGAAACAAAATTTATGTTTAAGATTTGTTTAATGGGGTACACCTCCTGATGTGATTAATATTCCTGCCAAACCTGAGTTCATTTGGTTGTTGCAGAGAAATGTATTTGTTCTGACTGGTTAAGGACTGCCAGAGTACCACATGTCTTATGTGGTGGGACCAGTGATCCACTTCCCGCTACACGATTTGGCTAGACAAATCTGACAGGACCAATTGTTTAGAGGTAATCCAATCTGCACACATTCTAAGATTAAGGGTCCTACTCTATCACGCAGGCTGGAGTGGAGTGGCATGATCATAGCTCACTGAAGCCTCAAACTCCTAGGCTCAAGGGGTCCTCCTGCCTCAGCCTCACAAAGTGCTGGGATTACAGGCATAAGCCATTGTGCCTGGCAAACTAGACAATATTTTTAATATAATAGAGATTAACAGAATGTATCATTAGAACTTTATCTCATATTAATAATCCATTATTTACTATTCATTTTATTTAAGCACCTTAATTAATGTTGCTGAGCCTCAGTTTCCTCATCTATAATATAAGGATGATAAAATTTAACTGATATGGAATGCTAATTCTTAAAACCATGCCTAAGTTATAACTTTTTCAACAAATAGAAGCTGTCTCCAGTGAACTCCAGGATCCAGTTCAAAACATAAAGTGATCGATGTCTTTAGAGCTTTCTCTGATGTCTTCAGTAGAGGCAGTAGATTGCAATATATATCAAATTTATTCAATATTTTTTCTGTCACTTTTCTTTAAAATAACTTCCTGTGTGGATTTAAGAAAATATAGTAGCCTTCCAAATAACCTTATGGCTGGTCTAGGGACATAGGTAAATAGGAAAATCTTGTCACTTATTCCCTAGAAGTGTTCTGCCATATTCAATTTGTTATGAGTAAAGTGAAGTTCATGACATTTTATTTTAATCCTAGAATAAACAAAGGAGTTAAATCAGTGTTCTATTTTTCTTCTGAAGGTTCTGCCAAAATAAGATTAATACACATTGCACATGCAAAACATTTTAAAAATATAGACATACATTTAGAGTGGCATATGAGGTTGGGCTAATTACTTGTAACAAAAGATAGAGTAGTATTTTAAATGGATGATTTAAAATAGAATTTTTTACATTGAAACTTGTGGCTATGGCTGTCTAGAAACTAGGAAACTTAGCTGCAATAAGTTATTTATTTATTTTGTTGTTATTTAGTTGAGACCATTCTTCCAGTCTCCCCTTCCTTCCATATCTGACATTTCTGTTGTTTATTCATCTATGGTGAGTCTGCTGAGTCAGTATCACCCCCAGCAGCCCTTCCTGTCAGTCATTGACACATCGGTAGAAAAGCTGACTTGGTAGAAGATAAGGAGGCTTCTTTAGATGCTTAAATCTAACTACAGAATAGTGGTGGGAATAGAAATCAATTAAAATATGGGCACCAAATAAACATGGAAGCAGTCATGGGGAGAAAGTTTATAGTTCTAAGAGAAGGAGTGTTGAGATGAAGTATGATTTTCTGAAAAGGAGAAAAATAAAATAGAAAAAAATAACTATGATAATGAAAGGAACAAAACAAAGGAAAGAAGAAAACTTATGGGCAATGTTGTAAGGTGGAATGGGGGCTCTTTAAAGATTTGTGGGGATGAAACTAACATTTATGAAGCCTTTCTCTTTATGTAGAAATAAAGTCATTGGAATACATTGTTAAGTCAAAATAGCACCAAAAGGTTGTAACCTCTTTGATCAATAGAAAACCGGTTTTCTATTGATTGGTGACATCATCCTCATTAATGAATAAGCAGGAGGTACTCAATGTACGTCAGCCTTCACTCACAATAGTTTTTGTTTCATGGTGTACATTCTTGGCCCTTGGGTGGAAATAGAGCCCTGAAATATCTCATTGTCTTTTACTTCAGTAAGTCCCAGAGGAAGACAGTTGTACAGTAAAGTTCTAGAATCTTGTTAGTGCTTAAGAGTGCACATTAGTAATTATAGTATAAATAAATTGTTTCCAATTTAGGATAATTTACACTTAGGTGTAATGTTAATCCCTCTCCTTTGTCTCCAGCTTTCAACCCAGAAGGTGTGAATAATTTTACAATAATTCACTAGATGACACGTCTGGATTCAGTGTAAAAACAATCCTTCACATAGTAAGTCTGTGCGTCTGTTTGGCTATACTTCTTGGTACCTGATACCACATAACAGATAGGAAAAAAATAATAATAGGTAACGTGTACATTTGGTAAAATACCAATTTTTAGTGATTTTTGCAGAAAAACTATAATAACATATACATGACAATTACTATTTAAGCATAATGCACAGTAATGTAGACGTTTCCTTGTAGCATCACTTGTCTACTAGAAGTGTGGAGCAAAAAAAAGTAAAGAAGTATACCATGTAGAGGTTGGTGCACATGTTCTCAACTACTGCATGCTTTGTTTTTAAATGGCAATTTATAATATGTCATACATTCCTTTTCAAGTGGAAGGTTCTCTGCTACAGGGTTATTTTAGACGGAGCGAAACAGTTGCCAAGGTCTCCTGCTGTAGGACCTCACCTCAAATGTTATTGAACATATTGCACGAAATCAGTGCATAGTGTTGGCAGCAAATATTTATTTGAAAATTTAATAATATATTTTATTTACCGTACACATTTATTACTTATAAATAGTTGGAAGAGACATGGCTCCTAAGCAGTTTTCTAACATGACTTTAGATCCCAACTATATTGTACAATGCTGCAGTATTCTTTATGAAATTGGCATTGACATTGTTATACTTGTTGCTCATGTCATCTTTAATGTTGTCATTTTTAAGTTTTGAGTAATGCTAGTAAAACAGTTCCAAAAGCAAATAGCCCATTTTTTTGTGTGTTGGTACATTATTTTTCAAGTGTTTTATTTCAGTCTTTTGGTGACAAGAAATTTTTCACCATAAAGTTGATGTAGATTTTCATGAAACTCAACTTTCTTGCAAATTAAGATGGAACAGTCAGATTGACCTCTGGAGAGCCCAGGATAATGGCAGCAGCAGAGAGAGATTTAATTGTCATCTACTAAAACATAATTTGCAGAATCCCTCACATACATGAATCACTTCCAAAGACTGGAGGATACTCCTAGTAATATGTTATATAATTATAAATTGTAAAATTTGCAAATTTATTTATTTATTTATTTTTGAGACGGAGTCTCGCCCTGTCTCCCAGGTCAGAATGCGGTGTTGCGATCTTGGCTCACTGCAAGCTTCGCCTCCCAGGTTGATGCCATTCTTCTGTCTCAGCCTCCTGAGTAGCTGGGACTACAGGCACCCGCCACCTCACCTGGCTAATTTTTTGTATTTTTAGTAGTGACGGGGTTTCACCGTGTTAGCCAGGAAGGTCTCGACCTCCTGACCTCGTGGTCCACCTGCCTCGGCCTCCCAAAGTGCTGGGATTACAGGTATGAGCCACCACGCCTGGCCTATTTATTCTTTTTTATAAGGGAATAAATTGTATAAACTCCAAGCCTTAGAAGTACTACATCCATTGATAGAGAATTCAGATCTTCTCCCTTTGCCAGGAAAGATTGCTTGCTTATGCAGGTTTCTAAGAGAAATGAAAATCAACTGATATCATGGCTTAATAAACTTTCAAAAATGAGTAGATTGTTTCCAGGAGAGTTTTCAAGCTGCTGGGTCTTCTGTTTTTAACCTTAAGTTCCAGTTATTATTTTCTGTTTTCAAACAATTCTTTTTGACTTAATGAAATAATTGATATTGTTTATGTCTTGGTGATAGCCACATGCTTGAGTAGAATCAGCTTAGAGATACTGCTAATGATGAAATTGTAAATGTTAGTGTGTCAAGATATCTGTAAATGACATTAATATGTATAAATAATTTGGAAAATTTATGTACCTATAATGGGGATTAATAAGAACATTTGTGTACTGCTAGAAATATATAATCAAAGAAGTGGAAAGCTATTAAAACAGATATTGAATGAAATCCAAGTGTTTTCCCAAGACTGGGCAATTCCTCCATCCTCTGGGCTTTGCTGCTTCTTCAATTTCATTTTTGGTTACCACCTTCCTTACCTGCATTAGTGATATTGAACTATTTATAGTTAGCTGAAAATGCCAAGGCATTTTATACTTTTGTTCCTTTACCATGGTGTTTTTCTTTGCCTCAAATCCTCTTTGCTTTCTTATTTGCCTGGTAATCTTCCATCTATTGTTGAAGATCCTGCTTTCTGAAACTTTCTCTGATTTCTTCAGCCTTCAGGACAGAGATAATAACACTCTCTGTTCCTTCTGTCCTTCATATATACTTCTAACATTATCAATATTGAAATTACTTATTTATGAATGTGTTCTCTACCTGTAGACTGAAAACTCCTTGAGGACAGAACCAGTATATTATTCATAAAGTTCACCCGGAACAGAGCCGGGCACATCAATACATGTTTGTTGAACAAAATTACTTGGATAAAGGTGTTTACAAAACAAAATCTGTTTTCTCTCTCTGTCTCTCTCTGTGTATTTTTGTTTTACTTCAAAAACTAGGATTCAAGGCCCTCAGTACCTTAGAGTGAACTGATTCTTATTACCTTTTAGAGGCTACCTTCTGAGTTTGAATTCAGAGAGGTATCTGCCCTCAGTATTGACTGGATGATGTTTGGAGAGCTTTGCACCATCATCTAATAAATCAGAACTGCTAATATAAGACAAAGACCTTTAGAACAAAAAGTCTGACTTCGTTTTTTGATATTTGACTGCTGACAGCTTTTATGCCTCAATTCCCCCTTCTTCCTTCCTCTTTTGTCCCAACTTTGAGCACGCTTATAAGAAGAGGTTCTCCCCACTTTGGCATCCATAGGAAGTTCAAACCACATGTGGGAAGCCTCAGCCTAGCCCCTCCCCTAAATACCATAAAAACTTCAAACCAGTCTCTTTTCCTTGCTCTATCAAGCCATTTTCCTGATTATGAGTAGCCTGCATTCCACAGAAAGCTTCATAATGCGAGTTATTAACCTTTTCGCCCTCTTTTAATGTGTGAGTGGTGTTACCAGTCTCAATACCAAAACCAAATTTTGGGTTGGAGTCCATTCAGATTCTGTGGGGTGTCTACGCAACAGCATCTCTCTAGATTACAATGGATTTCAAGGGTAAAGGCCCTGGTAAATGACACCCGTCAATGTCACATATACTTCCCATCGTCCTTTTCATTTCCTTCCTTTATGTTTCTGTTGAGCAGGGTAATAGGGTTGTTTGCTTTAGATGTGATTCAAATTATAACATGGATTAAAATAACTTCCTGTCTGTCAAACCGGGTCATGCAATTGAACCATGTGCTCTCGGATTAAGTCATGTGGTCATATTGTCGCACATTGCAACTTCCAATTACAACTGTTAAGTGTCTTTCATAATCATCTTTATTTCCAGATGGAAGAAATGTGTTATCATTGAATAAGCTCCCTGCTAAACATTTTTGTGCTTGAATTTATTATTCTCTGTAAAATAATGTAGTATTTGGTAAAATCCTAACATTCTGGCATTTTCTTTTTCTTTTTTCTTTTTCTTTCTTTTTTTTTTTTTTTTTTAATCCTGGAGACAGAGTCTCGTTCACTAGACGACACGTCTGGATTCAGTGTAAAAACAATCCTTCACATAGTAAGTCTGTGCGTCTGTTTGGCTATACTTCTTGGTACCTGATACC
>NW_012104220.1:1084353-1090886 GCF_000951045.1 Mandrillus leucophaeus | reverse complement strand
TTTTTTTTTTTTTTTTTTTTTTTTAATCCTGGAGACAGAGTCTCGCTTTGTCACCCAGGCTGGAGTGCAGTGACACAATCTGGGCTCACTGCAATCTCCACCTCCTGGGTTCAAGAGTTTCTCCGGACTCAGCCTCCCGAGTAGCTGGAAACTACAGACACCTGCCACCACACTTGGCTAATTTTTGTATTTTTTGTGGAGGCGGGCTTTCACCACGTTGGCCAGGCTGGTCTCGAACTCCTGACCTCAAATGTTCCACCCACTCAGCCTTCCAAAGTGCTGAGATTACAGATATGAGCCACTGCACCTGGCCCATTCTGGCATTTTGCATTACAATAAATAAGCAAGTAAATCACTCTTTTTTTATTTTTATACTTTCAAAGGGGAGCGAAACACTCTCTGATACTTTAATGTTTGAAATATCTTTTCCCTAAGGTTAACTTTTTTCCCAAATTAAAATTCTTTATTGTATATTCAGTTGCTTAGATTTGATCCAAATCTCTTATTAATTGAGCGCATACCTTGTTCTGGGCTCTATCACACATGTATTATTTTATTAGTTTTCTTATTTGAAATTGCATTCAATGTGATGTGGTTATTAAGAGGTGATATTAATTAGTCACTACAGCCATCGCCAGAATGTCCTCTCCTTTCTACCTCATTTTCCAAGAGACATGAATCCTACAGTTGGATTCTCAATAATGCATCATTTCCTTAACAGGGCAATTTTTAAAATTTAAATGATTCCGTGGCTGGAATTAGATTTTCGTAAGGTCAAAGAGTCCAGATAATTTGAAGAAAAAAAATGTAGCCAGGAAGCTGGATTTCGCAGTCCAAATCTATGGGCTACTAGTCTGCCTTGTTTCAAATTAGGACACAGTCCCATTAGGTACGCAGTCCAATCAAGACCTGATATACAGTCGGAGCAGCAGGAATGGCTCTGAGCTTTCCAAGTAGAAAATTATAAACCAGCAGCAGAGAGCAGTATGGAGCCATTTTTAAAACCAGAAAACCAGGAAGGCGAGCCAAAGAGCCCAGAAAGGGCTGGGGGAGGGGAAAGAAAAGGTCCAAAAGCTGTCCAAGGTCTTGATTACATTTTCTCTTTATATATGCATTTTTTTCCTATATAGATAGCAGGGCCATGCTCTGGAGGAAAATTCATAAATATCTTTTCCTCCTGATCTTGTTGCTTACTTTTTCTTCAGGTGTGTATATGTGTGTGTGTGTGTGTGTGTGTGTGTGTGTGTTTAGTATGTACACGCACCTATCTATATAGTCATATAGTTATTTTTTAACTAGTTTTCAACCATGTTTCTAAAGAATGAATGTAGAACTAAGTAGTGTTTCCTGCAGTGCAATTCCATGCAGGATGTATTAATCGACATTTCATATGCAGCCTGGATATCCACAGCTTTCACCTTCTTAGACAAGCTTATAGATACGCTGTGTCTACATCCTGATTTCCTCTAATATTTTCTCTTCAATTCCCCTTGGTAACTCTTTGAGTTAGAGGATGTTATTATATTGTTGATCCCAGTTTGGTTGAATTTCTATCCAATTTAAATCAGGATCAAATGCAGTGTTTGAAGAGTAAGCAGAGTATGTGAACACAGAGAAAGCACTCTCTCCGGCCCTGTCATATTGTCTGTAGATGAGTGTGCCTTCATTTAATTAAATGTTCTCTTTTTTTTAAATAAACAGAAACATTGATTTATGCCAGTGCCCTGTCTGCAAATGACACAATCTGCCGTTCTTGTTTCTCCACCATCATCATGAAATGCCAACCTTTGAGTCACATTAGCCTTGGGCATCCAATATAGGTGATCTTTTTAAAAAGCCAGGGCTTTTCTTTGCTGTTTTCAAAGTCTGTCTGGATAATTGCGTCTGCTTGTGTGTGTGTGTGTGGACAGGAAGGGTTAGTGTCAAAAGAAATGGAGGCTCCGAGAAACTAGATTAAGCATTTTTCATAATAGAACTCTGCTGTCTGGTGCTCAGTTTATTGCTCTCTTGATTACTAGGCATTGTTTGGCAAGAGATGGGTCAGGAGAGTTGCGAGGCTTGTCTTTTCCACCGGGGAATCTTAAAGAACAGCCCAAATTTCTCAGTGATGGGAGTGAATTAAAAGGTTATGCCACTCCTTCAGGCCACCTTCTGACCATGTAAGCACTGGACAGCTTTTCCAACAAGTGAAATTTCAGAACAAAAACAGATCATCTCCTAAGGCACGTATACTTGGATTTTAAAGAAAGATGCCATGGCATTTTCTATCAAGAAGGTTAAACTCATAGGATTATATGAAAACACTCATTTTACCCTGGCTAACCTGTAAAGATTTCATTTTGCTTCATTTATCTTCTCTCTTACCCTATGCTAAACCATCCCTGGCTTCGATGAAAGAATCATGTCTCCATTCATTTCCTATCTTGCTGAATTGCCTTCACATTTCCTATCATCTGCACATAATCCTATTCTCTCCATTATTGTCTTAATACCAAGAACAGCACAAGATAATGGATAGGCACTGTAATAACAGCGTGGCCTGTAGGAGCCCCTCGAGGGAAATATCTTTGATGCTGGTGGAATATTAATGCATTCTAGGTCCCTGATCTTCCTCTTTCACTTCATCTTCTGTTTTCTAAACTACATAATGACTTTCATATACATGACAAAAGCATTAGAACAGAAAAAGCCTCATTGATGAGCAGCAGGGCTGTATGATATTAAGGAGTCCTATTCTTACTTCTTTGTACAATTTTTGACCACCATCTGAGATTGTATGTGCAGGTAATTTCCGATTTGAATAGATACTAGTGTAAAGAAGCATAATCATATTGTGTTAATGCAAATGCCCATCAAAAGCACTGCATGAAAATAAATTAAAATATAATTCTTCAATAATGCATTTGTCCATAGGATGATTTTGGACATATTAAAAACAAACACCTTGATATCACTTAGACAAGGGAGTGAATTGTTTCCTAGGAGGCTAATCGTCAGCAGATTATGAATGGGACAGTAAATCAAAGCCGCCTATATTAAACCTTATAGATTGGGTTATAGTTATAATTTGTTGTACATAATTTTTCAATAAGAGGGAAAGAATTGATTTTTTTTCTAAGCATAAATAGTAGAGCCAAAGAAAATTCGGTAGCAAATTAAAAAAAATAGAATGTTGGGGGAAAATGCCTTAGTAGCATGAGGACAATAGCCTTGATTGTGTAAAAAGTAAAGTAGAGGTTCTTCTTCAATGACTTCCCTCTCCATCTAAATAGGAATAAATATTAACTTCTCTCAGAAGCAAAATTTATTCAAAGACCTGTGCTAACATTCTTAAATATCTGCTAGCTGTAATAAGGAAATCAGTGTACTTTATGTTCTTAGCTGCCACAATTTAGCCTAAATATTTGCCCTGGCATGCTTAGACTGGTCTGAGGAGGGATTAGGTCATAGCCTGTTCCTCTTCCTTATTTTAAAGTGTTTTTATCTTTCTCGGCATTCCACAAGTTACTTCCTCCTTCCTTTGTTCTCCTCTACCTTTGCCTCTTTTAAACAGTTCTAAGTTGCTAGCCAATCAGGACAAACACAGAATGTGAGGTCCCATTCCAGCCAATGGAAACCGGATACAGCAGTAGAGTGGACACGTCAGGTTATAAATGACCCTGTCTCCTTTGTTTGGTGCACTCTTGTGGCAAAACTGCTGGCAAGTGTACCCTTTCTGCAGGAAGTAAAAATGGCCTCACTAAATAAATGTTCAAGCGGTATTTCTTTATGGCACTGGGGAACAAGCATTTCAAACAATTGCTTTAGGTGATGTGAATGTCCTCAACAACCTGCAAGAAACAAAACTTTTGAAACTCCACCTTCTTTCTTCTTTCCTATTTTGCTTATGTACTAGTGGCCGTTGTACTGTGTGCAAATCTGTATATGAGTAAGCTGGGATGCTTGTAAAAAGGATGTCTGACCAAGTTACATTGAAAAGGGATACACAGAAAACACCCCAGACATTGTCTTCTCCTTTCAAAAGGCAGATCACAAAGCTTGTATTTCTGTATGAAGCAAACTAAGAAAGTTGGTTGTGAAGGCTTTTACTTTTGTGGATGATTTTCCTTCTACTTAAATGACATAATAAGGGCTGGTATCTGAATTTCTGTGTTGCAATACTGTTTTTAGTAATTCTATAAAAAGTCCACTGGATAGGGTTGCAGGTGTTTTTGTTTTTCTTTTTGAGTCAGCAAACATTTATTAAGCATTTTCTGTTTTAGGTACAGTGTTAGGCAGCTGGTTGAAAAAAATGATCACTATAGACTTGTTTCTTCTGGTCTCAGGCAGCTCACACTCTAGTATCTAATGGACAAAAGGAACATTCTTTTTTTGTTATTATTGGGCAGAAAAATACATTATGTGGCAGGAAGTGTGTTAGACATATGGAAGGATATCAAATTAAGCAAAATATGGTTCCTTTTATTTCCCAAAATATTTTCAGTTGGTAAAAGAGGCACTTGTGTCACCTACAGTCTTAATATGGGGTTAAACATAAAATGTGTTTAAGAGAGGTACAAGCAAAGTTCTGGGAGGTCTGGAGGAGAGGAGGATAACTTCAGGCTTGAGAAATGAGTGGAGAGACTTTGCCATACAAATATTCAATTACAAGGTTCTGTAGAATTTAAATGAAAGAGAAAATTGAAGGTGAAGTGGAGGGATATTTAGGTGAAGGAAATGACATGAACAAAAACATAAAATGGATGTTTCAGAAACTGATCTAAATGGATGAGGAATTAGAACACAGTGCGGGATGTGATTGTTTGATTCCAGATGGTAGAACCTCTGAGATTTGGTATATTTTCAGTCAGGAGAAGGGAATCATTGAAAGATTCTGTTCACTGGAGCGTGATTAGCAGATGAGGAACCTGACAGTGCTGTGTAGCTTGTGCAGAATGAAGGGGCTACTTGAGTTGGAATAACCAGTTGGGACGTCTTCAAAGCAAGGCAGATGAGAAACCTAAAAAGCTCAAACATAGAGATCTAGTAGAAGAGCTAAATGCAGTGATGCCAAAACAACAACAATCACATAAGATGCTTCACTATTTTATAATGAAAAAATAGTGAATAAAAGAAAGCTCAAACAGGACTCTTAAGAAAGTAATACTAAAAGCAATAGTTCTGGAATTTGTGTGAGTTGCTCTTGAAAGTGTGAAAATCAGCATTGGGATGGAAGAGGAGGCTTCAGAGAGCACTGTGATGTATTTTCTCATTTGCAGGTTGTTAATCCCTTGGAAAAAGGGAGAGAACTTCCTTGTTTCTTTTCCCAGGAGTGCTGGTTCTCAGAAAAGCTGTGTCTTAATTCAGTTTATAAGGCTTCATCAAAAGCTGGCTTGGTAGCCATGAAAGGGGCCCTGTCTCCAGGGAGTAGACCAGAGTTAATCTAAAATTCTCAGCTCCAAGTAAAAAACTAGTGCTTATATAAACCTATGATATACCTCTCTGATTACTTTAACTTCCTATAAAAATAGCATAGTGATTACTATTTAGTACATTTAGGAGTGTGGAAGAGGTCAATGATGGACTGAGACAGTGAAGCTTCTTTAAAACATGTCTTTAAGAAGAAAGAGTATTTAACACGCAACTTCATGTAGCTGAACTCTAGAAACTGGAGTTCATCACTTTAAAATCCATTAGGGATAATATTATTGCATTTACTTGATATTTTTCCCTTTATGAGTCCTGCCTTGTGACCTAGATAGACGTCATTTGTAATATGAGTGATAATGGAACTAAATGCTTAAGACTATGCATGGTATTTTTAACTTGGCTTGATAGCAAAACGTTAAAAAAAATCTTTCATTGCCAGTGCTAAATGCTTTCCTTTTTAGATAACCTTGTCTCACCCACTTTTACAGTGTCAGAGTGATAAGAAGGACTGGCCATTCCCTACTGGGGTAAGAGGACACCCAGCTTTGTTCTTACTTTCCCTTTCTCCTTTCTAACTGTACCTGGAAAAGTAAGGCATAGCTTAGATTCTGCTGCCTGTCAGAAAAGCTTCGTTCTTTCCCTCTCTCTCCTCTTTGGTGGTATGGCTCCCACAGGGCAGCTAGTTCTGGAGGGCTCACTATTTAGCATTCATGGATTAAGCCTCAATTCTCATAATTGTCCTATAAGGCAGATTCAATTATCATTATCCTTATTTTAAAAATGAGGAGCCTGAGATAAGTAGAGGTAAAGTCACTTGCCCAAAGTTACACATTAAAAAGTGCCTGAACTTGATTGGGGGGTGGAGCAAGATGGCTGAATAGGAACAGCTCCAGTCTCCAACTCCCAGCGCGAGCGACACAGAAGACCGGTGATTTCTGCATTTTCAACTGAGGTACTGGGTTCATCTCACTAGGGAGTGCCAGACAATTGGTGCTGGTCAGCTGCTGCAGCCCGACCAGCGAGAGCTGAAGCAGGGAGAGGCATCCCCTCACCTGGGAAGTGCAAGGTGATAGGGAATCCCTTTTCCTAGCCAGGGGAACTGAGACACACAACACCTGGAAAAT
>NW_012104220.1:1007202-1076179 GCF_000951045.1 Mandrillus leucophaeus | reverse complement strand
AAAATAAATCTTCAGTTAAAAAAAAAGTGCCTGAACTTGCATCATCCAATGACTGTACTTTTAACCATGACCCCATACTACCCCCTCACACTGAACCAATATATTTATTTTATGGCCCATTTCAAAGTCATGGCATACAGTTGGAAAAATAGTGAATTAGAATGTATCCAGGGGAGGATGACATAATTGATAAATACATTTAAATCTACATCATTTGGTGAATGACTAAAAGAACTGATAGTCTTTAGTCAGGAGTGATTTGCATCTTTATTTTAATATTTGAAGAGTTTTTGCAGGGTGAGAGTAGACATTTAGAGTTGACTTTGGTCACTCAGAAGATAGGGTGAATTCCATAGACAAGACAGGTCTATTGGAGGCAGAAAGTATTTTTTTTAGCTTAACAAATAATTTTCTAATCATTCAATCTGTCTAAAATATAGTGGGTCCACTCATGAGGTAATGAGTTTTCCTTTCATTCAAGCATTAATTTTTGATCATCAAACCAAAGGTAAGGGACTTTTCTACACTACAGTCATGAGTGAACAGAGCACACAAATCCTAGGCCCTCGTGGAATTTCCATTCTAGCTGAGACAGATAATAAATATAATTAAGTATGTGTGTATAATGTAATATAAGCATACATAAATAAATATTGCTACACTGAAAAATTAAGATAAAAAGGTGATAGGGAATTGGAGGGACTGACAATTTATGAAGAGTTTAAGAAAAACTTTTTGCTAAGATAACATTTTTGCAGAATCCTTAAAAAAGTTAGGTACAGGGCCTTGTGTTATTAGGAAGGAAAGTACTACAGGCTAAAGGAAGAGCAAAGACCTTGAGGTATATGTGTGCTCAGTGGATCTGAGGAATATCAAGTGTCAGTAGTTGAGGAATATCAAGTATCAGTCGCTGAATTTGAATAACCAAAAGAGAAAGTAGTAGAAGATGAGATTAGAGACTTTGGGAGGTGTTGTAGATTACATAGGACATTCCAGGTAAAAAATTTAGAATGACCTAAGTGACAAGAGAAGGAGTTTGAACCAAGGAATGATGAGCTAACTTTTAAAAGAATACCTCTTCCTCTTGTATAGAAAATTGCAGAACCCCAGGCTAATTAGGACACTATTGTGCCACTAGAGGTAATCCAAGTAGCCTTAGATCATAACATATTTGGGATGTGATCAAAGAAATTCACTGCTTCATGTCTTATCATTGGATTAGAGTGCTTCTAAGATCTCTTCTCACTTTGGGATCTGTGATCCTGTATTTCATTTTACATTTTAACTTCTTTCCAGTGCTAAAAGTTCATGTATACAGTTTATAATGATTTTAGGAGAATAAATGTAGCATTAATGGTAGCTGAACAAAAAGAAGACTCTTAAAGATGAGTTTTGTATATTGTAATTCAATGTATGTGAAAGGACAAAAGTTGCTTGAAATAATTACCTACTAATATATAATTCAAAAGTGGTCAAGTCTCTGGAAGTATTTAAATCCATCTCTTTAGTTACTATGACTAAGGCTATGCACCTACTCTCTACTGAATAAGAAAAAAGGCTAAACTCTTTTGGAACACTGTGTAGTTTAAAAATATGTTTTAACACAAAAATAATTTTTAGAGTTGTCAATAGAAAGCATCAAACAGATTAGATAAACTCTTAATTTGGTCATTTTTTTTTAATTTTTCTGAGTGTATTGTAGGTATATATATTTATGAGTTATATGAGATATTTTGATACAGGTATGCAACGCGTTATAAACACATCAGGGTAAATGGTATTCATCACCTCCAGCATTTATCTTTTGTGGTACAAACAATCCAGTTATACCCTTTTAGTTATTTTTAAATGTATAGTTAAATTATTTTTACTATAGTTACCTTGTTGCCCTAGCAAACACTGGGTCTTATTCATTCTAACTACATTTTTGTACATAATAACCATTCCCAATTCCCCTACCACTCCTCCAGTATCCTTCCCAGTCTCTGGTAATCATCCTTGTACTCTCTATTTCCATGAGTTCAATTTTATTGATCCTACAAATAAGTAAGAACATATGAAGTTTATCTTTCTGTGTCTAACTTATTTCACTTAACATAATGAACTCCAATTTCATCCACCTTGTTGCAAATGATGAGATTTCCTCCTCCTCCTCCTCCTCCTCCTCCTCGTTCTTCTTCTTTTTGGCAGAATAGTACTTCATTGTGTATATGTACCACATTTTCCTTACCCATTCATCTGTTGATGGACACTTAGATTGCTTCCAAATCTTACCTATTGTGAATAGTGCTGCAATACACATGGGAGTGCAGGTATCCGATATACTGATTACCTTTCTTTTGAGTACATACCCAACAGTGGGATTGGCAGATTATATGATAGTTCTATTTTTAGTTTTTTGAGGAATCTGCAAACTGTTCTCCATAGTTGTGGTACTAATTTGCATTCTCACCAACAGTGTACAACTGTTCCCTTTTCTCCACATCCTTGCCAGCATTTGTTATTGCCTAACTTTAGGATAAAACCTATTTTAACTGGAGTGAGATATCTCATTGTAGTTTTGATTGGCATCTCTCTTATGGTCAGTGATGTTGAGCACATTTTCATATGCCTGTTTTTCATTTGTATGTCTTCTTTAGAGAAATGTCTATTCAGATCTTTTGTCCATTTTTAATTGGATTATTAGATTTTTTCCTATAGAGTTGTCTGGGCTCTTTATATATTCTGGTTATTAATCCCTTGTCAAATGGGTAGTTTGCAAATATTTTCTCCCATTCTGTGGGTTGTCTCCACTTTGTTGATTGTTTCCTTTACTGTACAGAAGATTTTTAACTTGATGTGATCCCGTATTCCAATTTTTCTTTTGATTTTTGTTTGCTAGTATTTTTTTGGAAATGTTTGCATCAATATTCATCAGTGGCATTGATCTATCATTTTTAAAAATTTGTCTTTGATTTTGGTAGGAGGGTAATGTTGACCTCATAGAATGAGTTTGGAAGTACTTCCTCTTCTATTTTGCAGAATAGTTTGAGTAGTATTTGTATTAGTTCTTTTTAAAATGTTTGGTAGAATTCAGCAGTAAAGTTATTGGGTCCCAGGCTTTTCTTTGCTGGGAGACTTTATACAGCTTCACTCTTTTTGCTTGTTATTGGTCTGTTCAGGTTATGGAATTTTTTCATGGTTCAATATTGATAGGTTGCATGCATCTAGGAATTTATTTATTTCTTCTGGGGGTTCCAATTTATTAGTAGGTAGTTGCTCATAGTAACCACTAATGATCCTTTGAATTTCTGCAGTATCAGTTGGAATGTCTCTTTTTTCATTTCCAATTTTATGTATTTGGGTATTTTCGTTTTTCTTAGTCTGGCTAAAGGTTTGTCAATTTTGTTCAGCTTTTCAAAAAACAACTTTTTGTTTTATGTAGTCTTTCATATTATTTTTTCATTTCAAATTCATTTATTTCTGCATTGATTTTTATTATTTCTTTTCCTTTACTAATTTTGAGTTTGGTCTGTTCTTGTTTTTCTAGTTCTTTAACATGCATTATTAGGTTGTCCATCTGAAGCTTTTCTTCTTTTTTGTGTGGAAAGACTTATAGCTACAAACTTCCCTCTTTGTACTACTTTTGCTATATCCCATAGGTTTTGGTATGCTGTGTTTCTCATTATCATTCGTTTCAAGGAATTTTTCAATTTCCTTCTTAATTTCTTCATGGATACACTGATCATTCAGAATCATATTGTTTAATTTCCATGTGTTCCTATAGTTTTTAAAATCCCTCTTTTTATTGATTTCTAGTTTTATTCCATTGTGGTCAGAGAAGATGCTTGATATTACTTCAATTTTTTTGAATGTCTTAAGATTTGTTTTGTGGCCTAATATAAGGTCTTATAAGACCATCCTCACTGAGGATGATCAATGTGTTGAGGAAAAGAATGTGTATTTTACAGCCATTGGATGAAATGTTCTGTAAATATCTGTTAGGTCCATTTGGTCTATATATCAGATTAAGTCCAATGTTTCTTTGTTGATTTTTTTTGTCTAGAAGCTGTGTCCGATGCTGAAAGCAGGGTGTTAAGCTCCCAAACTGTTATTGTATTAGGTTCTATCTCTCAATAATATTTGCTTTATACCTCTGGTTGCTCCAGTGTTGGCTGCATATATATTTAAAATTGTTATTTCTTCTTGCTGAATTCATCATTTTATCATCATATAGTGATGTTCTTTGCTGCTTCTCACAGCTTTTGTCTTGAAATCTATTTTGTCTGATATAAGCATAGCTATTCCTGTTCTTTTTTGGTTTCCTTTGGCGTGGAATATCTTTTTCCATTTTTAAAAATTTTCACTCCATATGTGCCTTTATAGTGAAGTATATTTCTTGTAGGCAACAGATCATTGGGTCTTTTTTTTAAAAATCCATTCAATCATTGTATGTCTTCTGATTGAAGAATTTAGTCCATTTACATTATATGTTATTATTCATAAGTAAGGACTTACTTCTGCCTTGTTATTATTTGTTTTCAGGTGGCTTTCTGTTCTTCTCTTTCTTCTTTGCTGCTTCTTGTCTTCTTTTTAGTAAATGTGATTTCCTCTGCTGGTAGAATTTATTTTCTTGCTCTTTATTTTTTGTGGGACCATTGTATGTTTTTTGATTTGAAGTTACCATGAGTCTTGCAAATATTACGTTATAACTTGTTATTTTTAGCTGATGACAACTAATAATGTTGACATAAATAAACAAAAAGAAAGAGAGAGAGAGAAAGAAAGAAAAGAAAACAGAAATTCCAAACAATATATTCACCATCCCCCACACTTTTCAACTTTTTGTTGTTTCTATTTATATCTTATTGGTTCATCATTTAGTTTTTCTACTTAAGATCAGAGTAGTTTACATAATATAGCTACAGTTTTATAATATTCTATGTTTTACTGTTTACTTACTATACCAGTGAACTTTGTATATTTGGGTGATTTTTTGTTGCTTATTAACCTCCTTGTCTTTCTGATTGAAATACTTCCATTAGTATTTCTTGTAGGTTAGGTCTGGTGTTGATGAAATTTCTCAGCTTTTGTTTGTCTCGGGAAATATTTTTCCTTTACGTTTGAAGGATATTTTCACCACATACATTATTTCAAGGTAGAAGGTTTTTTCTTTCAGCACTTTAAATATGTCATACCACTTTCTCCTGGCCTGTAAGGCTTCCACTAAAAAGTTTGCCATCAGCTGTATTGGAGCGCCATTGTTACGTTATTTGTTTCTTTTCTCCAGCTGCTTTCAGGATTCTTTCTTTACCCTTGACTTTTGCGAGTTGGATTATTACATGAAATTATATGCCTTCAAGTCCTTTTTTTAAATATCTGTAGCGGCATTTATAAACATCTTTATCTAATTGTAGGTATTCATAAGTCTTCTAAAAATGTGACATGACATGATGACAGATTTTTTGCAAGTGTGTAGAGTTTGCAATTTTATGTTTTTACTTATTTTCATGTCCATGTGATCTTCAGAGCAATACTATAAATTAGGTATGGCAGCTAACAGTACTATCAGTTTTAGAAGAGGTTTTAGACATCCCTTTTTAAAATAATTTTAAAGTTTCTTTGCATATTCTTTTTTGTATTATGAACGTGTGAACTTCTTTAGATTAAGGGCTGTATCTAGATAGTCTTTCATAGCCTTCTTAGTACTAGAGAACACGTTTTAGGGACTAACTACATACTGTTTAATAGTTGCCTAGGAAATCTGAGCTTCTCTCTTGCTGCCAGCCTCTTTTCCAATGACATTAGAAACTCACTACTCACATTTATTACTCTGTGTTTTCCTCGCTGGGATTCCTAGAAATTGGCAGCAAATACACAAGGAAACAAACATAGTGAGTCTTTTGCCACCTGAGAAAGGGCAGATGGGTTAGCTTATAGGGGAAAATTTCTCACATCAGAGAGTATTTCATTATCATGAAGGGTGGTTTGCTTATCTTAATAGTTGTGTGGATTCAATTGAGCATTTAAAGTCCACTCATAAATTTAACTAATTCATTTATTTTTTAAGGTCAATGTACAATGGTAGCCAAACCCCCAAAATTACTTATTACAGGTTCTTCTACAAAAGCTTATATTCAAGTTAGGGAAACAAAATCTGTGCACATGAAAGTTGTGAATGCAACTTCAAAAGAGTGGAGGAAGAAGACATCAGGCTAGGCATGAGTTGTGTAAAAGTGGATAACTCACTCAAAATTTATTAACAAGAAGCACATAACTAAGAAAGCTTCAGATAAGTACAGGCTTTCCCAAGGTTATAGATATCTGTGCATTTTGAGAGCAGAAGAGGAATAGGGAGGTGTTGGAGAAGAATATGAATATTGGAGCAAAAGAATTTCAAAATTGAAAAGTGCTTGGATTTTTATGACATTATGCAGAAGAAAGCATGTTTTCTTCCAAGAAGAGAGAATAGACTACAAATAAGAACATTCCTCTACTTAGTCTAAATGAAAATTGTCCCTTGCTCCTTGAAAACGCTTAATGTGAACCTATGACTTTATAATACAGTCATACATTGCTTAACAATGAGGATACCTTCTGAGAAATGTGTAATTAAGCAATTTTGTCATTGGATCAACACCATAAAGTATACTTACACACACCTAGATGAAATAGCCTAATATGTACCTAGGATATATGGTGTAGTCTATTTCTCCAAGGATACAAACTGGTACAACATTTTGCTGCACTGAACACGTAGTCGATTGGGACACATAGTATTTGTGTACCTAAACATATCTAAACACAGAAAAGGTACAATAAAATATTGTATTATAGTCATATGCAGTCCATCATTGACAGAAGTATCATTATATAGTGCATGACTATATATGAAACTATTAATGCCATTATTGTGTATATTCTCTTATGATTTTTTAATCTTCCCCAATTTAAATATTTTAATTTAAAAGTAAACTTTACTGTCGAAAATGCAAACTTGGGGAGGACAGAAAGATCACACACAAGGCTGCCACTTCACACCTGGAGGGTTGCATGGTGGCGGGGCAGAGGCGATCCTCACTTCCCAGATGGTGCTGGCCAGACAGAGGCGCTCCTCTCTTAGATTTTTAAAGAACTGTTCGATTTAACAACCAAACAATTCTATTCACAACCCATACTTCTCATACGTATTATCTTACTAAAAAAATTTGCATTACTAGGTGGATCTGCTATTTTACTTAGTATAGTACAGTCTGCTACTTTTTTTTCAAGAGACATAACCTTATTTACTGAACTTCAAAAATAAATTTAACCTCTGTAGATAGCTTCAACACATCTAAGTGTGATTAGGTTGAGGCAGATGGGATGAGATGGAAAAGACTCATCAGATAAAAGCTTACTTCTCACTCACATTTTGCCTTCATCATTTTTCTTTCCTTAATGAATCCACAGAACCCCTGCTGCATTCAGGAAAACTTTAAAAAATACCATATGTTTCTGATAACCCTAGTAACCTTCTTAGTACTTTTAACCTTTTTTCCTTTTAACTTTACTGCAACACTTGAAGTACATTAGTACACTATCTAGCTGATGCCTTCTGTATCTAAATCACAATTTCAACACCTCAGCTCATTCTCAATGAAGAACTTTATGAAGAAATAAAAATTTAGATTATGAAATTCTTTCATCAGTGCCAGAAAGGAAGTTAATGTGCAGAATGCTTTTTTTTCCTCCTAACATATACATAATATTGCTGGAACTGACAAGAAGACACAATGTTGTATATATGCCAGCTAAATATGAATGTGGTTTTGAAAGTTTGCTACCTTTCCCAGGCTGTCTAAAATGACTTCTGCTATTTCTGTAGGTAGGTCACACATTAGTGCATTTTACTTTCAGATGTGTAAAAAAATTATGCATGAACAAATCCTCTAGGTTATAGATAATGTAACATAACGATTGGAAGATAGTATATTTTAAATTGATAATGAGAATATTTCCTTTTCAAACAAACTCTTCAACCATCCTGTTTCACACTGCTGATAGAGGACAATTCTAGACCAGAGAATATTCAACTAAGTGAATATGTCTTTTCTTGGCCTCCAATATTTTTCCAGTAAATATTCAGTCCATCAAGAAGTGTTTTTAAAACAGCTAGTTATCACCCAGCACTGTGCTAGGTAATGGGAAATATATCTAGGGCACTTAGAATCTAGCTGAGAAGACTACTGAATAATTCAAAATGGCATATAACCAAATTGGTGGTGAGTGACACAAACATCATGAATTTTCTAGAGTTTAGCAATTTTATATTCCCCTCCCCCATTGGAAGGAGAAAAGAAACTAAAATTCCATGAGCTGTGATGACCTTCCCAAAGTCACACCTAATTAGGGGTAGATGTACACCCAGAATCCACTATCTTTTTTTCTAAACGATTGCAGAATGTTTATCTCTAAAATCCAAGGAAAGAATATGTAGGTAGTGTCTGAGTTAGTTGGAAATACAAACATAAAGGAGCAGAGAACTGAAATCAAGTACTTGTATTGATTACTAAAAACTAGAAATGGCGCTTTATTTATGAATACTTTCCAAGTTTTTGTGACTACATGATGCAGGGTATTTGAGAATTAATGCATTTATTATATATGCTGTGTTCATAATTGATGTTATAATGCACTTGTAGCTTTTCACCTGAATGTGTACGAAATTGAGGGAGAAAACAAGTCTGTCGTTTTTAAAGCGCCTTCACTTATCATCTTACAAATTTATCTCTGTATTTCTGTTTCTCTTAACCTTTGGAAAAGTAATCTTGCATATCAGTTATCTATGTTATAAGGAAATTTGTTCTCCTTTATTTTGTCCTTTCATTTCCACATGGCGTATTCAATTTCAGAGTGATCAAATAGTTCTGTAATAATATTCTTATAATTTCTGATGCTTGGTTTTACTTTTTCATATGGCACCACAATACCAAAATTACTTTCATGTAAAGTGCTCTTCATTGACATACTTAATTTAATAACCACATATTGGTGCAAGTTGAACATGTTAATTGTTACATGTTTAATTTAACAGCCGCCTTGAAATATAAAATACTTTCAATACATGTTGTTTATTCTTTTTCAGCCAGAGTTCTGAGTCAATACTCTGATTAGTTTACTTTACATCGTAACTTACAGATTGGCATTTATTTAGCATAACACATATATATTTGGATTTATTATTATCTACTTCATCAAAATATATTTAAAGACGCTCCTTATAACATATTTTATGTTCAATTTTATACTATATTATTATGAGTAATATCAAAACTGTAAATATAGACATATCCATAAACATAACATTTGCTGTATCTACTTTATTGTTCATGACAGTCATCCATAAACATTTTCTCATGTAATGTTTTATAGACTTATGACTTCATTTAAATGTCTCCAGAAACATTTCTTCATTGATTCGCTGATATGCTGATATCCATTTGATTTATGGTTTCTAGCTTTTCCTCAAATATTATGCATATGCATAGTTTTGAAGTGCTTGAGGCTAATTTGAAGACCTGGATGCAGAACTAGTATTAGGAGAAGCTATCTAATCTTTCATGGCTGCTGTAAGTTATTCACATGCTGTTGCTCCACACAGCTCAAATGGACCCTCAATGCAGGTCTTGATCCTGACCGCTCTTCATTTCTTTTTTCTAAAATTTTACTTTAAGTTCTGGGATACATGTGCAGAATGTGCAGGTTTGTTTCATAGGTATATGTGTGCCATGCTGATTTGCTACACCTGTCAACCCATCATCTAGGTTTTAAGCCCCACATGCAATAACTATTTGTTCTGATGCTTTCCCTCTGCTTGCCCCCAAACCTCCACCAGTACCCTGTGTGTTATTCTCCTTCCTGTTTTGATATTACTCATAATATCGACATATCCATAAACATAACATTTTATGGTTATGTGTTCTCATTGTTCAACTCCCACTTATGCATAAGAATATGTGGTGTTTGGTCTGCTGTTCCTGTGATAGTTTGCTAAGGAGGATGGCTTCCAGCTTCATGTCCCTGTAAAGGACATGATCTCATTCCATTTTATGGCTGCATAATATTCCATGGTGTATATGTGACACATTTTCTTTATCCAATCTATCATTGATGGACATTTGGGTTGGTTCCAAGTCTTTGCTATTGTGAACAGTGCTGCGTAAACATATATGTGCATGTGCATTTATAGTAGAATGATTTACATTCCTTTCGGTATATACCCAGTAATGGGATTGCTGGGTCAAATGGTATTTCTAGTTCTAGATCCTTGAGGAATCGCCATACTGTCTTCCACAATGTTTGAACTAATTTATATTCCCATCAACATTGTAAAAGCTTTCCTGTTTCTCCACAGCCTTGCCGGCATCTATTGTTTCTTGACTTTTTAATAATCACCATTCTGGCTGATGTGAGATGGTAGCTCATTGTGGTTTTGATTTGCATTTATCTAATGATTAGTGATGGTGAGCTTTTTTTCATATGTTTGTTGGTTGCATAAATGTCTTGTTTTGAGAAGTGTCTGTTCATATCCTTCACTCACTTTTTGATGGGTTTTTTTTTTTTTCCTGTAAATTTGTTTAAGTTCCTTATAGACTCTGGATATTAGACTTCTGTCAGATGGGTAGATTGCAAAAGTTTTCTCCCATTCTGTAGGTTGCCTGTGCACTCTGATGCTAGTTCCTTTAGCTGTGCAGAAGCCCTTTAGTTTAATTAGATCCCATTTGTTAATTTCGGCTTTTGTTGCCATTGCTTTTGGCATGTTTGTCATGAAATCTTTGACAATGCCTATGTTCTGAATGGTTTGCCTAGGTTTTCTTCTAGGGTATTTGTGGTTTTAGGTTTTACATTTAAGTCTTCAACCCATCTTGAGTTAATTTTTGTATAAGGTGTAAGGAAGGAGTCTAGTTTCAGTTTTCTACATATGGCTAGCCAGTTTTCCCAGCACCACTGATTAAATAGGGAATCCTTTCCTCATTGTTTGTTTTTGTCAGGTTTGTCAAAGATCAGATGGTTGTAGATGGTGGTGTTATTTCTGAGGCCTCTGTTCTGTGCCGTTGGTCTACATGTCTGTTTTGGTACCAGTACCTCACTGTTTTGATTATTGTAGACTTCTAGTGTAGTTTGAAGTCAGGTAGCATGATGCCTACAGCTTTATTCTTTTTGCTTAGGATTGTCTTGGCTATACAGACTCTTTTTTGGTTCCATATGAAATTTAAAGTAGTTTTTTCTAATTCTTTGATGGGGATAGCATTGAATCTATAAATTGCTTTGGGCAGTATAGCCGTTTTCACAATATTGATTTTTCCTAACCATGAGGAAGGAATGTTTTTCCATTTGTTTGTGTCCTCTCTGATTTCCTTGAGCGGTGGTTTATAGTTCTTCTTGAAGAGGTCCTTCACATCCCTTGTTAGCTATATTCCTAGGTATTTTATTGTCTTTGTAACAATTGTGAATGAGAGTCCATTCATGATTTGGCTCTCTGCTTGTCTATTATTGGTGTAAAGCCATGCTTGTGATTTTTGCACATTGATTTTTTATCCTGAGACTTTGCTGAAGTTGTTTAGCAGCTTAAAGAGTTTTTGGGCTGAGATGATGGGGTTTTCCAAATATAGAATCATGTCATTTGCAAACAGACAATTTGACTTCCTCTCTTCCTATCTGAATACAATTTATTTGTTTCTCTTGCCTGATTGCCTTGGCCAGGACTTCCAATACCCATGTTGAATAAGAGTGGTAAGAGAGGGCATCCTTTTCTTGTGTCTGTTTTCAAAGGGAATGCTTCCAGCTTTTGTCCATTAAGTATGATATTGGCTGTGGGTTTGTCATAAATAGCTCTTATTATTTCAAGATATGTTCCATCAATACCTAGTTTATTGAGAATTTTTAACAGGATGTTGAAATTTATCAAAGGCCTTTTCTGCATATATTGACATAATCATGTCGTTTTTGTTATTGGTTCTGTTTATGTGATGGATTATGTTTATCAATTTGCGTATGTTGAACCAGCCTTGCACCCCAGGAATGAAGACAACTTGATTGTGGTAGACAAGCTTTTTGATGTGCTGATGGATTTGCTTTGCCAGTACTTTATGGAGGATTTTCTCATCAATGTTCATCAGGGATATTGGCCTGAAATTTTCTGTTTTTGTTGTGTCTCTGCCAGGTTTTGGTATCAGGATGATGCTGGCCTCATAATATATTTTAGGGAGGAGTCTCTGGTTTTCTATTGTTTGGAATAGTTTCAGAAGGAATGGTACCAGCTTCTCTTTGTACGTGTGTTAGAATTCAGCTGTGAATCCATCTGGTCCTGGGAATTTTTTTTTTTTTTTTTGGTTAGTAGGCTACTAGTTACTGCCTCAATTTCAGAACTTGTTATTGGCCTATTCAAGTATTCAACTTCTTCCTGGTTTAGTCTTGGGAGGGTGTATGTGTCCAGGCATTTATCCATTTTTCTAGATTTCCTAGTTTATTTGCATAGAGGTGTTTATAGTATTCTTTGATGGTAGTGTGTATTTCTGTGGGGTCAGTAGTGATAGCCCCTTTATCATTTTTTATTGTGTCTATTTGATTCTTCTCTGTTTTCTTCTTTATTAGTCTAGCCAGCAGTCTACTTTTTTTTTTCCCCAAAAAAACCCAGCTCCTGGATTCATTGAGTTTTGGAAGGGTTTTTCATGTCTCTATGTACTTCAGTTCTGCTCTGATTTTAGTTATTTCTTGTCTTCTGCTAACCTTTGCATTTGTTCGCTCTTGCTTGTCTAGTTCTTTTAATTGTGGTGTTAGGTGTCAATTTGAGATCTTTCTAGCTTTCTGATGTGGGCATTTGGTAGTATAAATTTTTCTTTTAACACTACTTTAGTTATGTCCCAGAGATTTTGGTACATTGTCTCTTTGTTTTCATTGATTTCAAATAAGTTCTTCATTTCTGCCTTACTTTCATGATTTATCCAGGAGTCTTTCAGAAGCAGGTTGTTCAATTTCCGTGTAGTTGTGTGGTTTTGAGTGAGTTTCTTAAACCTGAGTTCTAATTTGATTGCACTGTGATTTGATAGACTATTTGTTATGATTTCTGTTCTTTTGCATTTGCTGAGGAGTGTTTTACTTCCAATTATGTGGTCAATTTCAGGATAAGTGCCTGCCAGGCACAGTGTCTCACGCCTAGAATCCCAGGACTTTGGGAGGCTAAGGCGGGAGGATCACGAGGTCAGGAGATTGAGACCATCCTGGCTAACATGGTGAAACCCCATCTCTACTAAAAATACAAAAAATTAGCCGGGCGTGGTGGTGGGTGCCTATAGTCCCAGCTACTTGGGAAGCTGAGTCAGGAGAATGGTGTGAACCTGGGAGGTGGAGCTTAGGGTGAGCTGAGATCGTACCACTGCACTCCAGCCTGGGTGACAGAGTGAGACTCTGTCTCAAAAAAAAAAAAAAAAAAAAAAGATAAGTGTCATGTGGCACTGAGAAGAATGTATATTCTGTTAATTTGGGGTGGAGAGTTCTGTAGACGTCTATTTGGTCCATTTGATCTAGAACTGAGTTCAAGTCGGAATAGCCTTGTTAATTTTTTGTCTCATTGATCTGTGTAATATTCACAGTGGGTTTTTAAAGTCCCCCGCTATTATTGTGTGGGAGTCTGAGTCTCCTTGTAGGTCTCTAAGAATTAGTTTTATAAATCTGGATGCTCCTGTATTGGGTACCTATACATTTAAGGTAGTTCTTCTTGTTGAATTGATCCCCATACTATTATGTATTGCCCTTCTTTGTCTTTCTTGATCTTTCTTGGTTTAGTCTGTTTTGTGAGAGACTAGGATTACAACCCCTGCTCTTTTATTTTTTTTTTATTTTTTATTTTTTTGCTTTCCATATGCATGGTAAATTTTCCTCCACCCCTTTATTTTGAGCTTATATGTGTCTTTGCACATGAGATGGGTCTCCAGAATGCAGCACACTGATGGGTCTTGACTCTTTATCCAATTTGCCAGTCTGTGTCTTTTGATTGGGGCATTTATCCATTTACATTTAAGGCTAGTATTGTTACCTGTGAATTTGATCCTGTCATTATGATGCTATCTGGTTATTTTGCACACTAATTGATGCAGTTTCTTCATAGTGTAATTGGTCTTTACATTTTGGTGTGTTTCTGCAGTGGGTGGTGCCAGTTTTTCCTTTCCATATTTTGTGTTTCCTTCAGGAGCTCTTGCAAGGCAGGCCTGGTGGTGATGAAATCCCTCAGCATTTGCTTGTCTGGAAAGGATCTTATTTCTCCTTTGCTTATGAAGCTTAGTTTGACTGAATATTAAATCTTGTGTTGAAAATTCTTTTCTTTTAAATGTGGAATATTGGCCCCACTCTCTTCTGGCATGTAGGGTTTCTGCTGAGAGATCCACTGTTAGTTTGATGGGCTTCCCTTTGTAGGTTATCTAGCCTTTCTCTATGGCTGCCCTTAACATTTTTTACTGCATTTTGACCTTGGAGAATCTGATGATTATGTGTCTTGGGGTTGATCTTCTCATGGAGTATCTTATGGTATTTTCTGTATTTCCTGAATTTGAATGTTAGCCTGTCTTGCTAAGTGGGGGAAGTTCTCCTGGATAATAACCTGAAGTTTGTTTTCCAACTCAGTTCCATTTTCCCCATCTCTTTCAGGTACTCCAATCATAGGTTTGGTCTTTTCACACAGATCCATATTTTGTAGAGGTTTTTTTATGTTGCTTTTCATTCTTTTGTCTCTAAACTTGTCTGCATGACTTATTTCAGAAAAATGGTCATCAAACTCTGATGTCCTTTTTTCTACTTCATCCATTTGGCTGTTGATACTTCTGTATGCTTCATGAAGCACTCATGCTGTGTTTTTCAGCTCAGTCAGGTCATTTATGTTCCTCTCTAAGCCGGTTATTCTAGTTAGCAGCTCCTGTAACCTTTTATCAAAATTCTTGGCTTCCTTGCATTGGGTTAGAACCTGCTTCTTTAGCTCAGTGGAGTTTGTTATTACCTACCTTCTGAAGCCTACTTCTGACAATTCATCCATCTCATCTCCCATCTAGTTCTGCACCCTTGCTGGAGAGGTGTTGCAATCATTTGGAGAAGAAGAGGCATCCTGGCTTTTGGAATTTTCATTGTTTTTTCCTCATTTTCATGGATTTATCTACCTTTGGTCTTTGAGGTTAATGACCTTCAGATGGGTTTTTGGGGGGTGTCTTTTTTGTTGATGTTGTTGTTGCTTTCTGTTTGTTAATTTTTTCTTCTAACAATCAGGCTCCTCTTTTGCAGGTCTGCTGCAGTTTGCTGGGGGTTCACATTAGACACTATTCAACTAGGTATCACCAGTGGATGCTGCAGAACAGCAAAGATTGCTGCCTGCTCCTTCCTCTGGAAGCTTCATCCGAGAGAGGCACTGTATGGATGCCGTCTGGAGTTCTCCTGTATGAGGTGTCTGTCAACCCCTGTTGGGAGGTCTCTCTCAGTTTGATGAGGCTGTCTTTCCCTTAGAAGAGCTAGTGCACTGTGCTGGGAGAATGACCCTTGTCAGGATCAGCTGCTCTCTTCAGTGCCGGCAGGTAAAAAAGATTAAGTCTGCTAAATCTGAGACCGCAACCACCTTTCTCCCAAGGTAGTCTGTCTTAGAGAGATGAGAGTTCTGTCTGTAAGTCCCTAACTGGAGTTGCTGGATTTCCTGCAGAGATGCTCTGCCCTGTGAGGAGGCATCTGGAGAAGCAGTCTGGCCATAGCCACTTAGCTGCACTGCACTGATGAATTCCATCTAGTCCAAACCTCTCAGTCTCCTTGGCACTGTCAGGGGAAAACTGCCAACTAAAGCCACAGTAATGATGGTCACCCCTCCCTCTACCAAACTAGGTCATCCCGGGCAGATTCCAGACTGCTGCACTGGCAGTGGTTCTTAGCTTGCTGAGCTCCATGGGAGTGGAACCTGCTGAGCAAGACCCCTTGACTCCCTGGCTTCCACTCCCTTTCCAGGGGAGTGGATGGCCTTCCTGTCTCACTGGAGTTCCAGGGGCCACTGGAGTATGCAAAAACTCCTGCAGCTCAGGGCCTGCACAAACAGTCACCAGTTTTATGCCTGAAATCCAGGGCCTTGGTGGTGTAGGCTCACAAGGGAATCTCCTGATCTGAGGATTGCAAAATTCCATGTGAAAAGTGTTGTACCCCTGGTGGGCAGCCCACTCCCTCACTGCTTCCTTTGGCTGAGGGATAAAGGTTCCACCATTCTGTACACTCCCAGGGTGAAGCAATGCCCCACCCTGCTTCTCATTTCTTTATGGGCCACACCCACTGCCTAGCCAGTCCCAGTGAGATGAACTGGGTATCTCAGTTGGAAATGCAGAAATCACCCACCTTCTGGGTTGGTCTCACTCGGAGCTGCAGGCTGGAGCAGTGTCTATTTGACCATTTTGGCTCCTTCTTCCTGAACCACTTTTCTAAAACCATTGTGTAACACTTCTCTATTCCTCCAGCTTCTAAACTTGTGTTTACCCTTTAAGATACTGTTTTTTCTTCCCTTTCACTCTTTGCTTCTTTCCTTTAAATTATCACCTGAAGAACCTATCCAATTCACTAAGGCATTGTTACCTATAGGTAATAGGTAATACTCCAGTAGGGTTTACCCCACACAGAAAGAGGAATGGGACTCATCCAATGTAAAATTTAAAACTGAAATGTGGTTGGGTGCGGTGGCTCTTGCCTGTAATTCCAGCACTTTGGGAGGCCAAGGCCGGCGGATCACAAGTTCAGGAGATCAAGACCATCCTGGCTAACACGGTGAAACCCCGTCTCTACTAAAAAATACCAAAAATTAGCTGGGTGTGGTGGCGGGTGCTTGTAGTTCCAGCTACTGGGGAGGTTGAGGCAGGAGAATGGTGTGAACTCGGGAGGCGGAGCTTGCAGTGAGCCGAGATAGTGCCAGTGCACTCCATCCAGCCTGGGTGACAGAGCAAGATTACGTCTCGGGGAAAAAAAAAACCTGAAATGTGATTGTGGTATCACTTTAATACCACTAAATGAGACATTGGGATTGTTCTTTCCTTTTGCCTCTGCTTTTGGTTTCCTCACACAGATAAAAATAATTCAGTCATGTCAAATGTTACATGTAATATGAAATGATACCCTGGGTGAAACTTGGCATTTGGGGTCAGTGGTTTTCATGTGTAGGTTGCTGAAGTTCCCTGAAGGTAGTCAGTTATGACATTTTCTACATATTCTATAATTCCCAGAAAACTAATTGATAAATAAAAATGCTCGGTAACTATTATTGTGCTTATTTGTTGATACAACTTGATGAAAAAGAAAGAAAATTATTTTCCAGATAGTTCTGACAATATCTTGCAACTGGAGCTAGAAAAAGAGGGCTCCAAATGCCAAAATAATGCCCAAGGATTCTACCTTAGTAGAAGAGCATAGCCCAACCGAAGAATATACTCAATAGTCATTGTAATTGGTTTATTTTCTCCCAAAATGCTGCACATCTACACTATTACCAGACTCCATGCAAGAATATTAATATTCAACTTAAAGTGCCTCTAAACTTTACATGATTGAATAACATTTCAGTAATAACAATCAATTTAAAAAAATTCAATGAGCCATGTTGACATGTCATGATCCCAAATTAACTTATTTTGTGAAGGTTCTTTCAGTGACTCAAATTATATGAAATTAGAAGAAACTGGAGTGTTGATAAAACTAAAAAAATAAATAAATAAATACTTCAAGTTTATGCCTTAACTATTTTCATTTATTTTTGAGGGAAAACATATACAAGTTAAGCCAAAATAGCACTACTTAGAAACAGCCACTAAACTCCAGTGCTTCTTAATATTTGAAAAGAAAACTGGAATTCTAAAAAATTTTAGGCAGGCAAAAGTGGAGAAGTTGTTTTCTAAAAAGCTAAACATCATGTACTGCACACTCCTTTTAAGAAACCAAACTCTCATCTCTCTCGTTGGTGCTCTGCTGCTGTTTGAGGTTTCAGATACTCTTAGAAACATGTGCTTGTATGTTTTGCCCTCAAACCCTTCAAATCTCATTACTATTCTCTTCTTGCACAAACGCCACAGTCTAACTTTTCTCCTGTTTCTTTCGTAATGTCTTCTTACCTAAAAATGAACTTTTTTCTTCCTTCAGATAAGTACTAGTATTGAGGATTCAGTTGTTTATCTTTCACCACTGGGTTCCACTAAAATCTTTCTCACTTCACCATAAATTTCTCTTTTTCTTTTCAGAATAAAACACAGCAGTGAAGCACTCATCACAGACCTATGCAGATAGTAGTTACAGTATTATCACTTTTAAAAAGAAAAGAAAATGACATAAAATTGATCTGGTACATTGGTTTAAAATAACATGAAATCACTTGAATTTGTACATGGTTTATTCCATACTGTATGTTTCAAATTTCTCCCCTTGAGTACTAGTTAGGCCTCCCATTTTATTTTGTTCTTATTAATTTTTAGTGTGTCTTGACTGAATAAAACAATACTTTTTAAGCGCTAAGAAGAATACTCCTCCAGCACTTAGGTTTGATGATACATTCTTAAATTGCCCAATTGTAAAAACAGATTGACAAAAAGAGTATTATACTGTAAGATGGAAAACAAACTTATAGACCGATAAAGCGAATTACAAGACAAGATTTCTGCATTCCCAAAGGCAAATGATGCTGGGGAATTTTTCTCAGATCAAAATTACCCTTAAATAATTCACATTACCTGCTTTTAGGAGACTGCAGCTCGAATATAAACTATTAATTTCTGATGCTTCAAGTTGTATTTCTATGTGTCAAATTGTGACACAAAATGTTGTTTGCTAGTATATGGGATGGATTCATACTGTTTTAAAATATTAGCTTGAATGAAGAAATTTCTTTAGTGATTTATCATTTTATAATAATAAAATGGAATTTTTATAGCCAATAAAAGACATTTGTCCTGATAATTTGTGTCACAATCACCAAATACATGATTACCAAAGTATCTATTTATTCCCTTCTTCTAGTTAGTGACATTTACCACTTTCTTTTAAGAATATGCTTAAGAATCAGCAAACAGAGCAATATGGAAAAATCATTGCATGAGACGTCAGAAAATCTGATTTTTATTCTAGATTCTTCTGCTCATTAGGGAAACCAAAAGCCAGCTATTTGGCATGTTGCTTTCCCCCATTTTATCATTTGATATAAGGGAAATAGATCAGACATTCCTAAATACTGTTTTGAACTTTAAAATAATGTGGCTGAAAGTGTGTTCCTCATCTCACTGTACCTAAAAATACATCTGAATCATTTCAACCAGATTGTCTATCGTTTTATCTGATGCCACTTATATCTACATAAGCTCTAGATCCTATAATTTTTTCCTAAGCATTGTATCTCAAATGTTGTCCACTCCCAAAGTTCTGTTGCCAGGTTTTTCTCCCTTTGCCAAATCCCTCTTCAGTTCTTTCCAAAGGCAAAGGGTTGGACTTTGGACTAAATATTAACTGTTCTCCAAGGGAATATAATTAATTTCAATTTTGTGATTAATCCAAACAGGCATCTTAGGGAAAACATTCAATTCAATTAAGCAAGGATTTCCTGAGCTGTTTCCTTTAATCTAAAACTACACCCTGCATTACACACATCTTTATTTTAAAGCACCACAGCATACACTTCATTGTATTCAAATATCCCCCTTTACTTTTATGCACAATGAAACTTCATAAATCCAGATGACTTAAATTTGGGGATAGTGATATAGATCTTTTAATTCTGGAGAATTCTAAATTATAGAATACTATTATTTTCTAGCAGCTGTAAAATAATGGCAGCACTGGGCAGCTGGTTATTTTTTGTGCAACGTAGAGGAACATGTCAGTAGCATTAAGGAAAAAACTCATAAACCACAAGAGCATTTTTATCCATTCTACAGACTGAGGAATAGCTTCTGGTAACTAAGGAAGAGGCCCACTTAGCCCACTCACACACTATTTCCTTTTAATCAGCTTTATTAAGGTATAATTTAAAAACAATAAACTGTACTCTTTGTAATTGCAGTTTGATGAGTTTTGACAAAAATACACTCCCATGCATCTAATGCCACAATCAAGATAAAGAATATTGTCAAAAAATATTCATTTATGCTTTTACTTCTGCAGTCTCTTCTCCCTACTCCCTGATCCAGGCAGCCAGTGATCTACTTTTCCTGTAACAATTTGAAATTTTCTAGAGTTTCTCAAAAATAAAATCATGCAATATGTTCTCTTTGTGTTTCCACAATCTTCTGATTACCATAATGTTTCTGAGATTCATATGTTGCTGTATTTATTAGTAATTCTTTTGTTTTAATGCTGAGTTGCTTTCCATTGCATAGATGCACCGCAATTTGTCCATTCATCAGTTGATAGGTGTATGACTTGTTTCTCATGTTTATGCTGTTGTAAATAAAGTGCCTGTGAACACTTTATCTTTGTGTGAACCTACAAATCTTTATGTGAATGTATTTTCACTTCTCTTGGGTAAATACTTCAGGGTAGATTGGCTGGATCATAAGGTAAGTGCATTTTTAACTTTATAAGAGACTACAGAATTGTTTTCCAAACTAGATTAATACCATTCTATTTCCACCAGAAATAAATGAAAGTTGCAGTTGGTTCTCACCAATATTTAATTTTATCCAACTTTTTAATTGCAACCATTCAAAGTGATGTAGTTTTAATTTGCATTTCTTAAGACAGCGGATGAAGATCTTACCATGTACTTGTTGGCTGTCCATATATCTTCTTTTGTAAATTGCCTGTTCAAATATTTCGAGCATTTTTCATTGGTGTGTTTCTCTTCTCATCATTGAATTGTAGGAATTTTCTGTCTATTCTGTATACAAGTCTATTTTCATATCTATGCATTATGAATATTTTCTTCCAGGCTGTGGTTTGCCCTTTCATTTTCTTAACATTGTCATTCAAATAGCAGAAAGTTTTAATTTTGATAAAGTCCATTTTATAGTATTTCTAAATGTTGTTGGCTTTTTGTGTTTATGTAAGGAATGTTTGACCACTTCAAAATATAAGTACTCTATCCTAGGTTTCCTTATGGATGTTTTATTTTCTTTACCTTTTACATTTTGGTCAATTTTCTATTTTGAATTAATTTTATGTGTTCTGTGAGTTAACGGTCAAAGATTTGGGTGTTTTTGTTTTTGTTTTTGTTTTTTATGTTGTTGATTCCTCCTCTCCTTTCCTCTCCCTCCTGCCACCCCCCCTTGCCTTTCTTTCTCCTCCTTATCTTCTTTTTCTTTTCCTTCTTCTGCATACAGATGTTGAAATGTTCCAATACCATTTGTGGCAAAGATTATCCATTCCTTATTGGATTACTTTTTCATGTAAATTAAAAAATAAATTGGCATTATATGTGTGAATTTGGGCTACTCTTATTTCAATTACATTGATCAGTATGGCTACCTTTACATTCATGTTAAAGTATCTTGATTGCTTTAGCTTTATAATAAGTATTAAAATCAGATAGTGTAAGGTACTCTGACTTTGTATTTTTTCTCGAAGGTGTTTAGTCCTTTACCTATTCATAAATTTCAGATTTAAAAATTCATCAATATCTATAAAATATCATGGTACAATTTTGATTAGGATTCCATTGAAACTGTAGATCAGTCAGAGATAATCATCATCTTAAAATAATGAGTCTTCTGATCTATTGTTGTAATCCATCTATTTCTTTGTTGTTTTATATTGTCTTTAATTTCTCTCAGCATTCTTTTGTAGTTTCCAGTGTACAGGTTTTGATAATTTAAGTTTATCCCTAAGCACTTCTTAGATTTTGCTGCTTCTATACATGACCCTTAAAAAATGGTTTCTAGTTGTTTGTTGTCTATATGTAGAAATACAAGAGACTTCACATATGGTCCTGTATCTCGTGACCTTACTTAACTCCCTTTATATTTCTAATAGCTTCTCTCTGTGATTTCTTATGATTTTCTACAGAGCCAATCAGTTACCTGCCAAGAGAAAGAGTTTTACTTCTTCCTTTTTAAAAATCTGTATGTTTTTTGTTTTGATCCTGGTAATTTGTCTTTTCTTTTCTTTTCCCATGATTATTCCAGTTAGTGATTTTTCAGTTTTATTGATCTTGTTGAATAACTGTTTTCTGGTGGTATACATTTTTGTCTGTATTCTTCTGCATTCTATTTCTTTGATGTGTTTATTATTTTATTCTTTCTGCTTAGAGTAGGTTTAATTTTCTTTTTCTTGTTTCTTTTACTTTTTCTTTTTTATAATTTTAAATTTATTTTAGATTCAGGGGTACATGTGCAGGTTTGTTATCTCAGAATATTGTGTGAGTTTTCTTGTTTCTTAAGGTGAAAACTTCTATCATTGATTTGAGAAGTTTCTTCCTTTTTTATATAAGATTTTCATAATAGGAATTTTTCTCTTATCATCAGTTAACCTGCATCTCCCCCATTTTTATGTTGCAATTTTATTTTCATTTAGTTAAAAGTATTTTCCAATGTCCCTAGTGATTGTTTTCAGTCTTGGGTTATTTGGAAGTGTGTTGTTTAATTTCCAGATGTGTTTGTTGAGAGGATAGACTTTGTATAATTTTTTTTTTATTTATGGATACTTATTTTATTGAGTTAGAATATAGTCTATTTTGGTGAATGTTCCATGCACACTTGAATGAATGGTATTCTACTGTAGTTAGATGGGAAGTTCCATAAATGTCAATAGATCATGTTCATTGACAGTGCTGCCCAAATTCATTCAGCTACTAAGATAAGATGTTGAAGATCCCTGCTGTAACTTTGGATTTGTCTTATTATTGTTTTTTAGTTCTATTAGTGTCTGTTTTGTGTATTTTTAAGTTCTATTATTAGGTGTATACTAATTTAGAATATTTATGTCCTCTTGATGAGTTAATCATCTCTTTATCTTTATGAAATGTCCCTCTTCATTCCTGGCTCTGAAGTCCACTTTTTCTAGATTAAATGGTTACTCCAGCTTTCTTCTAATCACTGTTTGCATTAATGTTTATATAGATGTTTCACTTCTATTTATAATCAAACTTACTCCACCGCGGGGGCCGGCGGAACCCTCACTCTCCCCACCTCACCCCCTCGAGGGGGAAGCGTTTCCACGTGACTGCAATACATTATAATGGTAAAGACCTATGACTCTGAGACCAGCCTAGTAAACACGAGTGTTTGAAATGAAAAAGATAAAAACAAATTAAACTTTATTAAAGTTCATACTGACATTACTACTTATAATTGCTTCAAAATAGAAGATAAGAAGATAATACACATATTCTTTTACAAGTTTGTTTAAAAAAGAAACCTTTTCTCATTAAGTAATCAATAAACCACATTCTTCTTAAGACATGTCCTACAGAGGACTACAAAGATTCTTCTCATTTTTAGTACTTGAGACACAAGATGTCATTTTATATATGCTTACATTCTTAAAGCTTAGCTAATATAAGTGTAAAAGTCTTCTTCCTTAAATAGCAAAAGGTAGTACAAATAAGGAATTCTGCTTGGGTTTTTGTGGTTATAAGAAGTATCAAATAGAAAAAACATTATTTCATTATCAAAATAATTCACAAACATTTAAGACCTCAGTTTTACCTGGGTGATTTACAGTTCAACAACAGAAAATCAGCAGTAACATTCTGTCTGTAAGAATGCATGTACCACAGAAAGGGGCTTTGGTTGTTCTCTGCTTTCTCTTCAGTGTATACAAACATACTTGGTATGTTTCTGTTGAATGGATGAATCCAAGATTTATGTGTGCCAAATGTGATGCTAGGCAATAGGGAAGAGTGATATGTATGTGTGTGTGTGTGTGTGTGTGTGTGTGTGTATATATATATATAGTTTGCCATCAAGGAGCTCACATTCTAGTAATGAAGATATATAACAAAGAGCTTATATTCTAGTAATGAGAATGTGTAACTGATGGAGGGAGGCAACAAATTGAAGTGAGAGATGGTAAGTGGTTTGAAAAATTTTTTTTAAATTAACAAGAAGAGAAGTGTCAAAGATGGGTGAGGAAGCATATTAAAAAATAGTTTGGTGAAGGAAGTTCTCTCCTTTAATAAATGCAACATCTGAGCAGAAAGATGTGGAGGAAGAGAGGGCAGTCCCCATCAACTTGCTCAGGAAGGAGCCTTCCAAGTAGAAACATACTGGAGAGGCTCTGATGTACAGGTGCATTTAGTCCACAAATAGCAAGGAGCCTGTATGACTGGATCCAGTGGTAGGAAATGAGTCAGAGATGTAGTGAGGGCTTTTTTGGCCTTAGTAATAATTTTTTTATTCTGAATGAGATGGGAAGCCATTAGAGGTTTTTGAACAGAGGACAGAGATGATCTGACAAAAAGAGTGATACAATCTTATTTAGTTTTTGTGGGGTCTCAATTTCCAGATAGATATGTTAATTTTGGAACTCAGACTTTTACAAATATGTAACAATCTTACTTTTGGAAACATCAAGATATTTATGACCATCAGACCACATTGCTTAGACCTGGGGCCCTCTTAGAGCCTTGGAAATTATCTGTTAGGAGAAGAACCTAGAGGTTTAAGCTTCATTAGTTCTACAATAAATCTGCCTCTGAATCTCACTAGTTCTAACAGGTTTACTCTCTTGAAGTTTTAAGAATAATTTGTAGGGATCGGGGGGTCCAAGGGTAGAAGCAAGGAATTCCATTTGGAAACCATTGCAATAATCTAGGCGAGAAATGATGGTGGCTTAAGCCAGATGAACATGGTAGCAGTGGATGTGATGAGAAGTGGATGGATGCTGAATACATATGAAAGGTAGAGTTGAGAGGATTTGCTGATGGATTGAACATAGAATATGGAAGAAGGGAATGTCAAGGATGCCAGTGAGATTTAGGCCTGAGTAATTAGAAAATGTACAGAGTGGCCAGATTGTGATAGATCTGCAGGACCCTGGGATGAATCTTAACGACAGGCGAAGAATTCAATTTTTAAAAAGATGTTTGTGTGGCATGGAGGAAACAAAAAGACTGAATTAAAGCAGGTTCTTGCCTCCCTGCCACCCTTTTTCATTTTAGTGTCCCCATCCGCTTCATTTAAGATGGAAATCTTATTTAAGACTAAAATCCTGACGATGTCTGTCTTCCAATTATTAATTGAGGAAAAACTCAAATTCTTTTTTTTCTATGCCTTGTATTTGGAGAAACACTGCTGCCCACTGCAGCAGCCCACACTGTCTGGTCAATATTTGTTGGTACACGATAGGCTATAGGAATTTCAAGCCTATTCAGCAGAAGGTAGCTATTTACAATCTAGGAATCACTGAGGCAAGTGCTGAATGTGACAGCCATGCATCACTCTGTGTATGATTCTGTCACTGTTTCCCAGGAACTGGAGATTTCTTTTTTTTTTTTTTCAAGAGGATGTCTTTGAAAGCTCCCCAGTTTTCTAAGAGTTATTTCCATGATGGCATTTGTTTCTGTCAGAATAAAGAAACCACTTCTCAGTCCTCCAGAAGTGTTCATTGCACTCTCTGGTAGGTCCAAAGCTACATCCAACTTTATATGTTATCCTTTAATAACAACTTTTCATCTCATAAGAGTGAAACACAGAAAAGCTCACCAGTATCAGTGACCAGGTAATTGCACCATCAGGAGCTCTCTGTTTTTTTTGTTTTGTTTTGTTTTGAAACGGAGTCTCACTCTGTCGCCCAGGCTGCAGTGCAGTGGCCGGATCTCAGCTCACTGCAAGCTTCACCTCCCGGGTTTACGCCATTCTCCTGCCTCAGCCTCCCGAGTAGCTGGGTCTACAGGTGCCCACCACCTCGCCTGGCTAATTTTTTTTATTTTTAGTAGAGGCGGGGTTTCACTGTGTTAGCCAGAATGGTCTCAATCTCCTGACCTCATGATCTACCCTTCTCGGCCTCCCAAAGTGCTGGGATTACAGGTTTGAGCCACCAGACTCAGCCAAGAGGAGCTCTCTGTTTTACATGAGGCTCTGGCTTTGAGAATACTTGATAGTTAGCAAGTTTGCTTTTGCTAGAAAAAAATCAAAGTGATTCATAAAATTAAATTTGGAGGGGTCATGCAGAGAGGCCAATGAGGTTTTGATTCCCTGTTTTCTCTCTCTCGGGTATATTAGCAAAGATTGTTGATGAAGAGTGAACACTTAAACCTAAAAGGAAATTTAACATGACACTGTCTTAGGAGCAGAGCCACAATGGCTGAGTAATATCTAGTGAAGTCATAAGTCTTTTAATGTAGTTTTCTTTATTCAGAAGAATAAAACGTTTTCCCCAAGAATGTAGGCATGTCATGAATACATTTTTTGTGGTGCATTTAGATCACACCAGAAATTACTGTTTTATTCTAAAAATGAAAACCAAATGAATCTCAGCTGGCCATTTGTGTAAGAAGACAACAAAGCATCATTGTTTTATCCTTTTAATGGAGAGCTCCCCACCATCAATTTGTCTGCCAACTATATGAAGTTGTTTATTACTCGTAAGCTTCTGAGAGCAGATGAGTAAAAGTAAGATTTGATAACTGAACTTTATGTCTACCCATCTACCTTGGCTGGACAGAGGAAAATGGAGTTTTATAGGATGTTCCGTGGGCTGCTACTGACTGGAGTCACTTAGGAGTACATTCTGACCTGTAATAATTTATGAAATTTATTGCTACTTAAGTTTGTCTGGACAATTTTTGGCTGTTAGAAGGGTAAATAATTTATTTGAAGATGATAGCAAGGTCATATTAAATACTTCATCAGAAGAAAGCAGTTGCAATTACATCATGCTCTCTGACCAAATGACACACTCCTTTCAGTGAAACAGAGGGTTCTTCCAGAGTGGGGCTGCAGAACTGCAGCAGATTAGTGTAAGTGATGCAATTTGAGTTGAGTGGACCAAGTTATGCCATTAACCAGATGATATCAATGACAGCCTTCCTCTGATGGTCAGCATTAGCTGGAAATTGTCTGTTGGGAGAAATTAGACTTGCCCTGAATCACAATTCAGTCTACCCTATGGCATTGCTTAGGCTAAGCTTGCAATGTGTATGGCGAAGAACAAAGCCTGGAAGGGAATGAAGAAAAAAACCCATAGCAAACTGTTGGGAGTTTCCTTCTGACAGGCAGAAAACCAAATGAGAATCAGAATCAAGGTTTCTGTCAGCTTGGAGGTGAGGCAGGAACTGCTTTGGAGATTGTGAGTATGATGGGGTACTAGCCTCTTTAAAATGAAGAGTGGAAAGCTGTTGTTAGGGAGGCATGTGCAGTCTTTAGCAGCCCCCCCAGACTCCCAAACAATTATAAGCTGATTTCAGCAAATATTGGTGATGGTAGGCTTTATTTCTTTTGAAGGTAGCTACATCTTTTGACATATTTTAAATCATGAGAAGAGCTTATGTCCTAGCATATTTTTTTTTTTCTGTGTCTCAGTAGTTCCCTAATGCCAGCTCTAGATACAGAAACACTTATGGCTCAGTAAAAGCAAGATTTACTTTTAGTAATAAGGTGCAGATTATTCTCCTGATTCATAGACACAATTTCATACGTTCTGTTTGAACTTTTTACTTTTATTAAAGTTATATGCTAAGTTATAATTTTCATCATATTAATCATAACCTTTTCTTACACTGAACTTAATATAACATCACATATCTTGAAGAGTAAAATCCCAGAAACTACAAAAATCATGTAATTTGAATCTAACTTCACTATTATATTATATTGACAGTATATCAAGCATAAGTTTTAGCAAGTTTTGTCTCTTGCTTCTAGAAATAATTTATTAGAGATTGAGACAAATGTTTTTACATCTGATCAAGAAACACAGGCACAAGCAATTGGTTAATCCTGCTTGAAACTATACTGTTACTTAATATGTATAATTAAATTCATATGCCTTTAAATTCATTTGTTAAGCAAGCATTTATTGAGTTTCTACTATGTGCTTGGCACTCTGCTGAGGCACTGAAACACTTTCTATATACACACAAAAAATAATGATTTCAAGAAATATGCAGTTTATTATAGGGCTATAAGACATGAGCATAATTAATTTCAAGGCAACGTAGAAAGTGACATGTTTCAGGCAAATATAGGCAAATTGAAATGAAAATCCAGGAGAGAATATTTGCAATGAGGAAAAGCTTCATAGGAGATGTAACTTTGAGTTGGACTTTGAAGGATGGATAAAAGCAAATCCATTCCAGGCAAAGGAACAACATGAGAAAAGGCACAGGGGTGAGATATTAAGGGGAACTCAGGCTGGCTCTATTATTTGACTTCTGTTCCTTAAAAGCACTCTTTCTGGTCAGATATGGTGGCTCATGCCTATAATCTTAGCACTTTGGCAGGTGGATCACTTGAGTTCAGGAGTTTGAGACCAGCCTAGGCAACGTGATGAGATCCCATCTCTACCAAAACAAACAAACAAACAAAAAGAAACACATTCTTCCTTCCTTTCACAGTTCTTACAAAATTAGGATAAAGACGGCTTGTGTCTCATCAACTGGCTCTTAGCTGGGTAAGTTGGTTAAATCAGAGATAACTCGGTTCAGAATTACCAAGGATTTTTTTGCATGTGCATTTAATATACAATAAAAGCCTTTCTTTGACGTTAACATTTTGCATAACAACAAATGCAATTTGTGTAACAAATTAGAAAACATAAATGGAAGCCATGAGCATTTGTATTCCCACAAAGAAGGTAAAAGTGACCATTGATAAAAATCCATAAAGACAAGTTAGTAATATAAAATGTGAGCAATAACTAGATAGTATCCAATTAAAATATGTTTTAAAGCCAAAGGGAAATCTGTCTACCTAAGATGAAGGAATGGAGTTAATTGCTTCACCAGCCAGATCTCATCGAAGAGTCTCAAAGAAAAATGTTTGTGTAACATCAGTATAATGCAAAGCATTAAATATTAATAGGGTTCACTTCATTGCTTTTACTTATCAAAAAAATGTCCTGAATTAGAGACAAAGTTGATAGGTATGTCTGTCCATAATATCCTAGCTTAAGTTAGAAAATCTGATTTTAACTTTCTCTCCCATTTCTCTAATTGCTTTCCTCTTATACATCCTTTTCTGCTCCTCTGACTCACCTCCCTCTCCTCAAATATCCAAACTTCTAGGTCTTCACTATCACAGAGGAAATTAGGTAGAGGACTATATCACAACTGTTGCATTTTGCCTGTGTAATAATAACTGTCTAAACACAGAAATATGTTGGTATTTTTTGAACATTAATCTTTAATGAAGCAGCTATTTATCTCTAGATAGTCGTCACAGGTATGCCTTGCCCATTTGATGGCTGAGGCCAGTCTTCCTAATGGGTGGCAATAATTGTTAGAATGACTGTTGAGCACAGATAAAATACCAATCAAGTAGAGTTTTTCTTCAACATCATCTCCAAGGAAAATTCTGTATGTCCCATAGGAAAAAGGCACTATTGGTCCTATACCTTATTCCTTTGAGACTCTCATCAATAATAGCTTTCTCTAGGAAAACACAAATGAGAGTTATTTCAACTCCACAAGTGCATTATCTCGTTGGGTTTAAATCTTCCAAGTATAAAAATCTTTTCCTTGGAGTAGTTTCTGAGCGACATCAGCAGCCTACAGGGGTAGAATTGCCCCAGCAGAGATGATAACAGCATCATTGTTACTGATGATGACATGCTATCCCAGCCCCTGTGCAGTTGGAGCTGTCACTCCTGCTTCAATTTAACAACCTTCTGGAAAAATATTTGTGTCATTCCTTTTGGGAATTTCAACTTTTTTTGTTTTTTTTTTTTAAATTGAGACAGAGTCTCCTTCAGTCAATCAGGCTGGAGTGCAATGGTGCAATCTCAGCTCACCGCAACCTCCGCCACCCAGGCTCAAGTGATTCTTGTGCCTCAGCCTCCCAAGTAGCCGAGACTACAGGCACGCGCTACCATGCCTGGTCGATTTTTTTGTATTTTTAGTAGAGACGGGTTTCACCATGTTGGCCAGGCTGATCTCCAACTCCTGACCTCAGGTGATTCACCCTCCTTGGCCTCCCAAAGTGCTGAGATTACATGTGTGAGCCACTGCGCCCAGCCTCAACTTTGAAATTAAAGTTTCTGCATTAGGCTTAGTTAGAATGTGTAGAACACTTATTTTATATATGATTAAAGAGAAGTAAAATAGGAAGGGATTGGAGCCAACGCAGTATCAGGAAATTGTGTCCTTGTTCACGGTGAAAACCTAGATTCTCATCGCCACTTATTAGCTGCTGACAATCAATAAGTAGGGCTGCTGTGAGGATTAAATTAGATAATGTATATTAGAAATTAACATATCTAGCACATAGTAGATAAATGAAGTTTTACTGCAATGTTCTTTTACATTTTGTAAATTTTGTGTATATAAACGTATCTATATACAAACACGACTGAACTGAGAAGCAGGAACAACAGGATGTAGACAGAAATATATACAGATTTAAATATATACAGATAGAAAGAGACATAGATAATCTGTATTTATTTATATCTATCTATATCTTTCTCTCAATCTGTATCTATCCCATTGGCTCTGGAGAACCAAAGTTTCTCTGGAGAACCTTGACTAATATATTTAAGGACTCTATAGGGGTTTATGGACCCTTCTTCCTTAACCCCACTTGAAATCCTCTGGAGAAGAGATTTTGAAAATAACTTGATTTCATTCTTCAATGTAAAATTTAGCATCTCTCACAGAATGAATTTATCATTCTTGTAGTGGTGTCTTAGCAGGAGCTAGAGGCCCATTCAGTGTTTAAGTACAAAGTAAACACTTCCTATAGATATTGAAATAAACATTTTTCATTCTACTCTAATTCAATTCCAGGGTAGTTAGAAAGTCAATGATGTTCTTGGAAGAATTTCATGACAAACATCAAAATCCCTTGACGTGCTGGTTTGGAAAAGTTTTTCTGGATGCAGCCGCCTAAGGTCCATGGCTCTCGGGAGAATGAGTGTGCCTGGAGAATCAAGTACCCTCTCAGATATGTACTTGAGAAGGTTTTGCCAGAGTCTTGGAAGGAAGTCTAGGTAAAGGAAATATAAAAATGAACTATTTCTCATCAGGCATACACATTTTAAGAATTGTATGAATTTTTTATTGTTTTAAAGTGTTATGTGGCATTCTATAGATATCAGGAAGAAATATTTATAAATCCTTAGAAGCAACTTTGCATGAGAATTTCTAAAAGCCTCAATAATAAAGGAATAGAAAGAATTTTAAAGTTGGGAATTGACTATAGATAAAATTGCTGAACACTCACACCTACAAGTTACCATTTCCCATCATATTTGAGCAAATAATTATCAAGAACCACACAATCTCCAGGGCAGGGATTTTACTCAGAAGGAACTATTGTCACCACCCAGGTAAATCATAAATAAATGACTTATTGGTAAGACTTATTGTAAGATGATTTTTACGGTTCTTTGGAAGGACTCTTCTACGGAAACATATTATGCAGGAAAGAACAGTCTTACGAACAGCGCTTTGGTCAAAGAGAAGAGAATCTGTCCCATATGCACCGTCTTTCACTCATTGTCTATCATTGCCCCTGACTTACTTCATGACCAGTTTGTGACAGTTTCTTGTCTTCAAATTGGAGATAATACTTGCCTTTTCTCACAGGAACATTGTGAAGATAAATGAGATAAATCATTTGGAGTGCTTTGGGCTCCACTGATGATAAGTGCTATGTTATTTCAAAGCATTATTATTTACTTCACGAGTGTCTTGTCACCATTCCTAATCTGTGTAAGGCACTTTGAATTCCTTAGAGAAAAAGTTGATATTGAGTGAAATTTTAATACAAGTGGATAAATATGCACCACATAGAATCTGTTCTGTTCGGGGCCCCATTTCTATTGTAAGGAGAAAATAATGCATGTTGTAGCATACTAGATAAGAAGAAATTTCAGGAAATACTTGGGCTTTTCTACTGACTTTCTCATGAGCCCTCCCAAACTAGCCCAAGAAACGGACTTATATTAGTGACACATTACATTAATGTGAATACTTGGCCTAAATCACACTGGTCCTTAAAACTTCCCATCTTATCTTACTAGTTGATATGAAAATAATTGACTTGTCAAACCATTACTGAGAATTTACTATTTATTTGCCACTGGACTAGATTCTGGAGATAAAAAAAAATGGCCAAAGTAAGAAAAAGACAATGAAATTACATATAAAGAAAAGTAGAACATGGTAATCTAATCAGTTAAATTAGAAACACCAGTGTGACATTAGGACCTTAAAATAATATGTTATTTAAAGCTTGACACTACTAAAGCTCTCCAATAGTAGAAATAGCAGTAGTATTAGAACTTTACCCATTTCCAATTTTCAGGAAACCCCGAGGATAAAGATTTCAGTCTCTCATACTACTCTCCACTACAGAAAATCAGGACTGTTTGGTTTTCTATGTAGCTAATTCCATACCTTACATCAGGAGAAAAATAGAATGGGCCTGGAAATTTTACTTTTGCCGCAAGAATACTTTCAAGGGTAACAGAGGCAGTTATAAAGGAAAAAAACCAAAATCTAAAGAAATTCCCAGGCTGGGCATGGTGGCTCATACCTATAATCCCAGCACTTTGAGGGGCCTATGCGGACAGATCACTTGAGGTCAGGAGTTCGAAACCAGCCTGGCCAACATGGTGAAACCCTGTCTCTACTAAAAATACAAAACTTAGTTGGGTGTGGTGGCATGCACCTGTAGTCCCAGCTACTCGGGAGGGTGAGGCAGGAGAATCACTTGAGCTTGGGAGGTGGAGGTTGCAGTGAACCAAGATGGGGTCACTGCACTACAGCCTGGGTGATAGAGTGAGACTCCATCTCAAAATAAAATAAAATAAAGAAAGAAATAGTAAAGAAGTTACAGATAGCCATGTTAAAATAGTTAGATCATGGACTAAAAATCATAGCAACAGTACAGTTAATTGGAACACATTAGATTTATGAAAAACCAAAAATTCGTATTGATATTCAGATTTGATACACATTTTATTTAATCCAGTCCTTCAACCTTTATTTATTGTCTACTATGGGCAGTCACTAGAGCTGGCATTCTAATGGAGGGAAAAAATGAATAAATAAGCAAAATCTTGTATCTCAATGGTGCTGAGTATTATAGAAAGAAATAAATGAGGAAGGTGGGCAATAAATGCCAGAGAGAAGCTGTGAAGAGGAGAAAGAGAACCAGGAGTTTATTTGGGAGAAGGATAATATAAAGCATAAAGAATGTTGGAGATGAGGTCAGATATTTCCAGGAAATAGAATTGTGTAGAGGTTTTGGGTTTTTGTTGTTGTTGTTTGTTTGTTTGTTTGTTTGTTTTGCCACTGGAGAGAGTTTGGCTTTTCCCTGGGTGAGATAAGCAGCCATTTGCAGTTATGGGGGCAATGGATTGCAGGTGGGGCAACAGTAGAAGTGAGATCACCATGTGGGAGTCGACTGCAATAATCTAGGAGAGAAATCATGTGAGCTTGAGAAGGAATCAGATTCTGCATGTATTTCCAAGTTAACGTGAACAAGATTTTCTGAAAGACTGCTAGGGAGTCTGAGAAAAAGGTGTAAAGGGTAGTGCCAAAATTGTCACTTAAAGAACTGCAGGAATGGAGTTGGCATTTGTGGAATTTGGAAGAGAAGCATGTTTAGTGACAAAGACCAGAAACACAGAGCTGAGCGTATTAAATGTGAATTGTCTATTAGGCATTCAAGAGGACATACAGAGTGGGCAGTGGTTATATGAGGTTAGAGCTCTGGGAAGGCTGGGCTGATGACAGAGATGTATTAGTCATTAACATTTATGTGTGTGTGTACACATATGCACATGAACACTGGACATGTGAATGCACAGATTGAGGACATGAGGAGGAAAGCACTGACAGAGGAGATGAAGAAAGGTGATGAGGAAGAGCCATAAAAGTGTTATCCTGGAATTCAAGTCAAGACAATGTTTCAAAGGTAATTAAAATAAAAAAGAAGGGTGAAAAATGGTAAGAGGTATACAGTTGTTACGGATGTTAATAAACAAGCTGTTGGTATATCATTTGGGATTTTTACGTTTATTCTATCCTGGTTTACCAAGTTTATCTGGGTATAATTCAAGTCATTCTGGAAAATATAGCCACATACCAAGAACAGGAAGGAATGGTTAACAGTGATAGTCACTCATAAGAACCATATTGAAATTGGCTCCAACTGTTTATAACATATGTGGCTACACATAAAATCTCAGTGGAAAGAAAGCTCCACACTATTTCAAAATTTGGATCAGTTAGTCAGAGGACTAACGATGAGAGTTAGAGTGCAGCTTCACTCCTTCATTTCCTAGGAGATGAAAATACTGGATGGATTTTTTGAAATACAATAAAAATAATAATGAAGAGTTAATAATATTGAACCAGGTTACTGCATCGCAAAGACAATTCAATGTGTTAATTATTGCAGGCTATTTAAAACGATTTATTGGAAAGACAACAATTTATAGAAATAAAAATACACATGAGAAAGGGGGGTATGAGAATATACAACAAGGAAAACATTATTGTTGAAAAGGACTCAGCCAAATTATATGACACTGTGGTTTAATTCCCTTATACTGGGGGCTGAGAGAAGATCTTCAGTAACTGTTTGATAACTTTGATTCTGCAACATCTGCTGTTCTGAGAAGAGTGGAATCTAGAAAGATCAATAACATTTCAGAAAGAAATCAATATAATACTTTCTGAAACCACAGGAAAATATCAAAATAAGCATTAAAATAATTTGAGAACATACAAAATCTGGCATAGAAATAAGGAATAATTAAAGTAAGTCTATGGAGTTGATTCTTTTAGACTAGAAGTTAAATGTAAATGTTATAAATTTTGTATTATTGCATTTGTGTATATCTTTGTTGTTGCTTAAACTGTTTAGAAATGTATAATTGCCATGTACATGATTTGAGAGAAATTAGTCAAAATCATAACTGATATTTGAATGTGTAAAAAAATGAGTTTTCATAGTTTTGTCTTTAGATGTGAGTTTCAATATATTGAACATTAAATGACAAAGGGAACACTCATATTTTCCCTCCCTGTAAAACCTCCTTGAATACTGAATAATTAAAGACAGCTCAGTATTCAAGGATCTAAGTGCAGGATTACAGAGACAGGCACATCAACATATTTATAAGGCCATGTGGTATGTAATAACCACTGAGACATGCATTAGGGAAGCAGTCATCAAACTTTTTTTAAATCCCAGGACCCTTTTAAATGCTTAAAAATTATTGAGGACCTTGGACAGCTTTTACTCATATGTGTTAAAAGTATCAATATTTACTCTACGAAAAATTTAAAATAAGGTATTTAAAAATATTTATTAATTTATTTTAAAATACAATAAACCTTTTACATGTTAACATAACATTTTTCTGTGAAATATAATTAGATTTTCCAAAACACAAATCTTAGAAGAATGGCATTGTTTCAAATTTTTGCAAATGTACTTAATATCTATCTTAGCAGAAGATACCTGGATTTTCATATCTGCTTCTATTTTTAATTTATTGTAATACGTTGTTTGAGTTGTTATGTATGATAAATATATCACTTCCCATAAGTATATATTTGGTAAAGGAAGAGAATTTCAATAGTCTTTTAAGGTAGTTATTTTAAACTACACCAAAATTCAAGTAGTTTCTAAAATGTTAGTATTAAAGGGAACTCTAAAATAATATTAATAAATTTTCATATTGTACATAACAACTAATTGATGTATCTCACATATGGGATGTATCTTTTAACCATGCATAAGTATATACATTATTATCGATCATTTAAAAGATATTGGCTCACTGAGTTATATAAATCCTCTAAATGATGATAAATGTTATTATATAATATCAAGCTCACAATGACTGATAAAAGCTTTCCAAAATTCTAATTTTCTCTTAAACATTCAAATTTTGTCATAACAACAAAGACTGTTAGCTGTTTTTCTTGAAGGAGCAGCCTAACTTCATTTATTTTCAGGAAAATGTGTGCCACATAACCAATGTCGACACAGTGAACAAGGCACATATCATCTTAGCTTTAGTATAAAAATAATTTGAATTTGTGGAGCCCCTAAAAAGGACTCAGGAATCCCCCAAAATCTGTGAATCACTTGTGGCAACTATTGCATTAGGCTACTATGGGAATACAGAGATGGTACATCCACCCCAACTTGGATATTGGGGATAAGTGTTGCAGAAGACTTCTAAGAGAAAAGACATCTGACCTGAGTCTAAAGAATAATTCCTATTAAGCTGAGAGAAAACATAGTGCTGTAGTATCAAATCAAGGCAAAACTGGAAGTGAAAGATAAAGTCTGGCTGAATCAAAGATGGAGAAATATGCCACATTAAGGATTTTAGATTTTATCCTTTAGTCAAGAGAGCATTAGCTTTAAGGAGAGGAGCAGAATTGTTTGATGCCTATTTTAGAAAGTTCACCTATATGAAGCATAGTTTTCAGGAGAACTAAATTGGAGGCAGAGAGGCAAGGCATAGAGTGCATTTCCTCTCCTGCTTCTACTTCTTTGTCTTTATTTAGTAATTACCAAAATACAAAATAACAAACGTGCAATACAAATGTTTGCTCTGTAAAGTAAAATAAAATAAAATAAAATAAAATAAAATAGAAAACAATATAGAAAGGCAAAGCTAACCTCCCTGTCTTTCTTTACTTTCATTACCTTGGGGTAACCAATGTTAGAGCCTGGTGTGTATCTTTCAGAGTATAGTTTCTTTGTGATTGTGAGTAGCTTAGCTGTTCAGCAAACCATTGGATACAAGACTAAGCTTACAGAAAGGTCAATCCTGGACCGGTAGGGTGTCATCAACATATGAGGTATGGTTAAAACCATGAATGTGGATGAGATCCTCCCGGAGGATCACACAAAGAGGTCAGTGCACTGTGGCCTGACTTACGGGGATTACTACATGGAAGCTGCATGCAAAGATCAGAGGCCCAGCAGGGAAATGGGGTGGGGGACAATGAGTTTTGGGTGGAAATTCGGACAACACAGGATTAAAAGACTGAGGATGTACCTTTACATCGAGAAAGTGCTGAATAAACATCCTGAAGGAGGTTAGTGGATTTTGATAAAAATTAAAACGGGAGTCTTTATTAGACTATAATAATTCTCCTGTATTTTTCTACATATTATTTACATATAATGCAACTCATCTTCAGTCAGGACTTCAGGGACACTTGTGCTAGCAGACAGGTAACCAAAGAAATAAGTGAAGAACAGAGTTTACTGTGAATTTAAATATTAAACAAATGGACAGATATTTGTATGTTCTACCAAAAAAAAAAAAAAAAAAAGAGAGAGAGAGAGGATTATTTATTGATTCATTTCTAAAATATTAAAGAAAATGCAAGTTTTTCCAGGAAAATCAGAAAAAGAAAAACATTGAGAAAGCAGTAACTTCAGTTTGTGAAGGGGTTAGAAAATCTCCCAGAAAAAAAAAAAAAAAAAAAAAAAAAGAAGATAGAGTTTGGAAGACAAAAAGGAGAAGAACATTGTGACTTCTTTTTCATGGCTAACCTGCCAAAATACATCAAAAAGTGGTGCAATTACAAACGTTGCTTTTTCTTGTTTTCATTCAAGTGGAAATGAACAGTGTCCCGGAGCCCTCAGGGTGAGACTAGATTGAGAATGCAGGCTTTTCTCATTGGAAATCTGTAAGCACTTACTATTACCACAATGGGTGGACAACAATTTGGATCTTTCCCCATGCAATAATTTGCAGTCTTCACAACATGTCTGATTAAATATTTCTAATATCTATATGTCAGATACTATACTAGATACTGAGGATATTCAGATAATTAAAATACTGTTTTTCCCCTAAAGAATTCACATTCTCTCTAATGAAACCTCTATCTAAGCCACTAACAACAATACGCTATGGTAAATATGATATAGAAATTGCCTTTTAAAAAGTCTAACAAAACTACCTCTACCATATCTTCCTAAAGTTAAGAAACTTTTAAGCCTTTAATCTCTTCTCTGTTTCCCAAGATGAGGCCTATGACAAGAAAAAACAACTTTTTTACAGCTGATCCAAATATCTCCTGTATGGGAAGTATTATACAATTTGAACCCAATTGTCCAAAGATAAAAAGTATAATTCACTACTCTATGTCCTTATGTATGAGATGGAATCATTTCAGTTCATTTAGTCAAATTTGGTGACATATAGAGAGGTGCACTTAAGTATTAAGTGCTTGAATAGAGTTATCTGTAGTGGGCTGATTCCATAGGCTGCCTTTATTTGAAATGCTAATTATCTTAAAGCAGATTTTTAAGTTTTTCTGTAAAGATTGTTATGTTTTATAAACCCGGTTTGAGCCATAGTTTATTGAAATCCATGTAGCGATGAATTATTTAATGGTGAAATACCATTTCTGTAAGATGTACGCTTTTTCACAGTAATCTACTAGGTCTAACAAACTGAGGCTTTTCTTCTTCAGTGATAATTTTTCCAATGGGGCTCAGAGTGTAGCAACACATCAGATTGTATTAGTCCGTTCTCACACTGCTAATAAACACATACCTGAGACTGGGTAGTCCTTAAAGGAAAGAGGTTTAATTGACTCACAGTTCCCCATGGCTGGGGAGGCCTCAGGAAACTACAATCATGATGGAAGGGGAAGCAAACATGTCCTTCTTCACATGGCAGCAACAAGGGGAAGAATGAGCAAAAGGGGGAAAAGCCCCTTATAAACCATCAGATCTTGTGAGAACTCACTCACTGTCATGAGAACAGCAGCACAGGGGTAACCATCCCCAAGATTCAATTACCTCCCACCTGGTCCCTCCTGTGACATGTGGGGATTATGGGAACTACAGTTCAAGATGAGCTTTGGGTGGGGACACAGCAAAACCATATCAGACTGTGTCTGATTGAAGCAAAGGCTGGACACTTTGGCATTAGCTCTGTTCAAAAAGTAATAGGACCAATTGGGTGGCTAAATTCACCTTAGGCAGAAATCTGCTAGCATTTAGGAATAGAACTTTCCCTGCATGAGGTTTAGTTACTTAAAAACATTTGAAGCCTTTTGTTTTTTTCATTTCCTCTCCCCAAATAAAAGTGCTAAGACATTTTCAGAATGGCACAGATTTTGTGATCATGGCATAAAAAAGTATGCTCAAAAATATATGTGCTGTTACATTTGCTTATTTACTTCAGTCTGGAAAAAAATAAATGACTTTGGGAACTACTAATCAATGCCTCTCCTGATCAGTGCTGTGAGTCCCATAGCCAAAGTGACTTCAACAACTTAAATACGTATCTTTGTACCTATATATATATTTTTAAATGCCTCACCCTCTTGAGTTCTTTTTCTTTTTATTATTTTTTTTATTTGAACATTCACTTTGAAGAAAGCAGGTGAGAAATAACATGGGGACTTAAGAAGGAAAGTCACAGCAGAGAAGTAACTAAATCGGGGGACTTGGAACAAAGAATGACTTAACCTGTAATGTAATGCAACTCTAAAAATGGGAGTAAGAATAATGAATGGGATGTTACAATTTTTTAAGAATGGAGAGGTAAGACAAATACATAGCATGCTGAAAAATAAATCAGTCTGTCCTCTCTTACAACACAGTAAACTAAACTAGAAATAATAACAGAGAGACAGCTTGAAAATCCCCAAATATCCAGATTAAGCAACACACATCTAAACATGAGTCAAGAGAAATTTTAATAGTATTTTGAACAAAATTAAAATGAAATTACAGTTCAACAAAACTGGTGGCATGCAGCAAAAAGAGGGTTTAGGTGAAATTTATAGCATTGAATGCCTATATAAGAAAATAAGAAAGATCTAAAATTAATAATCTAAATATCTACTTTAGGAAATCAGGAAAAGATGAGCCAATTTAATACAAAGTAAATAGAAGAAAAGAAAGAATAAAAATCAGAGCAAAAATCAATACAATTGAAAACAGGAAATCAATAAAGAATATCAATAAAACCAAGGGCTGAGACTTTGAAAAGAGTAATCAAATTAAAAAATTTTAGGCAGGCTAACTAAGAAAAAAAAAAAGAGAGAGAGAGAGGACACAAATTACTAATACCAGGAATGAAAGAGAGGATATTACTACAGACTCAATAGACATTAAAAGGATTATAAAAGAATAATATCATAAACTCTATGTCTACAACTTTGATAGCTTAGATGATCTAAATAGACTGATATCTATAAAATAAATTGAATCTAAAATCAATAACCTTTCAAAACAGAAAGCATTAGGCCCAAATGGGTTCACTGGTAAATTCCGTCAAACAAGGAGGAAAGTATAACAATATTCTAATATCTCTTTCAGAAGATAGAAGCAGAGGGAATACTTCCTTATTATCTGAATCTAGCATTACCTTAATATCAAAGGCCAATAAAGACATTACAAGAAAATAAAACCACAGACCAGTCTCTCTCATGAACATAGATACAAATATCCTCAGCAAAATATTAGGAAGTCAAGTCCAACAATGTAGAAAGAGGAATTATGTACCATGACCAAATGAAATTTAGCCCAGATATTCAAGGCTGGTTTAATAATCAATCAATATAATCTATCACATCAACAGGCTAAAGAAGGAAAATCATATAAGCATATTAATAGATGCAGAAAAAGCATTTTTAAAAAATACAACACCTGTTCATGATAAAAATCCTCAGCAAACTAGGTATAGAGGAGAACTTTTTCAACTTGGTTTAAAAAAAAACCCTACAGCTAACACCACACTTAATGATGAAAAACTAGAAACTTTACAACTAAGATCAGAAAAAAGGCAAGGATGTTTCCTGCTATGATTCAAATGTGTCTCCCAAATATCTTGTGTTAAAACTTAATCCCCAAATCTATATGTTGATTGGAGTTAGGGCATTTGGGAGGTAATTAAGATTAGATATGGTCATCAGGGTGGGGCCCACATGATGGAACTGGTGGCTTTATAGGAAAAGAAAGAGAGACCTAATTTGTCACACACGCTCTTGCCTTCTTGCCATGTGATAACTTCCACCGTGGTATGAAGCAGCAAGAAGCCTATGAGAAGCTAAGCAGATGCTGGCACCATGCTCTTGAATTTTCCAGCCTCCAGAACTGTACCCAAATTAAACTGTTTTCCTTTATAAGTTACCAGCCTGAGGTATTCTGCTATAGCAACAAAAATGGACAAGGTAACCCTTCTCACCACTACTATTCAAGATTTTCCCAAAAGTTCTAGCAGATGCAATAAGATAAGAAAAGAAAATGAAAAGTATACATACTGGGAAGGAAGACACAAAACTGTCTTTGTTCACAGATACATGTTTTCTGTGCAGAAAATATGAAAGAGTGGACAAAAAAATTTCTGAAACTAGTAAGTGATTACAGCAAAGCTGCAGAGTACGAGGTTAATAGGCAAAAGTTGATCTCTTTCTTATATACAAGCAATGAACAAGTGAAATTTGAAATAAAAAAACACATTTCTATTAGCACCCCAAAATAAAATATTTAGTAAAAATCTAAGAAAAGTACAAGATCTTTATGAGAAAAACTACAAATCTCTATTGAAATAAATCAAAGAAAAACAAAATGAATCGAGATACATTCTGTATCCATGAATTGAAAGAATCAATATTATCAGGATGTCAGTTTTTTCCAACTTGATGTACAGGTTCAATGCAATCACAATCAAAATAACAGCAAGTTATTTTGTGGATATCAACAAAATGATTCTGAAGTTTATAAGGAGAAACAAAAGACCTAGAATAGCCAACACTATATTGAAGAAGAATAAAGTCAGAGGACTGGCACTACCAACTTCAAGACATACCATAAAACTACACAATCATGACAATGTGGTATTGGCAAATAAACAGTCAAATAGATCAATTGAAAAGAATAAAGAGCCCAGAAATAAACCCACATAAGTATAGTTAACTAATCTTTTACAAAAACAAATGTAATGGACAAAAGATTATCTGTTTAACAAATGGTGCTGGGACAATTGTACATACACATGCAAAAAAAAAAGAATCTAGAGACAGGGTTACAACCGTAGCAAAAGTTAACTCAAAATACCATAAATCTAGATAGATAAATAAACAAATAATAAGCCTAAATGTAATATTATACATATATACATATAAAACTCCTAAAAGAAAACATAAGAGAAAATCTAGAAGAACTTGGGCACAGTAATGACTTTTAGATGCATCACCAAAAATAAAGTCCATAAAAGACATAATTGATGTGCTGGACTTCATTATTAAAAACTTCTGCTCTATGAAAGACACTGTCAAGAATAGGAAAAGACGCACCATAGACTGGGTGTGAATATTTGTAGAAGATATATCTGATAGAAAACTGATATTCCAAATACACAAAGAACTCTTAAGATGCAACTGTAAGAAAACAACTTGATTTAAAAATATGCAAAAGACATGAATGGACACACCACCAGAGAAGATATAATGATGACAAAAGTAAGCCCAACATCATTTTTCATTAAGGAATTGTAAATTAAAATAATAATGAAATATCATTGCACACCTATTAGAGTGGTAAAAATTCAGAACACCGACAACAAATCCTGGTGAAGATGTGGAGCAATGTGAACTCTCATTCTTTGCTTGGGAAATGCAAAATGGTATAGCCACTTTGGAACACAGTTTGTCAGTTTTTTACAAAACTAAACACACACCTACCATAAAATGAAACAAGCTAACCAGATTGGTGTTTAGTCTCAAGCTGTCCACTTAGGGCCAGGCAAGTGGCTCACAATTATGTTCTTTATTAACAAGTAGTTATTTTTGTCGTGACCCAACAGAATACCTTATAATATTCTGGTATTCTAATTTTTCAGAAGGTACTGAAGAAATCGAGAGATTGTGCTAAACTTGATAGAAAGCAGAACAACCTTGATTTAGCTAGGATTTGAATTTTCATGTGTGGCTTTTTCAAAAGATTTTTTACTCGGCTTTTCTAGTAAGTCAGTGGAAAGGGTCACTTAGTGCTTGGTGAACATTCCCTTATCCTTTAAGCTGATGCCTGCTTTGCCTATCCTCAGAGTGTGGTCAAAAGGCAAACTTTCCCACTTGCCTTTTCTTTAGCAGCTTTGTTAAGGGTGTCAGTGCTGAGAGTTGCTTATTTTTGGAGTGAGTGTTAATGATTTTATATTTTTCCTGTATACACTGTTCCAGCAGTGAGCAGACTCTTAACAAATCTCCAAAATAAACTCATTTACCAAGTCTTTCTCGTATTTGTCATTTTGAAAGATTGAATAAACATCAGTAAAAGAAGCAATCCAAGTTCTCATGCCAAATATGTATATGTCCAAGACCAGGATTTCTTCATGTGTGAATGTGGATATGGAGCCTAGAGTACTAGGTATTTTAAATTTTCATTTTAACTTATTTTTGTTTCTCCTCCTTCCAGTTTGGATGGGCCTTAAAGGTAGGGCTGCTTGCAGCTATAGGAAGATCTGCTCTAGCAGACTGAAGGCTGGGCTATGTTCTATTTTATTTGGAAGAAGACTTGATTTCATAGCAGAGAATTACTAATTGTGGCTCAGAGAATCCTTTCCAGATGGCTGTAGGTTGGTCCAAAACACAAAAGGACCCAATTGGTCTAAAGCCTGGATGAGAGTCCCAGAGAGAATTGGATAAAGGTTGGAGGGAATTATTTCTGTTCTGGATCTGCATCTATAGTATCTGTAGAATGAGGCTAAACTGAGCAAGAGGAGAGGAGAACAGAATGCATCTTTGGTTTCCTCTCCCTTTTTTCCACACATATTTTAAGGGAAAGCAATGTAAGAACTTGAAAACTTTTTTTTTTCAGTGTAACTTTTATTAGTTGATAAAAGATACATGGTGGGTCAGTTAGTTCAATGCGGCTTCTCTATCACCCTCTTCTCACCTATGTCATCTATATGCTTTTCCATAATTCCTCCTTCTCCCCACTTATCAGACTCTAGTTTCTCTTTCTTTCTTTGAAACTGAAGCAATTTGAGACCAGGCAAGCAATATTACTATGTCAAGTGGCAGGGCCGTGCATCAAAAAGTTGTGGAGACTCACCAAACTGAAATGCATGACCTTCCTAAAGGTATTCAAATTCTAATGTGAATGTATTGACTAGTAGACAAATCAGAGGGTCAGGTTCCATCCACTGGTCATCACTTTGCAACTGTTCCTCTGTTTTATTCGTATCTCCTTTAATTTCCCCCTTCCATCTTTCTAAAAAATTGTACAAGATAAGGGTGACGTTTATAATCTTAAAATTCTGGCTCTACCACTTACTTTGTGAATTGGGCAAATTAATCTCTCTGTGACTCAGTTTTCTCATCTAGAAAATGGAGTGATAATGATATTAACCCATTGAGTTGTTTTGAAGAATACATGAAGTAATACTGGTAAAGCTCTGAGAGTAGCACCTAGAACACAGATGTACTATGTAATTGTTTTTAAAATAAATATTAGATTTTTTTTATGACCAAGAAGTCTGCTGAAATCTCTTTCTGAATTTCACTTCTCAGCTCACCTCTTTTCCCTCCCCAACTTCTGTGTTCCTGAGTGAAAGGCATACAACTAATCAACATATGCAAGGAAACAAATAAGGTGCAGATTACCATTTGACTAGGCGAGTGCTGATTTGTCAATGATTGGCTATCTGCATGAAGCTTGCTGCTTAGGTTTGAGGCCTAAAGAATTTCATCACTACTCTTATGACCACGTTTGAATCTTGTTGTCTTATCACCAGGTTCAGATTTTTGGACTTGAAAGAGAACTAGCATTATCTTTGTATTGTCATATGTTTTCATAAAATTTGCAAAAGTGCAAATGCTTTAGCTACAATCAATCTTTTTCCTTACTTACTCTCCACATTGCTTCCCCTCTACCCCCAACTCATTTACCTACGCATAAGGAGGCATTAATGTCTCTGCGGGAATGTACTGCTATTCGAATAGGAAGACTGAAGGAACATTTAGTTTGGATTTGTAGAGATATATTTATGAGACGTGTAGTCGCTTCCTTGTATAGTTCAATCGTTGCTAACTGTCCCACAGTAGAAATGGTTTCTAACAATGTTTCACATGCTTTTCAATTCGAAAACTTTTAATGTTTTTTTAAATTAACAAATAAAATTATATATATTTTTATCATGTACAACATGATGTTTTGAAGTATATATACACTGTGGAATGGCTAAGTTGAACAATTCAAATTTTACATGCTTACAAGAGTATTTAAGAGTAATCACCACACAAGAATATTTCAGTGCCCTGAAATCTTGCAGCTCATTTATGAAAATACTTGAAAAAATTTGTTCAAAAATTGACAGCAATCATAAAAATGTGTATGACATTAAAATAAGTGAATATATTATGTAATATATGTAAAGAGATTTTGAAAAGATGTGTGACTCCTCTGTGTTTTTTTTGTTCTAGGACCAATCTAATTATGATAAAAATACTACAGTATTTACATCATTGCTCAAATTGTATCACATTGCATTGAGTTGCCATGTCTCCTCAGTGTCCTCTGGTGTGTTATAGTTTCTTAGTGTTTCCTTGTTTTTCATGACCTTGATAGTTTTGAGGGGTATCAGTCAGGTATTTTAAAAAGTGTCCTTCTCTTTTGGTTTATCTGCTGTTTTTCTTATGATTAGACTGGGGTGATGAGTTTTCAGAAGACTAACACAGGGGAGAAGTGCCTTACTCCTCTCATTGTATTAGCAGGCACTTCATGTGCACATAACTTCACCGCTTCACCTTTATCACTTGGTTGAGGTAGTGCTTGCCAGGTTTATTCACTGTAATCGTACTCTTTTTTCTCATCCATTCACTATTCTTTGGGAGTAAGTCACTAAGTCTAGTCCATTCTTGGAAGAAGGGATAGGGAAGACTAAATTTCATCTCTTAGAGAACTTATTTGGGATAACTAAGCATCATTATTTGCAATTCTTGAATAAAGATGATTTCTTGTCATTTACTTATATCCAAATAGACTTGTAATATTTATTTTATATTACATTATTTATTTTTTGGTTGAAATTGTGCCAGTTTTTGCCATTGGGAATCCTTTCAATTGGCTTCTGTGTTCCTATGACATATCATCTCTATCCTTTGGGTTTTTTTGTTTGCTTGTTTGTTTTTAGCACCTTCTTACTTTCTGCCACTGTAAGATATTCCAGGTTCATTTTGTATTTTTCTTGCCCTAACCCTAGAATTAGGTTTCTTTCTTCAAAGAGCCTTGGTTTATTTGGGTAAAATGGTGATTAGAAACCAAGATCTAGGTGCTGCCTGTGTTCACTGCCACTGGGTTATCATTGCTTCTAAGACCTCTCAACCAACATAACTATTACGTATACTAACTTATGTGTACATGCATGTCTATAGTTTATATATATACATATACTATATAGTATATTATGTATATACTACATACATTTATATATACTAATTTTTGTGTACATGAATACCTATGCTTGTTTCTGTATCTATCCATTTGTATCTATAGTAAGCTAAAAATAAGTTCACACAGACGTCTGCAACTCTGATCCAGTACTATGGAGCTTATTTTAGCCTTCCCCTCTTGTTTATCTATAACTTTATTCTCCAACAGTGAGAAAGCTAACACCCAATATCCATCTTCCTTTTACTTATTTATCCAACCCCAGTATATATATTAGCCTTTCAGAAAGGCTAACTTGTACCTCTATGAGAAAAATAAACAAAAACCAAAAACAGAGAACAGTGTTTATGTAACAGGGTCTCACTCTGTCACCCAGGTTGGAGTACAGTGGCACAGTCACTGCAGCCTCAACCTCCCAGGCTCAACTCATTCTTCCACCTCAGCCTTCTAAGTATCTAAAAATACAGACGCACACCACCACACCTGGCTAATTTTTGTAGTTTTTGTAGAGATGAGGTTTCACCATGTTGCCAGGCTCATCTCAAACTCCTGGGCTCAAGCTATTTCCTCACCTCAGCCACCCAAAATGCTGGGAATACAGGCGTGAGCCATCATACCAGGCCTACAGTTCCTTTTTTGTCCTTGACTCTAGTTTCTCTACTTTCATTTATAATTTACATTTAAAGTTTAGCTTTACTGTCAAAACATTGTTTTCCAAAGTTACATAAGTCAGCTCTCTTTACCTCCATCTCATTCAGGGCTGATATGTCATATATTTATTAACAGTTTAACTAATCTGCCCTGCAATATGCTGGTTGATGTTTTAGTTTTCTTAGTTTGCGTGCGTTAAAGTTTAGTCTTTTTGATGTACAGCTCAATGAGTTTTGACAAATGCATAGAGTCATGTATCATCACCCAGTTCCACTATTTCTTTGAACTCAGCAAGGTAAGTCCAGGTCCTCACCTCCACTTAAAAGTTCTGCCATCAAGGGACATCTGCTTATTATCTTCTGTCCACACATCAAATGCCTTCAATGTGACCCCTGGATGTTCTCCAGTGAGCTGAAAGGAAAGAAATGTTCTTTCTTTATCACCAAATACTTCAACTGCAGAGTGGTTGTGCTACCAAGGCTGAAACTTTGGAAAAACCTGCATCTCTGAGGTAATTTTATGAGTATAATATAAAAGAAGAAAGTAAGGAGTTATCTTTCAGGCACACAGTTGATGCAGTGTGCATTTGTTCCATCTTTATTTTCTCGATTTTCTTATTGTATATATAACATGTTTACTAGATTGGGATCAATATTTCAAATTGTTTCTATAATTATAATTTAGGTGCCATCATTTTTAGCTATTTTAACTATCAGAGTTGCAAATTCAAAAGAACTCCACTTTATAAAACACACCATTAGTAGGGCATCTCATTATTATCTGTATAAACCATTTAAATATATTGGTAGTATTGTTTTGGCCAATTCTTTTAGTATATAATTCTTTTGTTAATTCAGCATATTTTCCCACTAATAATAATTTTCTAATTGTTTAATTTTGTCTTGCCTTCTATAACATGTTTTGAATCTGAATAATTATCAACTCTCATTTAATTTGTTCCCTTGGAGATAGAGAATACATGGTTGTAACACCTTATAAATCTCTTATTAAATTGATAAAGTTTACTGCTTTCTGGCTTTTCATGGAGATTAACTGAAGATCCTCGAAAACATTTTCTAAAAGCTGGCCTGGAACACAAAGCTCTCAGGTCTCCACATTAAAGTATTTTGCTTTGCATTCAAGGTTGTCAACATGACATGTGTGCTTCTGCTTTTGCAATTATTTTAAATGTAGTTATTAAGTTCCTTTGGGAAATTGTTCTCCAGCTCTTGCATTTTCTTACATACCCTTTCTTTTATTTAGCCAAGATGCTAGAAATGTGCTTCTTTTGAGAAATATACTTGCTTTTCATTAAAAAATGAAGAAAGACGGGGGGTGCATGGAGGCTACAAGAAGATAAAAAACAGTGCTCAGAGAAAAGAGAATTTATTATGCTTAGCCAAACCTCAATTTTAGAAAGTTATTAGTATTTTATCCCAAAATAAAATTTAAGGTAAGCACAACTTTAACTTAGAAAAATATTCAGCATAATTATTTGCATAATTACTTTCTAGCTTCAAAGTAAAATAGAAGAAAACATGTTCAAGTTTTTATCAGGAGATGGGACTTGTAAAGCAATTTAATAATTTTAAGAATCAAATATCTTCTGAATGAAATGAAATATACACAATTTTGTTCTTAATTGTTAAATTAAGGATGTCATCAATCTGATTAAAGGCTTTTAATTGAGTTGTCATCAAAGATATGAACAAAGGATGGCAAATATCTAGCACAAAGAGTACCACTCTTTGATGACACGCCCATGGGCAGACATCACTATTTAATCACAGAAACTTTTCCACTGTTATCAGCAGAAGTTTCAAAATTTTTCTTGTCATGGTCCTGCTAGGCACCAAATGCCCAGCATATAAAAACAAAGAAAAAGTTAAACTTATTTGCCGTTGATTATATAACTGTAAACTCATCTCCGTGAGGCATCAAATGCATGAGAAACATTCTTTTATGTGGATGTAGTTGTATAGGTTGCGTTACTTCTTGACTAATCCCAATAAAACTCATTAAATGTCATGTAATTCCACAGGGTTTATCATGATATATATTATTTACACATAGATAATATTATAAATTAACAATAAAATTTCTTAAGACTATGATAAACTTTTTGAAAGATCTGCTATAGATACATTCATTCTTTATATAGTAGACGGCTTACCACCACGGACATGGAGATTGAGTGATAAAGTCACTTAACAAAATAGTTAAATACATACATCTATTTTAATGAAACTTAGAGAATGTGAGGATTATGAGTGGAATTAATACAGTAAAATAATGAGCAGGATTTACATTTACTGGGAGCTATATAAAAATCAACAAATCAATCCACACTAAGTTCATTTAGCTTCAGTTTTACACCTCCTAGGACAGGAATTGTGTAGCCCACAAAACAATTTATATTTTATCTGTACCATCTAATTAATTAAATGGCCCCAGAGTACCAGACTCACAAATCTCGTTAATAGCTGAATGCGGAAATAAAGGCTGTTCACCCCTACTAGAATAATATTTGCATATCCCCACCTGTGATGGGTAATAAGTACCTGCCACAAATCAGAATTATGAATTTTGTACGCCTAACAAAACCGCAGGGGAAATTATACCTCAGACATTCCATAATAATTGCAGCTAAGCTGTTTAGTGCCATCCACTTATTCTGCCTGAAGTGTTTAAAGCAGCAACAGTTGTAAATGAATTCAGGCACATATTCAAGGGAATGTCTTTTTTTTTTTCAAAAAGTTTTTCTGTCTTGCCATATGTAATTATCTTTATGGAAGTATTCAGCTGCGAGTTATAACGCATTCGCATTCAAAGAAGCAAATTAGAAAAAAAATAGAGGGTTCTGTCCATCAGCCCATTAGATGTGTACTAGAATTCTGTTTTTGAGATTTTGGAACAGCTTAAGGTAAGTTTTGAGGTATTGACACTATAAAACTTAGGTTGACTAGCTTGAGTGGGATTCTACTTGTGCAGTCTGTAAACTGGTAAAATTAGATTCAGGGTAGATAGTCCAGGAAATTGCGGCATTAAGATGCAGCAAATGCTGCAAATGCTGGACTAGTAACCCCGGGTTTCAAGATTACATATTGTGGCCCATCTCTAAAATGGTTTTTAGAGCTCCAGGATTGATTGTGGAGTTCATAGGTTCCTGGGAGGAATCTGGCCTGAGAGCCCTGCAATCCTAGACCTTGGGCTGGGAACAATGGGCGTTGCAAAGGGCACATTTATCTTATTGCTAAGCTCATAGAGGGGAAGTGCCATGACAGGGTCCAGCATAGAGCATCACATTATAGGAAATAATAAGTTCCTTGGTATTAACAGTTAATTGCAACGACCATGTTCTGATTAAATATAGTATCTAATTAAATGACAAATAACTCTAGTAGGGACAAGATGTAACCTGTTTAGGAGGTGTGGAAGTTACTGAACAATTTTGATGGCTGTGAAGTATATTGTAGGGATTAACTAAATACTAGAAGACCTAATGTCACCTCTTGCAAAGTATTGGCCTTGATCTTGAACAAGTCAATTTCTCTGAAATTCTCTTCCCTCAACTATAAAGTATTATCAAAAATAGTTTCATCTATTTACTAACTGACCAACAAAATCACCTACTTCTTGAGATAATTTTGGGCCTCAGTAGTTACACTGTATGCACCTTAGGATCACACTACAAGTGATTGCTACTGTTTTATTTTCCCATTATGGATCTTGCTGATTAGCTGCCTGCCTGAACCAAGTTTCTCCATTAAAGAGACTTTACTGCAAATAGGAAGGAAGGGCATAGGAGAGAATATACATAGGAAAGAAATACGATCCTTCAAAGACAAAGAATGTCTTCCTACCTATTTGGGGGGGTGTGTGTGTCTACACTTAGCCTGAGTGTGTACATAAAAACTGCTCATTTTAAAAAGGGTTTTAAAAATAATTAGGATTTATATATTTTCAAAAGAGTGGGCAGAGTGCAATGAGTCACCAAGAGGTGATTAAGTCAGGTTGTTTGAGGCTCCCTGAGGTGACAGGATGGTCTGTAGGCTTTAGAAGAAGCTTATATAGCCTATTACCATGATGAAGTGAAATTTAAAATTACATTTTATATTTGTAAAGGGCTAACAGGCGAGGTCCCTATGGATTGTCAAATACTACATAAAATGCTATAAAAACCAGACCATAATCTCTCACTAACTTACACATTAGCCTCAGGCAGTAAAGATGGTTTTTATTGGAACCAGATTTTGTGAGGGGAAAAAAAAAAGTTATGCACAGTTTATCCTGGATTTTCAGGCACTTTGCTTCTTCCTTGAGTTAACATGACATATTCCAAGTGATTAAATAAACTTATCGAGCAGCTCTTTTCATGCACTTGAAAGAGGCAAAGTAAAGAAGGATTTACTCTGAAGAGAGGTCTTAATTCTATCACTGAAAAGGGTCCCTGTTTTCTTGCAATCATTACTATGAAAACCAAGAAAGACAAGAAAAAAATAAACCTTCTGAAAAAGACTCTTGTAGAGAACTGCTTGTACTCCATGTACTATTTCACTTACCACCTTGTACCTTTGAAGATCAAAAGTAATATGTGTGGGAAGAATTCAGAAGACAGAGGAGATATTATTGTCAGTGCCGTGAATGCAACCCAGGAAAATAATATTTTGGATGTTAGCTCCTTCATTATCACTGAAGTGCTAAGCAAGGTTGGTCAAATATTTTGAGGGACTGGTAAAGTTTTTCATCTTCGAGAGTAACTAACTTTGAACAACTTACAGTCAGATTTACAACATGTGGCAGATTTATAAATGATCTCTAGATTAAACAGTCAAGCAGTGAGCCTATTGGTGTCTTTGGTTTTGTGCTTCTTTCAAGAGTTAGAGATTTGTAGTAGCCTATAAGCCAGGTATAAGCTTTTATGTGGAGACAAACTTGGGGCTCTTTGGATATGGTTGTTTGGCCATTTACAGAGCTAGCTTGAGCAAATAAAGTTCTGATCTCCCCTAATGTTTAGGTTGTGCTGGTTGAGGACTAACCCTCTGTGATTTAGTAGTCAAGGGGTAGAAGGTGGTGGCCAGTGTGAGTCTTGAGAATCCCAAGTAGGTGGCCCAAGTTTAATTACATGCCTTAGGAACTCGTGAAAAGTTGGTATGGTAAAAAGCACACATGGCTTTGTTGTCAAACTGACCTTTATCCCAATCTTACATCCTTCAATTACTAGCTGTGACTTTAGGCAGGTAAATTACCTTCTCTGAGCTTCAAGGAATTCTTTGTTTTTGTTTTTCATCTGTAAAATGATACCTACCTCAAAATATTTTTGGAAAGATGAAATAAAAATCTCAAGTAGAACCAGGGTTAAGTCATCTCACTGGAGCATGGATTCTGTGTATCCCAGAGCCCTAACCTTTAAGAGATAACCAGCAGAAGAGAAGCCCTCAAAGTTTGAGACATAGTGGTTAAAAAAAAAAAAATGCTTTTAAAAAGGAAAAGGAAATCAAGTGTTCATTGCTATAGAAAGATCTAATAAAATAGAAATTAAAATAATCTCTCCCTCAGCTTATACCCTTTCCAACTACCGTTTTTCTCCCCTCTTCCACTAGCATCTTCCTTTACTTTACTAAACTGTCCTCATCACCGTCAACAATAAATTTATTGTCACTAAAGCCAAAAATCACTTTCTGGTCCTCATTTTATTACACCTAAAACTTGTACAATTTGGAGAGTTGGAAAGGAAGCATTGTATGTGGGAAGAGCTCAGAGTAAGTGTTTCGATGATGAATTGTCATCTTAGTAAATGCTTGAACTTGGAAAAGCTATTGGACGATTCTGAGCTCATTTTCCTTACCTGTTATCAGAACAAAAATTCCAGCCTTATTTATGAGGCTCTGTTAAGGACTAAGTTCTGATAACAATGCACAGAAACATCTACAGCTGCTCCTTGACTCTTGATAAGGTTACAACCCTTCAAAGCCATTGTAAGCTGAAATACTGTAAGTAAAACATGCACTTAATATACCCAACCTAGTGAATATACCCAACCTGCTAAATACCTAGCCTACCTTAAATGTGCTCAGAACACTTACATTAGACTACAGTTGGGCAAAATCATCTGGCAACACAGTACAGAACCGGTTGCTCGCACTAGTGATCACAGGATTAACTGGAATCTGTGGGTCCCTGCCGCTGCCCAGAACTACAAGAGAATATTGTACCTCCTATCACTAGCCTGGAAAAAGATCAAAGTTCAGAATTCAAGTATGTCTTCTATTGAATGCATATCACTTTTGCACCATCATAAAATCAAAAAATTGTTAAGTTGAAACATGGCAAGTTGGGGACCATCTGTAGTATCATGCTTGGAATGCGATAGGTGCCCAACAAGATATTTGGCTTTCCGTTCCCCCTGACACAAAATGCATCCACACAGCAGCCACCTTCATTTTCTTCTCCCTTCTTATTATGCAAGCTCCTCCAGATTAGAAAATATATTTTAAATATCCATAATTTATAGTCCCTGGCATAGTGTTGGAAATATACTGCATGTTCCACACATTCTTACTGGTTGAATGAAGATGAAAAACAGTTTACTGATACAGAGAAGTTCCCATAGAGGCAATATTTGGTGGTTTCCTTTTAGTAGAGAAATGTTTGTGAAGGATATTTTTGGATTTATCATGGGAGGTTGATGACACCAAATCAGATACGGTATGCCCTCTGTATCCATGCATTCTGTATCTGCATATTTGGGGAAAAAATAAAAATAATAATCCAAATAAAAAATTAATATAGTACAAAAATTACACAGTATTTACATTACTTTAGATATAAGTAATGTAGAGATTATTTAAAGTATATGCGAGGATGTGCATAGGTTATAAGTAAATATTACATTATTATAAGAGTCTTGAGTACCGGCAGATTTTGGTATCTGTGGGGTCCCGGAAGCAATCCTGCATAAATACTGTGAGAAAACTGTATCATGAAAAGACTATACATTGATAATCAATAACATATTTTAAACATTTATTATGGACACATTATAGTAAGTGTTTTATTGCATTACTTCATTTAATCATCATTCAATGTTCAGGAAAACTGCTTTATCCTCATTTTACAAAAGAAATGATTGCTTACACAATTAGGCAAGCAGCCGAGATTACACACCATCTGAGAGGAGACCTGAGTTTTAAACCCAAATCTACCTGTTTTACACAGACTATGATCTTATCCAGACACATGCCATGTGTCTGGATCCCCACCAAAGACCAGTTCTGAATACATGACCTACATGGCCCTCCCTGCCATGACTACTGCCGACTTTGACTTTTCACATGCGCTTTCCCCTTCTCTTTTATAACCATACTAATCCTAATCTCCTTTCTTTTTTTTTTTTTGGTATAAATTTATGAGGTATACGTGTAATTATTTTACATGCATAGATTATGTAGTGGTGAAGTCAGGGGCTTTGAGGCCATCACCCAAATAACATTCATTGTTCTCATTGAGTAATTTCTCATCCCCTCCCACTCTCTCACCCTCCTTAGTCAGCAATGTCTATCATTCCACGCTCTATGTCCATGCGTACTCATTATTGAACTCCCACTTATAAGTGAGAACACGCAGTATTTGTCTTTCTGGGTCTAACTTGTTTCACTTAAAATTAGGGCCTCCAGTTCCATCCACGTTGCGGTAAAAGACACTATTTCATTCTTTTTATGGCTGAATAGTATTCCCTTGTGTATAATCTCTTCCACATGAGCTGTCTTGAATGTGTTTCTTCTTGCCACTGAAACACCTGATTACTCTTTTGATGGAAGACAATATGGCAATGGTTTGGATGGAGTATGAGCCTGAAGCCAGGTGCAAACTGATGATAATAAGTATGACTTTGAGCAACTCAGCCTTTGGATGACATAATGATAGATACTTACAAGATTATTTTAATGACTGAGATAATGATGCAACACACTTTAAACAGCATTGATTATTAAAAAGATGAATACTTTTATTCTAGCTTCAAGGTTTCTTGCTGAAATTATGGTGTGAAGTTCAGTAAACCTTTTAATGTTCATTTTAGTTGTACCCAACATAAATGCTTATTAATATGTTTCCTTATATATTGTGTCTTCAAAAGAGAAGCAAGGCATGAAAATCAGTAATTGAACTTGGCATGTAAATGGGGGAAGCTTTTTTAGGGATTGCCAGGGGAAAAGGCCACATATGAAACATTGATTTGTCTGCTTTTGTAAAAGACCAGAGAAATAAAGCAATAACTTTTGAGATTAAAATCAAAATACATATAAAATTGTATTTGAGCATTATTTTGGCCTGACACTGAAATTATTTTCTTTAACCCATTCAGTTTTAATTTATGTCAGATTCAAATTTGGTAATACATTTTACTCACTGCTACTTAAATTCATGAAAAATTGCATGTATTTATATATATGTGTGCCATGCATGCTGTTATGTTTTGGAGAATATTATGAATTCAAAATGGATATCCTTATTAAAATATAATAAACTTTCTTTTTCTATTTCAAAAACATATAGTTTATAAACTGTGACTGTCTTAATAAATGCTGGAATTCTCCCATAATCGTCTTGGCAGTTTGTTTACCTAAGATTTTCATACACTTATGACGAAATCAGGAATTACTAAGACCAGGCCATATTTCAGCAAAAAATCCTTATAATCGGTTGGGCTCTGAATCTTCTATCTAGATGTTTTTAATTTCTGCAACAGATTTTTCAGTGCATAATCTCACAGCTTTGTTAAGGACTGGTTAAGCAAAAACTGAAGTATATGAAAGACGGCTTTTATGTCCATGTGTACAGTAAGTAGATCTTAGAAAGGTTCATCCAGTTTTTTAAAAATCTAATCATTAATCACATCTCTATAAAAGGCTTCTTCTGTTCTCCCTTTTTCTATTTTTCAAGATTCATTTCCATTACCAAAGATATTTAGTATTTCTTTAAGATTTACCACATTAAATAATTAGTACAACCTGCTTTACATGGCATTTAAGAATACCCAGATTACCCTGCAAAATACATAGAATGAACAATGGAAGTGGTCATTCAGGAGACACAAAATAAAGTGTCCTTGGCTACTAGGATCATCACTTTGCTGCATCATATTGCATAATTAATTTTTTTGAGTCTTTATTTACTTAAGTGTAATGGAGGATTTCTAAGGTCTGCTAGAGATCTTGAAGTCTGTCTCTGACTTAACCCTTTCAGACGTATTTTCAACAAGTTCCCTACATGTTTCACTAGTTCCAGTTAAACCAGACTACCTACTCATTCATGCATGTGCCCATATATTTTCTGTCTTCTATTCTTTGGCATTACTGATTTCTTTCTACAAAAAGTTCTCTCCCATTTCTGTCATTTCAAAGTCTTCCAGTTCTTTAAGATTCCTTTCTTACCACCCTCCAGCATCACACCCTCCCAGACACTTTACCACCCATAATGATATAGTCTCTGAAATTTTGCTTGAAACGTTTTTATTGATGCTATATGCAGAGTTTGATTACATTGTTTCTTGTTTCATCTTATCTACTAGGCTTGGAACAAAGGCATTCTTCTACTGACTTCTGCATTTTTTCTGTAGCACCTAATAGTACATGGCACATAGTAGGCACTCAATCAAGTGTCTGTAGAATGGGAAGTCTGGTCTATTATTCTGGCACAATGCAAATGGTAAAATGATCTCCCATTAAACAAAAGCTTTTGGCTATTTATTCAGAATTCATTTTGTGCATTCTTTCTGGTTGTTCAAAGATGCAGTTTAATATCATTTTTTATTACACTATATGAGTATTAGCTCTCCCCTGACAGTAAGATAGGGAGAAAGATGATGCCGTTTGGCTCTTTCTTTTCTCCAAGCCATTATGCAAAGAGTAAGCTCTAAGTGATGAGGTCATACCCCTGTGTCTAACAAAAAATGAGGCTGCTTCTTAAACATCTCAGACCATTTCCTGTAATCAGTTCACAATTTCTGTCTGATTACAATGTGCACAATTTTCCATTTGCTTAATTTTTCTTAAAATTTTTGGATTAAACTAAGAAATTTTTGTCTGTTCCTCCTTTCCTGCAAAAACACTTTTCCTTCATAAATGAATCTCCAATTGGAATTTAAACGGTCATTTTCCAATAACTAAAGCTTTCTCCATGGATGTTAAAGCAAAGGCAACCCACATTTCCTACTAACCCTTCACCCTCATTATTATGACAGAAGCTCTATAGATCCAGTGGATTTTGACAGAAGAGATCTAGTTGAATCATCTCAAAGCCTCTGGCTACTATGACTGAGCAGCTACCAGTATGCAGAAACTGGTGCTTTGTTTGCCCTGAATCCCTGAGCCATCTGCACCACTCGGAAAGCACTGTGAACTTAGTCATTCAAAATGAATATTTAACAGTTCACTTTTGACATGCATTTTTAAATTTTTAAATTTAAATATTTAATTTTTTTTTTTTTTTTTTTTTTTTTTTTTAGTTTTTATTTGTAGCTTCTCAAATTTCTTGATCCCAGCTGTCCTGTGTATCATTGTGCTGGCATCATTCTGTATTCACCTTGGTAAGACCAGTAATTCAGGATTATCAAATATAAACCCTTTTTTAGCCCTTGAATAATCTTCATGATAAACAATCAGGACAGTCCCATGTCATTGTTCATTTGTGTTTACTAAAAAACACTGGGGTTGGAATACATATACAGGAGGTTTATAATGCCTCTTTTTTTGTTATATTTGTTGATCTCATGTGCTTTAAAGCATTTATTTTTTTCAGATCATTGTAGCCTTGTGATGAGTTAAAATTAATGTCTTTTCATAGATTGTTTAATAAAGGTACATAAATGATAATAATTCTGAACCATTATCGAAGGGGTAGCATGCATGATTTCTCTATAGAGGTCCTCTAGGTTGAAGACATTTATGACAATGTAATCATTATAGTGTAATATGTAATACCTATAAGCAATTTTTACTAAGATCAATGACTGTTGCTGGTCCCATGACTGAGAAATTCTTAAGAATATCTCTACAGTGAAAATTAAAATAGTGCATTCTTTTCATATTTAAACATTAAAACAGAATTTAGAGCCCTAAGCCTTCCAAACCTGGTAAAGACCAATAGTGAGGTATCAGAGGGAGAATGAGATCTATCCATTCTTTTGAGCACCATATATGACACTTCACAATCTGGTCTTGCCTAATAATAAAGAGTTTAATCCTGTAGCTACAACCTGTTGAAAATTGCTTTGGTCCAGGACTTCTCACTCTTATTCTTATCATATTTTGGGCTGGATAATTTTTAATGTATGTTCTTATGCATTGCAAAATGTTTAGCAGCTCCCTTGGCCTCTACCCATTAGGTTCCAGATGCTAGTAGCACCACCTTCCCAACTCATGACAAATATATACATGTGTGTGTATGTGTATGTGTGTGTGTGTGTGTGTGTGTGTGTGTATGTATGTATGTATGTGTGTGTGTGTGTATATATATATATATACACATATATATACATCTCCAGACATTGCCAAATATTCTCCAAGGGGCAAAGTTGCTCCTCATCCTCATTTGAGAACCACTGTATTAGATCCAACACTTACCCTTTTATAATTTCCTGTGTGACTGATGTCAGGATTCAGAAAGTTTTCAGATGTTTTAAAATAAAGAAAATAAAGAAATTCAGTGTTTACAACGGGCAACAGAAAGTTTTTAAGTGTTTTATTAGAAAGTAACTGAGTGTTTACAACACTGTAGAAAGGGTTAAAGAAGAGGAATTCAGGGGAGCCCCATCAGACTAGAATGGGCATGTCAGTATAAACTGTGAGCCAGATTAAGGAAGCTGCTACTCCCCCTGCCATTGCCACAGCTGTCTCTCACATCCATAAAGTTTCTGACCAAAGTTGGGAATTCAGTGCTTGTGTTTATTCCCACCTTAATTCCTAGAACCAGCAGAAGCAACAATATCCCAACCACATCACCCTTTCAAGCCTCTCAAACCTGTGTATCATTCATTAGTTGAATCATATTTGCAGACATCTAGTTTCAAGGAAGTTTCTAGCCCCTGCAGTATACATAGAAGATAAAAATGGAGAATGAGAATAAATACTGTGGGCCAAAATATCATATCCAGCATACTACGCTGTGGCACATCTGTTTGTTTTGGGCTTATAGTACCCTCTGCAGAGATGTGCTTCGTTTGTTCATTTATTAATCGGTTTATTCAATTATCATTCAGTCAGTCTTTCAATAACAACTTATTGAATACAGTATTAGGACTCTTCCAGGTGCCAATAACTTGAATTAGTTTACTAAAACATGTTAGTGGGGAAGGCAATGAGTTAAGAGGGCATTAAATATGGTAGAAGTAGGCTCATGAATGCCTTTGGGACTCCTCTTTTCTCCCTTCTCTCCTCCTCTCTTTGCACTTTTCCTCTACTTTTCATCATCCTTTTCCTAGAATGGGCTTTTTCGAAAGGTGCAAAACCTAGAAGTTCCAGACTCACACTCTACCAACTTCACAGCTACACAATTATTTTTTCAGCAAATACATATTGAGAACTCACTAAATGTTTATCCTTTTGTGTCTTAGTTCATTTTATACTGCTATAATCACACGGGATGCCACAGACTGGGTAATTTATAATGTACATACATTTATTCAGCTTATGGTCCTAGAGGCTGAGAAGTCCAAGAACATAGTGTCAGCATCTTGCAAGGGCCTTCATAGTGTGTCATCCTATGGCAGAGGTGGAAGAGCAAGAGAGCACATGAGAGTGCAAGAGAGAAAGAAAGCCAGATTCATCCTTTTACCAGAAACCCATTCCCTCAAGAGCTAACCCACTCCCCTGATCATGGCATTGATCTGCTCATAAGAGTAGAGCCTTCATGACCCATTCATGCTTAAAAGTCCTCACTTCTCAACATTGTTGCATTAGGGGTTAAGTTTCCAACACATGAACTTTGAGGAACACATTCAAACCATTGCACTATGTAGTTGTTGGGTATAGGATGAGAGAAATGTGAAAAGAAAGGGCTCTCTTTCTGTAAACACAGTTAATAAAGAACAAGTGAGTAACCAGGAAGAACCTCAGTTTTTACAGCTTGGGCCATGGGCTTTTTCTTTGACCATGCATTGTGGCCAAGGAATAGGTTATTATGATTGCCCCAGTAGAGGTCAAATGTCTAATCACTTGGACCTTTCAGTTAGAGGAGAGGGTAGGTAGCAGAGGCCAAGGTAAGAGAATTACATGACATGACTATCAGGGGAATTTCTGGGAAACAGAAGGCTGCTATATTTGTGTCCACTACAACTAGCTGCTAGGTACTAGACACTACGCTAAGTGCTGAGGATACTGTAGTGGGTAAGACAATGTCCCTGGGTAAGCTTTTCTGTGAAACCTGATCCACCAGAGCTGATCACTCCCTCTTCTGGGGTACCAGTAGTTTGTGTTTGTTACTAACAATATTATTTCTTCTAATCAAACGTCCTCAGAAGACTGTGAAATTGAAGCGTCTGACATCTCACTCCAGCATTCCACCTGGCATGTAGATGTGATCCCATGAATGTGCATTGGCTAAATGTTGGAAGAATGAAAGAACAAATGATGGCTTGATTAAGCAAATAAAAGGATATCTCGCTTTCATACTGAGAGAATGGTAGATGAGGGCTTAGCTTTCTCCTTTCCTGAAGCAAGTCTATTGGAGAAGCGAGACTGGCTCATGCAAAGGGTGATGGAGGGGCACCTGATCTGCTCTGACATGTTTCAATTTAAGCTTATCTTTCCCTCACTCCTTTCCTGTAAGTCTATCTTCTTGGCTATGGGATTTTTTATTGAATTTCTGATATGTGAATGAATCACCATAAAAATGTAAGCTCTCTGTTGAATAAAATTACACACACAAAATACTCCTGGGAAAATGAGGCAAATAAGTCTCTTCAGTGGTGGCTATTTATAAGAACCTCCTCCACCTTTAAAATACACGTATTTCAATAGCCTTAAGTGTTTTTGGTTGAAATTTGAGCGAGAAAGACATATTATCTGTGAGAAGTGGCACTTAATCCTGGTTAACTATAAAAGCATTAAAAAACTTATAATGACTAAAAGTGTTTTAAGTGATCATATAAAATGTCTTCAGATTTCTTTTATCTTTTTATGGGAGGGGTAGTACACAGGGGAGAGTGAGGTGAGTGCGACTATGATTAAAATCAATGAAGACCATTGCTGGTTTTAACACATGATGACAATATTGTACACCACAGTGGCACATAAAATGATATTACCCATAAATCCTTTGCCCTTTCTGATGCTTCTAAGAAAACACATGAAATCATTTTGACTGATTAACAAGGCTATGCTCTGCAGGCACTACTGACCCTGAAGTTACTGGTATTACCTAAAGTATCTGAGGTTATAAATCAGGAGCAGTTTGCATTATTAGAAGCGAGAAGATGTTTCTTAGGAAGGAAGAGAAAGCCAAGAATTATTTAGAGTGTTCCCACAGTATCATGCATAATATAAGAAGAACAATAAAAGAAACATAAGAAAATATAAGACTATAAGAAATGTAAGAAAATCTGTGATATTAATTCTTCGAAATGGGGTTACTGAAAATTAAACGATGTATTCCAGATTCAGAGGAAGGCAAACAATTCTCCATAGGTTAGGTTTTTCCTACTGGAAGATCTGTTGATAGTCACTTAGCTGGAACAGCGGGTTCAAATAGGGATATTAATTCTCTACACTTTCTGTTATCACTTGCTAGTTGCCTAAATCACTCTCATCTTTGAGTTAAACTAGTTAACTCTTGATGGTGGATTGGTAGTTTTGGTGGAGTACTGATAGAGAACAGAGAAAAGATTAAATAACTTGTGAATTAAACACGGAACAAGTAAAACAGTACATTTCTCAAAATAAGTGACTAAAAATCAGTAAGAATTATACACATTAGATTGTTGACTAAATATCAGTAAGAACTCGACACATTAGATTGTGTCTATTGTTTGGAATCACATAACAACCAATATTTTGTGTTATATTAATTGGAAGGTAAGAAGGCCCATTCTTATCAGCAACCATATATGTACATCCTGTCACTCTCTCAAGACCCTCTACTGAATCAGAAGCAAACACTAGTTACAGAGAGACGTAAGGAGAAGCTTGGACTATTTGGTTCCAACATGACAATTTCTGAGATGTTTAGAATGACTAAATTATTATATGGGCATCATTTTGGATAACATCTGTAGTTAATAAACAAGTTCATAAATATCACATGGAAGTTCACTAAAAAAAATCCATTAGATCTATTTGATATAATTTACTTTATTTTATTATTAGAAATTCTTTTGCTTGCAAACAACAGAAATAGACTCAGATTAATTTAATTAAAATATTGAATTTTTGACTTTGTCTGAATTGGGCTCCAAATTATATGTCTTTTTTCTACCTTTTTATCTATATTCTTTACTTTCTATCAGCTTTCCAAGCCAGCTGGTTTGATTTGACAGAGCACCAAACTAGTTTTTTACTTTAGGTGTTAACAGTTTAAGCATGTGATCATTGTTATTTATGGTACATTTATTCATATGTATAACAAAAGTAATAATACTTGTGTCTCCTAGGGTTCCAGAAAGAATCAAATAGTGGTATGAAAGCACTTTGTTAGGACGTTGAATAAGTGTAAGAGATCTATGCTTTCTTACTTTTGGTTTTATAGTTCTTAATATAACTATGTAATGGAAGTTCTTAATATAACCTTCATTTGTTTTTGGAACCTCCAAACAGGTACCAGATGAGTTCAGAGAATCAAAGGGAAAGAGGATAATCACATTTCAGAAAGAGTAGGAATTAAGGTGGCTATGGGGACCTAAACTGAAAGAGTTCTTAGAGTTTTAGAAGAACTAAGAAAAGAAGAACAAGAAGTTTACAGGAACTAAGCTTTGAAAAGTGTAGGGCACTGACTACCCTCTGTGGAATTTAAAACTTATATGTATAGTCTTACCATATATATCCCTATCAATAAAAGAATAAAATAAAGCTCAAAAAGTTCTCATTTTATTTTATTACCACCTTGGTTTATTTGTGGGGGGAAGAAGATAGAAATTAAATATTTACTATTCTGATTGATTTTGATGTTCTATTATTACAAATATTGCCAATTTTCACTACCTCTGCTTTGTTGGTTCTCCAAGCAGATGCTTAGTCTGTCACTAGGCACTACTGTTAATATCATTCAATTCTAGTGACTCTGAGATTTTTATTTCTCTGTCTTCATGTTTCAGATATGCCACAGAGAGGATCCAGAGGGCCCATCTTCTGTCAGTTATCGTTATCTATATTTGCATGTTAACTACAGCATCAAGATGCATAGGCATGGATACTAAGGATCCCCCTCTGTACACCAAGGCCAGTCCAAAGGACAGTGTGTCACTGTGAACTGTAAGTTCATCTCTCTTCTTCATATTTTTTTCTACCTACTTCGTGCTTTTTCTGTAAGTTGAGGCTGTTTATGGCCTCATCCTCAATTACCCTGTCCCTTATTATTCCCAGTTAATGGAGATTAAGCTTCATGACTTCCTAACTAAGACTGAAATCACAAGACATCACATAAATAAAGTGGCAAATGAATTAGACAAACGTTCAATATGCTATAAGGTGAATGTAAAAGTATATTGAAAAAAAATTCATACAAGGGAGAGGGAGAAGTTTTACTCTGGAGATAGAAGATACCAGAAGATTTCTTCATCTCTAAAATGGGTGTAACTTTCATTCCATTGTTAATTTAGGACAGCTTTTCTTGCAAAAGGAAATCTTGAGATGATACTTCACATGTACTCAGAAGTGAGCCCTGTCAGCTTTTGTTTGGTGGCATCTATCATTTTCTCCTGTTTACCTTCTGGAACAGCTCTAGTGATGTCTGCTGTCAATGTATCTGATATGGTGTTAGTATGAGAATTCCTAACTTCGTCCTCCTTTTTTCTTCTAGACATCAGCTTGATTTGCTATTAACCATCTCCTGCTTGTCCTTGACAACCCTCCTGTCACCCCTAGAAGTTGCTATTGATGATGTTTGCACTGTTGAAAGACCAAAGGTGGCAGAGACCTCTCTGGAGCCCTCAGTGCCCAAGTGGCTATTTTGTGCACAGGAAAACAAAACAAAACAAAACATTTATTTCTCCTTTTTTACACATTCTCATGTGAATATGAAAACAATGCTGCTTGTATCTCGTTAACTTCTTACCCATACTCTGTCACCTGCCCTTTCCATTTATCTTATACACAAACTGTGAAAAGCTAGATCAGGAGACCAAGAGTAATGTATACAAATAGCTCATCTTCCACTGTTTATTGTCATATATCCATGTGATGACAGGAACTCTGAGAACCATCCCACTCCTGTGAGAGAAGGCAAGGCCATGTGTTGAGGATAGTAGATCAGAAAGATAGAAACAATCTGGGTTTTTGAAGACATTAATAATCTTTAGAATTCACCAAGGCTAGAAACTTTCTGCTTCTGGACTTCTTGGTTTCAGAGATAATACATATTTTTTGTTTCTTAAGATGTCACATTTTGCTATATAAAACTGAAAAGACATCTGGGCACAGTGGCTCATACCTGTAATCCAAGCACTTTGGGAGGCTGAGGCAAGTGGATTGCCTGAGGTCAGGAGTTCGAGACCAGCCTGATCAAACAACATGGTGAAACCTCATCTCTACTAAAAATACAAAAATTAGCTGGGCATGGTGGCACGTGCCTGTAATCCCAGCTACTCAGGAGGCTGAGTTGGGAAAATGGCTTGAACCTGGAAGGCAGAGGTTGCAGTAAGCCTAGATCACGGCCTGTACTCCAGCCTGGGCAACAGAGCAAGACTCCTTAAAAAAAAAAAAAATGAAAAGACAATAAATAATAATCCCATAATAAAAATGCACAATCTAGATGGAAATAAGAAAATTTTAATTATTAATTGTTGTTCTCTTCTAGGCTTTTATCTCAGGAGAATCAGCTTGTCATTGGATAATTTACCATCCTCTGTCTAATGATCTCTAGCTCTTTGATACAGTTTTAATTTTAGTTAAAGAGACATCTATACACTTCAGTTATGGCAACACCACTTCTCCAACTAAGTGTTCCTTTAAAATTTTTATAAGTACATTTATGATTTTTTAAATGTCTAATGCATTAAAATGTTTAAGGAGAAATGGAAAGAGAAGGCAGCATTCAAGCAAATTTCATTTTGTCTCCCAAAGCCATTAACAAGTGGATGGGATTATTTTCATATACTATAAATTCTTCTTCTTTGATTAGAATGGTTTCTGAGTTGCTTTTTCTCCATACTCTTAGGATAGTGACCATAGCCAAGATGTAACTATATCATTATAATAAAATTTCATTATTTAATAAAGAATGAATTTTTAAACAATTTAAAAATCTTTCCAGATATTAGAATGAGTATATGTTTTTCTTCATTCTCTCTATGGGCATAATTTCAAATAAAACAAAATAGATATATAAAGGCATAAGCCAAAAAACAAAGGAGGGAGTAGATGGGAAGAGAGTACATCAATCTATGGTTGCTCTTTGGAACTATTCCTTCTGGAAAAACAAACAAAAACCATATTGGGGATTGGGAGCCAATAAAGCAGAAATGAGAAGGATAAAGTCAAGGACACTTTGAAAATTTTAGCCAAGGATGAAACAGATTTTTCACTGCAGAAGATCAGTAGGGCTTGGAAGCTGGAAATACTATGTCTATGAAGAGTAGGAAAGAGATATAATTAAAGTCTGTAGAAGAATCAGTCGACCTCTTTCCCTCTTTCCTATGTCTGTGCACAGATTGCCTGGCATACAGGGATTTAGCCCACATGCAGAAAAGCAAAATGATGACAAATTTAAGCGAGGTTCTTCAATTAAACTGAACCACCTCCTTGAGGGAGAAATAGGGTCACTAGTGTAGGAGATGGCACCCCAGCATTAAACAGTCTATCACTGAGGTGTCTGAAAATTTACTGCCAGCTCTCTGCTCACTTAAATTAAGCCAAGTCTGTCAGCCCTTAACAGTGTTTATGGTCAGATTTTTTGTAGTCTCTTAATTAAATGGACAACAAGAACCTCTAGACATTAGGGAAAATCCTCAGTGCAAAGTATAATCATCCAAATACTTATTTTAAAGAAAGAGACAAAAAGAGATCCTCCCCATAGGAAAAACAGATATTTTGGGAATAGAACAATATTTAGAAAACATCCTAATTAATGTGTCTACAGAAATTTAGAAGAGAATGCTTTAATAAAGTGAGAGCAGGTTTACTTGAAAGGAGAAAAAATACCTAATACTAATAAGAAAGCACATTTGAATTTGAACATATAGATATTTACATAAATATCATATCTGTATATCTCTGTAAAATGATAAAGTGAAGAAAATCTCCTGGAAAATACATCAGAAATACGGAAAGACAGACTAAATGAAATCTAAAGTAAAAGACATGGATAACCTTGTGAATCCAATGTCAGACTAACAGGTCTTCCAGAAGAGCACTGAAAATTCTAAAATCATGGCTGAACAACAAGACTAGAAAGCTAGCTGGAGTGAAACAATTGGGGAAAAATAATTGCATACATCATTTAAAATAAGAGACCGATTGAAAATATAGTATAAGGATTCTGTGAACTAAAAACAAATTCCTTGAATGAAACTCTAGGATTATTCTCCGTGAGTGGAAATGTGAATATATACTAAATCCTGAGAGGAGAATATATAATCCTAGCACATTACTTGTCTCTTTAGTAATAGTTATAAAATAGTCATAATACAAATGCAGTGTATTTATTTATAATTTTAAGAAGCCATCTATAGGCTAGGCACAGTGGCTTATGCCTGTAATCCCTGAACTTTAGGATGCCAAGGTGGGAGGATCACTTGAGGTAAGGAGTTTGAGATCAGCCTGGACAAAACGGTGAAACTCTGTTTCTACTATAAATAAATAAATAAATTAGCTGTGTTTGGTGGCACGCACCTGTAGTTCCAGCTATTTGGGAGGCTAAGGCAGGAGAATTGCTTGAACCTTGGAGGTAGAGGTTACAGTGAGCCAAAATTGTGCCACTGCACTCCAGCAGGCTGGAAAGCAATAACAGCCTTCTGTAGTCTCACAGTTCTTAGATCTTGAAAGAGGGAAGAGATTGCAATGCATGCAGAATGGATCTTATCCTCAAAATATTTGAAACAGGAGGTAAGTTGAAACTAACTAAAGCTGCAACCAAGTCTCAACTGAGTTCAACTGTTTGGTCCTAAAGTGTTCATTTTTTTCATATCAGTTGCTGAGGTGCTTAGTTCTTATCTAGGGAGCAATATTTATTTACTTTACTTAATAAGGATATTTTAAATACTACATCTAGTTAAAAATAAATAATTAGATATTCAAAGATGCAAGACAAAGTACATACTAATAACAGAAAAAACAGTCATAGAATTAGATTCAGATGTTGGAATTAATAGACAAACTATTGAAAGAGCTACCAAATATCTTAGAGGAATACGTGAAAAATCGACAAAAAGATGAATTTTAAATTGAATTTTAAAAAGGGAACAAACTGGGCATTTTAGAACTAGAAAATATAAAACCTGAAATTACAAATTAATTTGGATGGTTCAATTTCTGGGAAAATAGAGTAGATGTACTTTTCTACATTCTTCTCACTAAGTAAAACTAAAAACTCTGGACATTGTGTAAAAAGCAAACATAAGAAGACTTGAAAAGGTGGAGAAAAGAGGGCAGACTGGCTTAGAGACGTTGAGAATAACACAATGATGAGTTTCTTAGCTTTCTTCTTGCCTCCTATATTCTAAACTTGGAGCTGCAGAGCCAGTATCTCAATGGGTACAGAGAAAAAAATAAAAGCCCTGGCTAACTGCGTTCCTTGTAGCCAAAGAACCAGGCAAGGGACAGCCTAGCAAGGCAACAATTACCCATTCCAGTCAAACACTACAGGAAAAAAACATGTACTCTGTGGTCAGCTGGGCCTTTCACCTCCACCCAGCCTAACAAAGAACCACACCCATCTCTGAAAATGTTCAATAGGAAGCCGATTGAACCTATTGAGCCTGCGCTCTGAAGCCTGGATTGAGGTTGAATAGGAATCCTAGATTTCTAGGCCCATTGGGCAGGAATGAGATGGTGTTTCCTCCTGCCCCATACTGTTCCCGCAGGAGGACTGTCAGAGAATGTCATAAAAAATAAGACCTAGAATCTCATAACCTAATGTTATGACATCCCTGGAGTGTCGCTTCAACAGCCAAAAGCCTCTGTGGCCTGTGGTGCCATTACCCCAGTTTTGCTCAGGCTTGCTGGGCCCATTCGGCTTGGTAGGCTGCGACTGGCTTGCGCTACTGGCCCGGACGCCTGCCTGCCAAAGGCAACCAGAGTGGTGAGGAGTGTGTGAGCAAGTGAGCATGGGATCCAGCCACGGTGCACACCCAGGCACACTGGCTGCGGGAGGACAGGCAGTTCCAGGTGCCAGCATGGACACTAGCTCCCTGCAAGGTTGCAGCTGGACCAGGGGTACCATAAGCAGCTTCCATGGCTGGCACTGGGGAACACATGGTACATGGCAGGTTGGAGATACCAGGAACCACAGAGCCCCAAAGACGGTGTCACAGCCCTGGCTTGGTGAGCTCCTAGGTCTGGGCTCCCCAATGGGCTGCAGCTGTTCCCTCCCTCTCATTATTTGCAACGTAGCAAGCAAGGGGTGTGTTTCAGCCCTGTTTGTGTTACAGTTCTTTAGGCCCCACCAAGGTGTCTTGAGGAGTG
>NW_012104220.1:997064-1007152 GCF_000951045.1 Mandrillus leucophaeus | reverse complement strand
CAATGGGTACAGAGAAAAAAATAAAAGCCCTGGCTAACTGCGTTCCTTGTAGCCAAAGAACCAGGCAAGGGACAGCCTAGCAAGGCAACAATTACCCATTCCAGTCAAACACTACAGGAAAAAAACATGTACTCTGTGGTCAGCTGGGCCTTTCACCTCCACCCAGCCTAACAAAGAACCACACCCATCTCTGAAAATGTTCAATAGGAAGCCGATTGAACCTATTGAGCCTGCGCTCTGAAGCCTGGATTGAGGTTGAATAGGAATCCTAGATTTCTAGGCCCATTGGGCAGGAATGAGATGGTGTTTCCTCCTGCCCCATACTGTTCCCGCAGGAGGACTGTCAGAGAATGTCATAAAAAATAAGACCTAGAATCTCATAACCTAATGTTATGACATCCCTGGAGTGTCGCTTCAACAGCCAAAAGCCTCTGTGGCCTGTGGTGCCATTACCCCAGTTTTGCTCAGGCTTGCTGGGCCCATTCGGCTTGGTAGGCTGCGACTGGCTTGCGCTACTGGCCCGGACGCCTGCCTGCCAAAGGCAACCAGAGTGGTGAGGAGTGTGTGAGCAAGTGAGCATGGGATCCAGCCACGGTGCACACCCAGGCACACTGGCTGCGGGAGGACAGGCAGTTCCAGGTGCCAGCATGGACACTAGCTCCCTGCAAGGTTGCAGCTGGACCAGGGGTACCATAAGCAGCTTCCATGGCTGGCACTGGGGAACACATGGTACATGGCAGGTTGGAGATACCAGGAACCACAGAGCCCCAAAGAGGGTGTCACAGCCCTGGCTTGGTGAGCTCCTAGGTCTGGGCTCCCCAATGGGCTGCAGCTGTTCCCTCCCTCTCATTATTTGCAACGTAGCAAGCAAGGGGTGTGTTTCAGCCCTGTTTGTGTTACAGTTCTTTAGGCCCCACCAAGGTGTCTTGAGGAGTGTCCAGCTTTCAGCAGAGAGGAGATCCTGGAGTGGGTCTGCTCCGGCAGGTTGCCATGGCATCTCTCCTGTCTGGCTGTGTTCGGGGTTTTATGGCCTTCAAAGCGGAGGAAATGCTGCTGATTGGTTCATCAGTGGCTATGAGAAGCCCAGAAAAAAGACCATAAATTCCCACTCCAGTCTATGGGACTGGGAGCCCGACCTCCAGACTTCAGGCCTTCCCCAGCCTGAAGGTAGAGCTTCACCAGGGACCTGGCCCTTTCTGCCCAGGAGCCTGTCTGCCTCCTACAACTATTAGTTTGTGCTAAGGGACGCTTGAAGGCCAGCGGGAGCTGCCTTCAACGCCCCGGTTAGCTTCGCTCTCATGATCACTGGTGCCCGAAGTCTGGAGGGGGTTGAGGAGGCAGGGGGCTGGTGTGACAGTGCTGTACCCAGTTTGCGCACACCTGGCCACGTTGCAACAGCACATGGGCTCATCCTCAACTTTGCTCTGAGATCAAATGGGTGCAGGGAGCGGGGAGAGACCAGACAGTGGTAACAGGCATTTCTGAGCCTACAGCGGCGGGAGGGGCGGGGGACCTTCCTGGGCTCTTGAGAGTGCAGAGAAGAGATGCCTGGGTCCACAGTCACAGCTGGGCGGGCGGCTGCAGCTGTCCCCGGTCGGGGGGAGGGGGGATCCTTCCTTCCTGCTCCCAGTCCCTAAGAGCACTGGGATGGTCAGGTCTGCAGCTGCAGCTGGGCGCCCTCAGCTGTGCTCAGGGAGCCCGAGGCTCCCACCCTGACAACTCAGAAGAAGGCAGGGCTTCCAACTGTTCCTGGCTCCCGCTAGTTCCATGGAGCATACAGCCCCAACCACGCCTCCTCCCCTGAAGGTGGTATCATGGCAGTGACCACTCTAGATGGGCGGCCGCTGCCATCACTAATACCAAAATATAAAGGTTTCAGTAAAAATCGCTCATCATACCAAAACCAAGCAGATCTCAAACTTAATGAAAAAACACACACCAGCTAACAGTGAAATAACAGAGACCTTAGAATCAAGAAAGATAATATAAAATCTCAGAGTCATAAAATCTTAGAATCTTAAAATCTTCGAAAAGATTTTAAAGTAGCCATGATTTTTTTTAAAAACTTCATGAGCAATTATGAACACCTTTGAAACAAGTGAAAAAATATCCAAAACCTCAGCAAAGGAAGTCCAGCAAAAAAATAAAAGATACAAAGAAAAACCAGATGAAAATTTTAGAAGTGAAAACAAAATAAAACGCCCAGTAGAGAGGCTCAACAGTAGAATACAGGGGATAGAAGAATGAATTAGCCACCTAACAATAGAATAATAGAAATTACCCAACTGAACAACATAGAGAAAACTGGAAAAAAAATGTCAGAGCTTCAAGGACTTAGGGGACTATAGCAAAATATTTTAATTTTGAAATATTGAAATGTTAGAAAGAGAGGAGAAACAGCAGGGCTGAAAAAATACTTGAAATAATGGCTGAATGCTTTGCACATTAAGTAAGAGACATTGACCTATAGGTGCAAGAAGCTGAATGAAGTTCAAAAAGAATGAACCAACGATAGCCATGTCAAGACACATCATAAAGTCCCGATAATTAAAGACAAGGATAACATCTGGAAAGCAGCCAGAGAATAATGACACTTTATGTACTGGAGAAAAAAATTAAAAAAAAAAACAACGAATTCCTCTTAGCAACCATGGAAGCGAAAAGAAAGCGGCACCATACTTTTTCCAGTGCTGAAAGAAAAGACTATCAACACAAATCTGTATGCTTATCAAATACGTTCTTTAGAAATTAAGGAAAAATCAAGATTTCTCAGATTAAGAAAAACTAATCTGGCAGATATGCCCTAAAAGAATAATTCATATAAGTTCTCTAAAGAGAAAGGAAACAATTTTTTAAAAAAGAATGTTGCAATTTTTGGAAGGAAGAAAGAACCTGTCAGCAAAAATATTGGTAAATACTTTAGGCTTTCTTTCTCTTCCTTAATTTTCTAAATTATGCTTTACAGCTAAAGTAAAAATTGTAACTCTGTGACTCTAACTGTATGTAGAGAAAATATTTCAGACAATTATATTATGAACAAAGGAATGTAAAGGGATGTAAAGAGAGGTAGGTCTTCTATACTTCACTCAAACTGGTGTAATAATGGCACCTGTGAATCATAGATATTATGTAGAACAACCTCTAAAAAAGCTATATAAGAGATACACTCATAGAACACTATTAATAAAATAGAATCCTAAAAAGAATGTAATCCTGTAACCCATCGGAAGATAAGAACTACAAACTAACATAGCTTCACTGGTGAATTCTACTATACATTTAAAAAAGAAACTCCCACACTTGGAACATTTTGTCTTACAATGGAGGCTAGCATAAACATGATGCCAAATCCCAACAAAGACATTGCAGAAGAAGAAAATTATAGAACAGTATCCTTCATGATCATAGTCACAAAAACCTAACCATATTAGCCTATTTCAGTGTTGTATAAAATGGATAAATCAATCTGAGCAAGTGGGATTTTCTATGAATGCAAATAAGCATGTAAAGAAATAAAAAGGATAGTTCATTAAAAACAAAAGGAAAAAAGATGATAAGCTTAATTCATAGAGGAAAAAAGTAATATTTGCTACCTATTTAAATAAAGAAGAATTTATTCAATTTGAATTTTAAAATACCTACTAAAAATCCTGTAGCCAGCAGCATAGTCAGTGATAAAATATTGAGAGTTATCTCCTTAAAGGTCATAAACATGATAAATATTTCTGCCATCACTACTTATACTCACCATTGTACTGGAGGTCCTAGTCAGTATTTTAAGGCAAGAAGAAGAAATAAAAGACACAAATATTGAAAAGTAAGAAGACAATGTTTGTTTATTTGCAAACAATACTGTTGTGTATAACAAAAATTCCAAGAAATACACAAGCAGCTAGTTGCCTTGGAAGGTCATAGGTTCAAGACCAATATGCAAAAATCAATCTTATGTGTTTATGCTAGCAGCAAATAAATAGAAAATAAAATAAATAACTTCTGCAATAATATAAAAACTATCAAATTCTTAAGAATAAATTTATCAAAAGATATATGATATGTTTACCCTGAGTCCTACAAAACATTAGTGGGAAAAATGATCCATTAGGTCAAAACAACCCAGCACACGTTATCTGTAGAAATTGAAAGCTGCCTCTAAAATGTACATGGAAATGCAAAACAAGAAAGGCCAAAATAAAGAAACAAAAACCCAGAATGTTATTATTACTGATTGTTGACAATATAAAGGTAAGAATGCTATTGTCAGATATAATAAAAATGGAAGAGCATAAGAAAAGAAAGAAATGCTACTTTTTGAATTATATGAAATGTTATGTGAACACTGAACAAGACTGAAGAAGAAATAAACTTATAATTATGTTGTTTGTTGTTAAAGATATGCTCCATGGAGAAACCAATCATAGTTGTAAAATTATACCGACAGGTGGTAAATTAGGGAAGTAGGGGATAGTATATATGAATTAATCTCATATCTATCACGAGAGTAAACCAATAGATATGTCTAAAGCTGGGGGAAAAAGGCAGTGTCAACATGAAGGAAAATCTCAAATGATGAAGATTAAGGGGAATTGCTCTGGGTACCAGGACTGGAAGCGGGGAAAGATGAGCTCAGAGATGGTTGCTTTTTATTACATTAATTCTTTATACGTCTTACTATGATAAGACTTCATAACATGTATTAATTGGTAAGTTAAAAAGCAAAGTACTTAAATTCAAAATATGATATCCAAGAGAAGAATGTGCATTAAAATAAGTGACATCATAAAGTTAAAAAGGCAATGACCAATTAAGTCACCTTGGGATATAGGGGGAAGAAACTTTGATATTCAGTTATTGAATCCATCTTTATTTTTATTTTGCATTTTCTTATTTTTTTCAGGGGAATGACTATATTGTTTTAATAAAAAGATACATATTTATTATTAAAAATTTAATAGGAAGTTGCAGACAAAATGTAAAATATTTCTTCTAATTCCATCTTTATTCATCACCAGCATTATTCTTAGCCAACTGTTCTATGAGCTGTTAAGTTTGGAGGGATGAGTGGTTGGGGAGAGAAATAAAGAAAAAAAAAAGGATAACATGGCATGTATCCTTTGTAATACTATTTTAACATAAGAATTGATCTTTATTTAAATTTTACAGAGAAAAATCTCATAAGAAATAAGGGAAAGGACTGCTTAACTTCAAAAACTATTTCATCACCTCAAAAGATACTATTTCATAGTAGATCCCTCTAATCCTTAGAAACTGAAAAACATTGCTCTTGAGTTGCCATTTTTAGCTGCATGTTTTAACCTTAGACAATATCAGTTGACCTCTGCTATGAGAGACAAAAGTATTAACTCTTTACACTTGCTCCCAGCTTCCATCTCCACCTCTCAAATTTTTATTAGTTATGTGTCATACTATTTAATACATATTACATTAATGTGTCATAATTTTATTGTTAAGCTTACATTTACCTTTATTTGGTAACCACAATTATTACAGAAAATAATCTTGATTATCATTCCAGATGTTTTACAGTGGTTTCTCCGTTCTGAAGTGGTTATTTTCACTTTTGAGTTTTGAGTAGTTTTCATAAGAAGTGTTTATCACATTTGAATGGAGAATATGGGAGTTCTGATTTTGTTTTTCTCTTTTTGTAAGAAATACAGAAGCATGTTTCAGAAGAATTTTGGTTGTCATTTGATTTGTCTGATATCTTGCCTGAGTCTAATATTTTGAATCACACATTCTCAGAACCTTCTAGAAATTGCTCCATTGTCTTCTGACATTGAATATAACTTTCCAGAAGTCTAAAGCCAGCCTAAACTTTCTTCTGTCTGGATTCAATATGCCATTTTATGCCAGAATAACTGAACACTGCTTCATTTTTGAATTTCAGTGACAATCAGAATTTGTCTTGGGGTGGGTGGTTTTGTCGTCAAGAATTTGTCTTTGCAAAGGAGATCAATTCTGCTGTATTTCTCTCAGTTTTGTCTCCACCTTCCATGCATCTTTTTACTTTTTTTTTTCTTGCATCAAAATTAGATCCTTCATATGTAGAAACTTTTTGGAATACCATTCTTTATAGCATTAATCACAAAAAATGAAGAGGGAGGATACAGATCTTGCCTGTAGAAATAAATATTAGCAGATAATTGTGAAAATAGGATACAATAGACTACTCTACTCCTAGGGAATACCAGAGACTTATAAATAAACACATAAGTCAGTGGCTGCATTCATCTATTACAGCCTCTTAAAAGCACAACCTTTGTTGCATTGTGTCCGGGATATGCAGGAGGCTTGTCTAATTTTAAGATATAATGTTGCCTCTGACCATCACCTAGTAGTCAAGAATATCTTAGTAACAAATTAAGGCTAATTGGTTCCGATTTCTGAAGGAGAAATAAATACAAGTCTCCCACAATAATCCGATAGTTTATTTAACCATTTATTTCAGCCAATGAAATTAATGGGGCTGGTCTTTTGTTTAAGAAAACTTTGTTAATGTTTATGATTTAACATCCTATCCTACATTGACCAGGCATTTGCTGACATAAATTTAGTGCAAAATTGCCAGTTATTTTAATTTATGAATTGTTAGTACTAGCAGAATGTGTAGCACAGCTGTTACTCAATATTAGAAGGACATTTTTAAACATAATTTTTCTACATGATTAAAGACTATTGTAGAAGCAGAAGCTTAAAAATCAGTTTCACAAACTATTTTGCATCCTCATTGTTACAATATGATATTTGAAAAAAAGGACTATGAAGCTGTAAAATATGTATCGTCATGAATTCCCATTCTGAAAAGTAATATTGCATTCTAAGATGCTGGAAATGTTGTTTACCTTTTCCTTTTGGAAAGATTTGTTGTAGATACAATGCAACACCAAAAATACATTATACACACACTGTATCCTAAGAACTAGACTAGACATTGGTATCATAGAAAAATCTGTCATGTTGGAATTCATTTATTTGGAAAGGAAATTCAATTGATATTTAATTGAATTCATAAAATCACAGAAAATGTTTAGACATGAAAAGTGAATCTAGTACAATCTACTTATTTTACAAAATGGAATTTTTTTTTCCAAACTATGGAGAGTCTAATACAATTTTTTTTAAACAGGGTAAAAGCAATGACTTAGTGAGTCCTTTCAATAAGTACAAAACAGAAATTAACTTTGCTTACAACATGATGGTAATCTAGCTCCTTATCCCGATTTCTTTTCGCTTTACACTTAAGATTCTATATCTGTGGTTTAAAATTTTATCAGAAGTTTGATGCAACTGATGTTTTAGCAAGTAATCCCAACGCTGTTTCCTGTAGGACAGGCTGATAATAGCAACCACTGATTCTATGTAACGTATTGTATCTAATAGACTGCCATCTTCTTTTACAGGTTCAGGAACAGGCCAGATGTGAGGTCTGCTTCTTCACTTATCAGGATTTTCTTAGGAAAGTTTGTTCCAGTGATGAGTCGAAGAAATGATTTCCTACTGCTCTGCTGTTTTATGTTCATTTTTGTGTTAAAGAGAAAGATAGGGTATACTTACCAGGATTCTGTAAGAACTCAAATGTGGTAGTTTTCTCTGGGGTCTCAACTCTGTTTATTGTAGTTTGAGTAAAAAGAAGGGTCCTGGTTCTACCACTGGGAAATATATATATTTGGTTTCTTCATGAAGCTTGCTTTTCAGCGGTTAAGCATAAGTAGACCAGTTCCATTTGAACTGAATTGCCAAGTTTGCAAGGACTAGGAAGAGAATCCCCACTTTGCAAGACAATGTGGTGATGGCTGAAGATGGCAAGCATTTCGCAAAATACCATATTTGACAAGCTCTTGGATGTTTTCTATAAGCTCTTTCAGATATTTCAAGGATAAAGGAATTGTTCTTTTTTCAGATATATCATTGTTCATAAAGTCGTTTGACCTTGTTTCTTGGCTAATGCAAAGTCTTCTAAGTTTTTCTTTGAAAGGAGTTAAGAGCTACCATTTTTACTAAAAATTTTTGTGTAGCATGTTTTTGTTGTTCCCCCTGCCTTTCAGTGTTGCACTTTCAATATGCTATTTGCAACAAAAATTTTAACTTGGGGGATAGAGAAAGAGGTAGTAATGCACATTCACCCATTAATTCTTTGCTCCTTCAACAAATAGTTATTGGATGCCTCCTATCACTAGCCACATTCAATACAAATGGATTAAGGTATTTTCCCTGTACTCATGTGGCTCACAGCCCAGTCTCTACCAGGGTACATGGAATTAACTAAGAAATCGGCACTAGGAGAATGCTTCTTAAGTGTAGTCTTTACCTTGACTCTATGATTCTTACAGTATAAAGGCCAGAAATAGTGACACCTTTTGAACTGAGAAGATAATATGAGAAGCTGCTCACCCTTTCAAGTCCTTTAACATACTGGACAGTTTAGAGTTTTGGTGTATTCTGAATGAGGATGTAGAGAAGTTAATTCAGCTTGCAATATTGTCTAACTGGTTCAAATAGATATAGGGCTTACATCCTGGAAAGGATTTATGAAATCGAAGTTCCCCACAAGTGACTCTATGCAAATCCTCAATTCCAAGTTTGTTTTAAATTCAAGAAAATAATTACCTTGGTCAGTGCCATCCAGTACATACTCCTTCACTGTGTTCTGGCAGAAACTCAGAAAACCAATTCAGCAACTTAATTAAGTCCTCACAGGCAAGCATGTCCCAACTAGGCCATTTCTGGACAGTGAGATTTCCTTCCCTGTTGGGTTCTAACTTACATCAATGTCTTAGGCTACCTTCGCAGCAGAAAGACAAAAATTTGGTACTTTTGGCCTCCATTTAAGTGTTTTAGGGAGACAGCAAAGTGAGGTAGCTATTTTTAAAAAATCATTCCTGGAACACGCGGAAAAGAATTGTCACTTCTCAAAAGTCTGAAAGGAAGTCTGCTAACACCGAGTTTCTGAGAGAGAAAGAAACAAAATCAATGACGAGAAATAATTCTCAGATTTCTGGTGAATGAAATGTTCTGATTAACACTAAAAATGTAATTCACTATACTAGGCTGAAGAGTGATTTCACTAGAGAGGTTTCTAAAGCATGGAGTAAGGAAAGCAATCACTTAAAAAAATTCTCTAAATATGAGAAGAAATTTTAATCTGGAAGTTTATTATATCTCTCTAGAATTTTACAACGCAACAGAAGCAGACTTGTGCCTCAGATTGCTGAGATGTAGTTACAACATCAGTGAACGCTCATCAACTTCCCAAACTGCACATGTGACCTCCAGCATCTTGAATTCAGACCAGACCATGTTTGCATGCAGCTCCCTAACTTAGCAATTCCAGTGCTGGTCTTTGTTTTGTTTTGCTGCCAAGCCTTCTACTATGGTGTCTTCTTCATGGAAGTATTTCTACATTACATTGTCCGGGACAAAGCTATTTTGTATGCACAGAAACTCACTTCAGGACTTTAAACTATTTTCTATTCTACAGTGGTTAATTTTTCATTTATGTGGCATCTTACTGAAGAGTAGTCAGCGCAGTTAACAATACATTGTGAAACAATAAATATTTTACTGGATATATAATCTCCACAATTTAAAAGTTTTATTTTCTGTGTGGATCTGTATAAAGCTAGAAATGTTAACATTTTGTGGATGCACATTTTTAATAATACACTCTATAATCACTATCAAACAAATGACCTGCACTTTAATAGGCGCTCCAGACATTAGCTGCCATTTCTGCTAAACTCAGTAAACTCTAATAAAGGTGTTTTATGGGAAGAGGTTTTTTTTTTTTTTTAAGAAGATATATTACTTAGATTTCATCAGCACATAAAAATGTTATCTTGGGAACACTGGAAGATTCATATATTTCTAAATTACAACACATTCCTGTCACTTTCACATGAGATCATTCTAATTTTTTTTAAATCATAGTTTAGATTGGGTCATGTTTCACACTTTATTCCATTTGAATTAATGATGTTATTTACTTGGAACTTGATTGTATACTTGCCTCACATTCTATGAGGTAGTTCATAAGAGGCAGCAACATAATAAAGAAGGAAAATGTTATTTAC
>NW_012104220.1:988636-997014 GCF_000951045.1 Mandrillus leucophaeus | reverse complement strand
TTTTTGTTGTTCCCCCTGCCTTTCAGTGTTGCACTTTCAATATGCTATTTGCAACAAAAATTTTAACTTGGGGGATAGAGAAAGAGGTAGTAATGCACATTCACCCATTAATTCTTTGCTCCTTCAACAAATAGTTATTGGATGCCTCCTATCACTAGCCACATTCAATACAAATGGATTAAGGTATTTTCCCTGTACTCATGTGGCTCACAGCCCAGTCTCTACCAGGGTACATGGAATTAACTAAGAAATCGGCACTAGGAGAATGCTTCTTAAGTGTAGTCTTTACCTTGACTCTATGATTCTTACAGTATAAAGGCCAGAAATAGTGACACCTTTTGAACTGAGAAGATAATATGAGAAGCTGCTCACCCTTTCAAGTCCTTTAACATACTGGACAGTTTAGAGTTTTGGTGTATTCTGAATGAGGATGTAGAGAAGTTAATTCAGCTTGCAATATTGTCTAACTGGTTCAAATAGATATAGGGCTTACATCCTGGAAAGGATTTATGAAATCGAAGTTCCCCACAAGTGACTCTATGCAAATCCTCAATTCCAAGTTTGTTTTAAATTCAAGAAAATAATTACCTTGGTCAGTGCCATCCAGTACATACTCCTTCACTGTGTTCTGGCAGAAACTCAGAAAACCAATTCAGCAACTTAATTAAGTCCTCACAGGCAAGCATGTCCCAACTAGGCCATTTCTGGACAGTGAGATTTCCTTCCCTGTTGGGTTCTAACTTACATCAATGTCTTAGGCTACCTTCGCAGCAGAAAGACAAAAATTTGGTACTTTTGGCCTCCATTTAAGTGTTTTAGGGAGACAGCAAAGTGAGGTAGCTATTTTTAAAAAATCATTCCTGGAACACGCGGAAAAGAATTGTCACTTCTCAAAAGTCTGAAAGGAAGTCTGCTAACACCGAGTTTCTGAGAGAGAAAGAAACAAAATCAATGACGAGAAATAATTCTCAGATTTCTGGTGAATGAAATGTTCTGATTAACACTAAAAATGTAATTCACTATACTAGGCTGAAGAGTGATTTCACTAGAGAGGTTTCTAAAGCATGGAGTAAGGAAAGCAATCACTTAAAAAAATTCTCTAAATATGAGAAGAAATTTTAATCTGGAAGTTTATTATATCTCTCTAGAATTTTACAACGCAACAGAAGCAGACTTGTGCCTCAGATTGCTGAGATGTAGTTACAACATCAGTGAACGCTCATCAACTTCCCAAACTGCACATGTGACCTCCAGCATCTTGAATTCAGACCAGACCATGTTTGCATGCAGCTCCCTAACTTAGCAATTCCAGTGCTGGTCTTTGTTTTGTTTTGCTGCCAAGCCTTCTACTATGGTGTCTTCTTCATGGAAGTATTTCTACATTACATTGTCCGGGACAAAGCTATTTTGTATGCACAGAAACTCACTTCAGGACTTTAAACTATTTTCTATTCTACAGTGGTTAATTTTTCATTTATGTGGCATCTTACTGAAGAGTAGTCAGCGCAGTTAACAATACATTGTGAAACAATAAATATTTTACTGGATATATAATCTCCACAATTTAAAAGTTTTATTTTCTGTGTGGATCTGTATAAAGCTAGAAATGTTAACATTTTGTGGATGCACATTTTTAATAATACACTCTATAATCACTATCAAACAAATGACCTGCACTTTAATAGGCGCTCCAGACATTAGCTGCCATTTCTGCTAAACTCAGTAAACTCTAATAAAGGTGTTTTATGGGAAGAGGTTTTTTTTTTTTTTTAAGAAGATATATTACTTAGATTTCATCAGCACATAAAAATGTTATCTTGGGAACACTGGAAGATTCATATATTTCTAAATTACAACACATTCCTGTCACTTTCACATGAGATCATTCTAATTTTTTTTAAATCATAGTTTAGATTGGGTCATGTTTCACACTTTATTCCATTTGAATTAATGATGTTATTTACTTGGAACTTGATTGTATACTTGCCTCACATTCTATGAGGTAGTTCATAAGAGGCAGCAACATAATAAAGAAGGAAAATGTTATTTACTTTCTTTCCCAATTCTCAGGAGCTTGGTGTAAATTCTACCCAATAAAACGTGCTTAGTTTGTTTCTGTATTCCTTTAAGGCTCAATATACAGAAGCAGGCAGCAGGAGTGCTCAGAGTCACAGTCTTTGTAGGATTTTACTCCTGAGCACCCGCAGTGCTTGCCCTTGATCTGGGAAACAAACGTATTCTCAGCTCTGGAACTCCTTGATCCAAGAAACAAAACTGTCTCCTGCCATGGAACTTCAGCTTCAGGAGTTGTTTTCGCCTCTCCAGCCCCAGGAGAGGCCAATAATCTCAGATAGCAAGGACTCAAGTGAATTGTGCACAATAAATATTTTCTCAGAGCAGCTATATGCATTAAATGAGAAGTGTATACTAAACAAAATTCCTTGTATTTCTAGAAATGCTTAATTTGGCTCCTATCAACGAAATCCAAACCTAAACATGACTCTAGTGCAAGGCCAGAGGAATGACCACATAAGCCAAGGGGTCAGGAAGGAGAAGAACAATTGGCATCAGAGCAACAAGGAAATAGAGGAGAATAAACTTCTCTTGGTGTACATTTCAACCCCAAGAGCTTCTGTGCATAATTTTGTCATCACAGAAAACACTGAGGAGTTCAGTAACAAGGTTAGCATGCCAGGCACCCCAGACCTTGGTTATTTAAAATGCCAATTACTTACAGATCTCTGATTGTTGTGGCTCATGGGTTGAGGACAAAAGCATTCTAGAACTCTCTGGCATTGTCACCATTCTAAAGCCCTAACAGCATTTTCAGGTAGCCCTTCAAATTTCTGTGAGCCATAGGCAGGTAGCCATACTTCAGAGGCTGCAATTGACCAATGTGAAGTTAGAAATTAGTTTCTTATCATGGGGAGAAAACCACAAGAATCAGTGAAGCTGAATGGTGCCGGCAACCCTAGGTAAGTCACTTGAATAATTTGGATCTTATATTCCCCATTTTATAGAATCCAGACACAAATGGGAAACTGCTGACATTTAGGTTTCAAATGAAATATGGTCATAGGGCTCTAGGCTTACATTTCTATCATTCTTTCTTGAGATGTTGAGGAGGATAGCTTACATTGTTCTTCAAATTGGGCTCAACCAAATTTGTGTAGGTCTGAAATTATCCACCACTAATCTCAGCTGTCACTCAGAACAAACTATGGAGTTTAGCCCCTTTATCTTTTTATCCATAAAGTAACCACACTTAGAATCCAACAGTGACAACAAAATAAAGATAACTGAACAAATACCACCTCCCCAAAGACCCTCCAAACAAGAAATAAGTGCAAACAAAAACTGACCACTCTAAGACCATTTTGCCTTGAGAAGAATACAGCAATATGTGAGGAGATAGAGAGGGCTTAGATTTCATCAACACAAAACCCTTAAGATTGATTGTGGGACCTCCCTGTTCCTCAGAAACCACGAGCATTCATTTGTGCCAATCTGAGTTCTAGCTCTCAGCAATTGCTCTCCCTTCTTAAAATCCACCTTGAAACCTGCACATTCTGCACATGTATCCCAGAATTTAAAGTAAAAATTTTAAAAATGGAGCAAAAAAAAAAAAAAAATCCACTTGTCCCTGCCCAGAACTATAAAAGATTTTCAAAAAGTTCGTGGAAAATACATGTTATGCAAAAATTATGCATGAATTTCAAGAAATTTTGCACCAAAATAAACTCATATTAACTTTTCATAATATGTGTGAACAGGCTCTCGCTTGAAGTCCTAAAAAGGATATCAGTTTGAAAAGAACTCTATTGGAGCAACATTGAATTCTGCTAAAATTGAAGCAAGAATAAACATTAAATTTATGGTAAAGCTTGGGTGGAAAAACAGTGAAATCATTAATGCTTTATGAAAAGTTTATGGGGACAGTGCTTCAAAGATATCAGCAGTTTAAAAATGGATAACTTATTTTAAAAAGGGACAAGACCATGTTGAAGATGAAGCCTGTGGTAGCAAACCTTTCACCTTAATTTGTGAGGAAAAAAATGAACCTTGTTTGTACCCTGATTGAAGAGGACTGATGCTTAACAGCAGAAACAATAGCCAGCAACATACATGTCTCAATTGATTCGGCTTACATAATTATGACTGAAAAATTAAAATTAAGCAAACTTTCCACTGGATGGGCAGAAAAACTATTGTACTCAGATCAGCTGCAGACAAGAGCAGAATTTTCAATGGGAACTTTAAACAAATGGAATCAAGATTTTGAAGCATTTCTTTGAAGAACTGTAATGGGGGATAAAACATGCCTTCATCAGTATGATCCTGAAGACAAAGCATAATCAAAACAGTGGCTACCAACAGGTGGAGGCGGTCCAGTCAAAGCAAAAGAAGGCCTGTCCAGAGCAAAGGTCATTGCAACAGTTTTGTGAGGTGCTCAAGGGATTTTGTTTCTTGACTTTCTGGATGTCCAAAGAACAATAGCATTTGTGTATTATGAGAGTGTTTTCAGAAAGTTAGCCAAAACTTTAGCAGAAAAACTCCAGGAAAGCTTCATCAGAGAGTTTTTCTCTACCAAGACAATCCTCCTGTTCATTCCTCTAATCAAACAAGGGCAATTTTGTGAGAGTTTCAATAGGAAATTATTAGGCATCCATTTTACAGTCCTGATTTGGCTCCTTCTGACTTATATTTGTTTCCTAATCTTAAAAAATCCAGAAAGGGCACCCATTCTTCTTCAGATAAAAAGACTTAATTTACTTAAATTACCTTCTTAATAAGGTAAAAAGATTTAATTTACATGGTTAAATTCCTAGGACCCATAGTTCTTTAGGAATAGACTAAATGACTACTATTGTTGCTTACAAAAGTTTCTTGAACCTGATAGAGGTAGTGTTCAGAAACAAAGTTTATATTTTTTATTTGTTTCCTTGAATTCCATTTTTCATGAATTTTTAAAGTCTCATCAGGTATATGTATAAACATATAGAGTTATATATAAACAAATAACTGTATACATATGTAAATATATACAAATGTTATATATTTTAATGCAGATTTACACATAAACCTAAGCTCAGCCTTCTGTGAGTTATCAAAAATCTTTACAATATTTCATTCCTAACAATGATCCATATGTTCTAGGTTTCACTATTTCTTCCTCCCTAACTGCGATGAAAGAGGTATATTTATCTGTTTCTACAAAACTTTGATTTTCAATGCTCTTTTCATCCTCCTTCCCTTTTACATGTAATACGAGGTATCCAAACTGAATTGTTCTTTTAAGTTTCCTACTGTCTCTAGAAATCTATGAAATAACTTCATGTTTTATGGATTTGAAATACTTGAGAATTGGCAAAATCTTTATGCTTATGAAGATATATTGATGGCTCTAAGGCTCAGAGAAGAATGGCTGGAGGAAGGTGAAGGTTTGCATATGAGAACATTGTGCTTAGAGAGAGGTTCGAGAGGCCCTTTGTGTGTTGGGCTGGTACCTAATGTTTAGAAATAAAGTAAACAGTTGGTTATGGGACTGATGCTGTGTATTTCTCCACTGATTAGTGAAAGATATTTTCCCTCAGTTGTGAACATCGAAGGTGGTATAACAACATAAAAGGAGTTACCACTGGGTGACAACCCAAGAGACATTTCACGTTGTCATGATTTTGCTGCATCTGCAGTGATTAAGTATATGATACTTAATTTTATAGGTCTGGAGCTAGAAATGCTCAGGATAGAATAAGCTGACTCACAGGAATCTGAAGTATAACACCAAGTGTCAATTAATGAATTTACTAGGGAAATCCTCCTGTGTCTTTAGATGCCACGTGGGTCTTTGCTCTAAGCTATCATTATCATGTGTTGGCTTTAATGTTTTGTTCTCAGAGGCAACATTATTTTTCTCATTTGCAATTGCTTTGGGGTCACCTCAAGGTAGCCACCAACTTAGTTTTTAGAAGTTTGATGGCCAGAAACATGTAATGGAGTCAGAATTGAATTAGATGGGTTGACTGCAAATTTAACTGCCTTTTCATTATGCCAAACTGCATTGAATACAGTAAAGGTAAAACAAATTATACTGTTTAATAATAGGATATGTTAATATTATTTTGTTCCCCTGTTGTAAAATGGAGACTAAATGCCTAAAAACAGTTTTAAACATAATAAAATTTAAACACTATTCTTTTATGCTTTTTTATTTAGCATATACATTTAAAAGCAATTAACTTTGAACTTGTAATGATTGCACTTGGAAATTATGGTAGCATTTGGTTGCATAAAATATTTATTCAGTTCAACATCAATGAAACCATTGAAGCTGAGTGTTGTAAATAAGAATGATAGTTTAAGGTAATCTGATGTATGAGGTCATTTCTTAATATGTATAATTTCAAAAATTTAGGATTTAACCATTCAAATCACTGAATATGATCATTAAGGACAACAAAGATTTTAAGTCATCTAGTCTACCTTCTGAATTTTGCCTAATTGTTTCTTATAGTAAACTGCCACGTTTACTTTCTCCCTTGTTTTAAATATCTTAAGGGATATCCCTTCTCTAATATTGTCATAAAAGACACTTTTCAGAGGTTAATAGATTTCACAGCCAGGACGTTTTTTCAGGAAATTTAGCCTGAATTTTTTTTTTCTTTTTTAAAAATATTTACTCAGCTGAGCACAGTGGCTCACGCCTGTAATCCCAGCACTTTGGGAGGCCGAGGCAGGCGGATCACTTGAGGTCAGGAGTTTGAGACCAGCCTGGTCAACATGGTGAAACTCCTTCTCTACTAAAAATACAAATATTAGCCGAGTGTGGTGGCAAGCATCTGTAATCCCAGCTACTCGGGAGGCTGAGTCAGGAAAATCGCTTGAACCTGGGAATTGGAGGTTACAGTGAGCCGAGATCACTCAAGTAATCTGTCCAACTCAGCCTCCCAAAGTGCTAAGATTATAGGCGTGAGCTGCCAAGCCTGGCAGATATACCTTCACTTCATGTAAGTAAATGAGTTCCTGGCAAACTGTGTACAAATCCAGTGATGCACACTAAATGGTATCTTAAATGTACCTGTTCCAAATAGATTTTTTTTACAAAAGTTCTTACAAAAGGTAAAAACTCAAAATTTCCTTTTTCTCTGTGTATGTATAGGAAAGAGGATTGGAAATCCTCTTTATCTGAGTGTTTTGGAAACCAGGTATGGACAAGATCCATGATCCATTACAAGATCCAACATGTGTAGAGTTTTCAAAGTATTTTTCCTTCTCAACCCTATATAAGATATGTAACGCTACTTCCATTTTATGAACAAGGAAACCAAATCTCAGAGAGTTTCATGGACTTGCTCCGGATGATAAAGTGGAAAATGGAAGAAACACATCTTACCAAGGTCTGTTGCTTCCAAATTTAGCAATTTTAAAAATAAGGAGCCTGGTAACTGAGGACAGAATTTAAGATCATGCGCCGTGTTTGAAATCTTGGTTCTTCCATTGAATTTAGGCTACTATCAGCAAATTAGATAACCTTCATAAACCTGAGTTTTCTCATTTAAAAATGGAAAGAATATTCTATATTTCCAATGAATGATGTGAGGGGTTACATAAGGTAACCCATGAAATACTTAACTATGTGGAAGCGCACATCACTGACCTTCCTCCTGTTTGCACTGGCCACTACAATGAAAGTATAAATTTAGATTTTCTAACACTCAATCATAGCTGTCTTCTAAAGTCTTGACATGGTCTAGTAGAGAAGTTTTCCTAAGATAATATGCATCTTCGAGGACCTACGAGTTGGTATTACGTGTTCCTTAAAAGAAAGAAATACAGAATAAACGTACTTATTATTGTCTATTGCAATAATTGATGCTTTTGAAATTTAAACAATAATAATGAAAATCTCTGCTAAATTTTCTCAGTGAAAAGCACTGGTAGTCTAAAACAGTATTTTTTACACCAAGACCATAGTTGTTATACAAAGACTTTCCCAGTGTAATCCAGGCATGAATACTTTAAATAGTTCTCCCACTTTACAGAAGAAAGCCAGAGCCTGTTTCCATTGCAGATTACACTGTGGCGCTTTGCCGTGGGATATGAAACCTCCAGAGCGCCTAACAATATGGAAATACTGGTAAGAGCAGCCCCTTCAGTACAAACCGAGGGACCTTACACACATAGCACTTCCTGGCTTTTCCTCAGAACACACTGGCCCATACTGAGACATTCTGAATTCAGAATACAGGAAACAGTGAAATGGTAGAGATTAGTGACACTTCGTCTTATCAACATAATAAGAATATTTTATAGAAAATGTTGAGCTTTGTCTGAGTTCTATAATTCTGGAAAACATAATTAAAGAAATTTAAATTAAA
>NW_012104220.1:984242-987367 GCF_000951045.1 Mandrillus leucophaeus | reverse complement strand
AAAAAAAAAAAAAAATCCACTTGTCCCTGCCCAGAACTATAAAAGATTTTCAAAAAGTTCGTGGAAAATACATGTTATGCAAAAATTATGCATGAATTTCAAGAAATTTTGCACCAAAATAAACTCATATTAACTTTTCATAATATGTGTGAACAGGCTCTCGCTTGAAGTCCTAAAAAGGATATCAGTTTGAAAAGAACTCTATTGGAGCAACATTGAATTCTGCTAAAATTGAAGCAAGAATAAACATTAAATTTATGGTAAAGCTTGGGTGGAAAAACAGTGAAATCATTAATGCTTTATGAAAAGTTTATGGGGACAGTGCTTCAAAGATATCAGCAGTTTAAAAATGGATAACTTATTTTAAAAAGGGACAAGACCATGTTGAAGATGAAGCCTGTGGTAGCAAACCTTTCACCTTAATTTGTGAGGAAAAAAATGAACCTTGTTTGTACCCTGATTGAAGAGGACTGATGCTTAACAGCAGAAACAATAGCCAGCAACATACATGTCTCAATTGATTCGGCTTACATAATTATGACTGAAAAATTAAAATTAAGCAAACTTTCCACTGGATGGGCAGAAAAACTATTGTACTCAGATCAGCTGCAGACAAGAGCAGAATTTTCAATGGGAACTTTAAACAAATGGAATCAAGATTTTGAAGCATTTCTTTGAAGAACTGTAATGGGGGATAAAACATGCCTTCATCAGTATGATCCTGAAGACAAAGCATAATCAAAACAGTGGCTACCAACAGGTGGAGGCGGTCCAGTCAAAGCAAAAGAAGGCCTGTCCAGAGCAAAGGTCATTGCAACAGTTTTGTGAGGTGCTCAAGGGATTTTGTTTCTTGACTTTCTGGATGTCCAAAGAACAATAGCATTTGTGTATTATGAGAGTGTTTTCAGAAAGTTAGCCAAAACTTTAGCAGAAAAACTCCAGGAAAGCTTCATCAGAGAGTTTTTCTCTACCAAGACAATCCTCCTGTTCATTCCTCTAATCAAACAAGGGCAATTTTGTGAGAGTTTCAATAGGAAATTATTAGGCATCCATTTTACAGTCCTGATTTGGCTCCTTCTGACTTATATTTGTTTCCTAATCTTAAAAAATCCAGAAAGGGCACCCATTCTTCTTCAGATAAAAAGACTTAATTTACTTAAATTACCTTCTTAATAAGGTAAAAAGATTTAATTTACATGGTTAAATTCCTAGGACCCATAGTTCTTTAGGAATAGACTAAATGACTACTATTGTTGCTTACAAAAGTTTCTTGAACCTGATAGAGGTAGTGTTCAGAAACAAAGTTTATATTTTTTATTTGTTTCCTTGAATTCCATTTTTCATGAATTTTTAAAGTCTCATCAGGTATATGTATAAACATATAGAGTTATATATAAACAAATAACTGTATACATATGTAAATATATACAAATGTTATATATTTTAATGCAGATTTACACATAAACCTAAGCTCAGCCTTCTGTGAGTTATCAAAAATCTTTACAGTATTTCATTCCTAACAATGATCCATATGTTCTAGGTTTCACTATTTCTTCCTCCCTAACTGCGATGAAAGAGGTATATTTATCTGTTTCTACAAAACTTTGGTTTTCAATGCTCTTTTCATCCTCCTTCCCTTTTACATGTAATACGAGGTATCCAAACTGAATTGTTCTTTTAAGTTTCCTACTGTCTCTAGAAATCTATGAAATAACTTCATGTTTTATGGATTTGAAATACTTGAGAATTGGCAAAATCTTTATGCTTATGAAGATATATTGATGGCTCTAAGGCTCAGAGAAGAATGGCTGGAGGAAGGTGAAGGTTTGCATATGAGAACATTGTGCTTAGAGAGAGGTTCGAGAGGCCCTTTGTGTGTTGGGCTGGTACCTAATGTTTAGAAATAAAGTAAACAGTTGGTTATGGGACTGATGCTGTGTATTTCTCCACTGATTAGTGAAAGATATTTTCCCTCAGTTGTGAACATCGAAGGTGGTATAACAACATAAAAGGAGTTACCACTGGGTGACAACCCAAGAGACATTTCACGTTGTCATGATTTTGCTGCATCTGCAGTGATTAAGTATATGATACTTAATTTTATAGGTCTGGAGCTAGAAATGCTCAGGATAGAATAAGCTGACTCACAGGAATCTGAAGTATAACACCAAGTGTCAATTAATGAATTTACTAGGGAAATCCTCCTGTGTCTTTAGATGCCACGTGGGTCTTTGCTCTAAGCTATCATTATCATGTGTTGGCTTTAATGTTTTGTTCTCAGAGGCAACATTATTTTTCTCATTTGCAATTGCTTTGGGGTCACCTCAAGGTAGCCACCAACTTAGTTTTTAGAAGTTTGATGGCCAGAAACATGTAATGGAGTCAGAATTGAATTAGATGGGTTGACTGCAAATTTAACTGCCTTTTCATTATGCCAAACTGCATTGAATACAGCAAATAAAGGTAAAACAAATTATACTGTTTAATAATAGGATATGTTAATATTATTTTGTTCCCCTGTTGTAAAATGGAGACTAAATGCCTAAAAACAGTTTTAAACATAATAAAATTTAAACACTATTCTTTTATGCTTTTTTATTTAGCATATACATTTAAAAGCAATTAACTTTGAACTTGTAATGATTGCACTTGGAAATTATGGTAGCATTTGGTTGCATAAAATATTTATTCAGTTCAACATCAATGAAACCATTGAAGCTGAGTGTTGTAAATAAGAATGATAGTTTAAGGTAATCTGATGTATGAGGTCATTTCTTAATATGTATAATTTCAAAAATTTAGGATTTAACCATTCAAATCACTGAATATGATCATTAAGGACAACAAAGATTTTAAGTCATCTAGTCTACCTTCTGAATTTTGCCTAATTGTTTCTTATAGTAAACTGCCACGCTTACTTTCTCCCTTGTTTTAAATATCTTAAGGGATATCCCTTCTCTAATATTGTCATAAAAGACACTTTTCAGAGGTTAATAGATTTCACAGCCAGGACGTTTTTTCAGGAAATTTAGCCTGAATTTTTTTTTTCTTTTTTAAAAATATTTACTCAGCTGAGCACAGTGGCTCACGCCTGTAATCCCAGCACTTTGGGAGGCCGAGGCAGG
>NW_012104220.1:972982-982397 GCF_000951045.1 Mandrillus leucophaeus | reverse complement strand
GCCAGACTCAGGCTTTCCAAATTTCCATTCTTTGCTTCATAAGTGAGTAGCTGAACTATTTGTCCCCACTGACCAATCAGAACAAAGCACTCGTTGATCTGATTTGATCAATCTTTTGTTAAGCTTCTCTCCTTCCCACTGGTCCTTCAATATACCCCCACGTCAGCCTGAGCCTGCTGAATAGGAAACAGCCCCTCTTTAGTGACCTTTCCTAACACTACTGGACCACAAAAAGCCGTATTTCCTGATCAGTTGCTGAATTCGGGTTCTTTTTAGCCTTGTCTACTCCTCCCCATGAAAGAAAAGCCCTTTTCTGCCTGACCTTCAAGGCACTCACTGATCTTGCAGTCAGAGTATTCTCCGTATTGCAATAATCTTTCTAATAGTCTTTCTTTATGTAAGTCTAGACTTGTCTTTATTTGACAACACATTAGATAAAACAGATAAAATATTATGAGACTTCTCCCAGATTTGGTGAAGTTTATGTAATGAGAGAGTTAACATATATTTTATCAAATTGCGTTAAGAAATACATATTCTAGCTGCAGTGAATTCTCACCAGTGTTGAGAAATAAACTTACTTAAAACTTACAGTAAAACATTTTAGATATCAGGTTAAAATGTGAAAGAGGATACCTAGTTTTGCAAAATTATTGTAGGAGATACTTGAGCAAAAGAATTTGAGGACCTTAGCTCTAACAAACAACACCTAGGGAAGCAAATCATTGAAAAGATATGGTTCTATTTCAGGTTTGCTCCTGGAGGTCCTGTGATTTAGGACTTCTCCCTCTGAGAAAGGAGAAAGACATTTGAATTCACATCTTTTGAAAACATGTCTTAAAATGGGTTATTTGACTTTATCTCCTGAGTGAGTGGGTAGCGTGTGTAGTGAGAAGTGTCATGTGTGCTGCTGAAGCTGGAGTTGTGGGAAGGCTGGGCCTGGGTAGTGGGCAGGACAGTCCCTCAGAGTGTGAAAGAAAGAAAGAAAGAAAACACAGAATTGACCGGGTGCAGTGGCTCACCTCTGTAATCCCAGCACTTTGGGAGGCCAAGGTGGGCAGACCATGAGGTCAAGAGATTGAGACTATCCTGGCCAACATGATGAAGCCCCGTCTTTACTAAAAATACAAAAATTAGTTGGGTGTGGCCGCGCGCCTGTAGTCCCAGCCACTTGGGAGGCTGAGGCAGGAGAATGGGTTGAACCAGCGAGGCAGAGGTTGCAGTGAGCCGAGATTGCGCCATTACACTCCAGCCTGGCGACAGAGCGAGACACCGTCTCAAAAACAAACAAACAAACAAACAAACAAACAAACAAACAAAAACCACAGACTTGCACAAAGGTGGCCTGGGGGAGCCTTGAGGCAGCCTTGAAGGATCAGGATGTATAATTACATGGCCGAGATGGAAACCAGAGGCAGTGACAGAGATGGAATGAAATGTTTGGTCAATGGGAAGGGCCAGGTTTTAATGGGAACCTGGTGTCTTATCCAAGGGCACAGAGGAATTTATTAAGGGCCTTGAGCTGATTGGGATGTGTCTGAGACCAAAGGGTAGAGTAAAATGTTTAGAAATGGACTTCTCATATCAGTTCTTACATTTTAATGATTGTTTCTGGCTTATTCAACACTTGCAGCTTCACTTCACTAATGATATAAACACAAAATACATTGTGCTACTACTTTCTAGGGTTTTTGTTTCAGTTTCCCAATTTATCTCATCTAATAAATATTTTGCAGCATATCAGCTTGAAATGCATTTAGTTAATGTTGATTACCTCCTTACGTCTCTAAGTTTGACTTTTGCTAAAATAATGACATCCATAGGAGGTCTTTCTTGTATCACTCAGAGTTGGCAGATGTTGCTGAAAGACTACCCACAAAGGTGTGAGCAAGCCATGCTGAGGTGCCAAGAGACTTAGCAGCAACAGGAGGCTGTGAGTATTTCTAAGCAGGAGGAGCATGGGATGGGGAGAGCATGGCCAGTGTCCAGCGAGAACAAAGAATGCAGGAGGGTTCTGGGGCTGAACTTGGAGCTGTGCAGAGACGTGGGATCTACCAGAGATGCAGCCACCAAGCACATGGGGTAGTGAGGAAACCATCTGGTCTCTCTCCTCCCATTCCTTTACTCTCTTCTTGTGCCTCTCACAGGTCTAACAAACTGAAAGCCAGCAGGCAAGGGAGCCCAGGGAAAGCCTCACAGGAGGCTGACCTCCCAGGCCTTACAACAAAGCAGGTAAGACTGGAAAATATTCACAAAGATAAAATAAGGGGTTCTAATTCTCAAGGTTGGATGCCTTATATATTTTACCAACTTACTTTTTCTTCCCAAACCTCCTTCACTGAATGTGTTTGGAATATCCTCCTCATCTTGCTTCCTTTTTATTCTGCAAACTTTTGTATATATTGACTTTTGTTAATTTGGAGGAACATAATGCTGAATGTAAATAATAATTATGATAAAATAGTATAATTTTTATTAAAATCAAGATAGAAATTGATTTGGTAACCTACTTATCCACTAGTCTTTTAACTTTATTAAACAATCAAAAATTCTGGTATTGATTTGTTCTTTAAAAATCATATTTATTACTTCTAATTGAATTAACTTACTGGTTTTTCAATTTTTGAAAAAATAATAAATTTCCAGAATTGTCTTTGTTTACTTCCATAAAATTAAGCACTGGTTTTTCCCACTATCTCCTTTTTTATATCTATATTTTGTATCTTTCAAAAAATGTTTCTTATTGTTAAAGATGATAACAGCCACCTTAAATTTCTATAGATATTTAAATTTGTAAATATGTCTTTGAATAATAGATATTTTAATAACATTTTTATATTCAATATATTTAAGTGGTAGTGGATGCACTAAAGATATACTTGAAACATGAATTAAACCTTACAATGTGTTTATTCAACAAACGTCTATCTATTGAGCACCCACACTGCACACGATGTTAATGGCTGGCATTTCCTGAGTGTTTAACATGTGCCAGACACTGTGCTAAATACCTTCAAGGGATTATTTCACACCCTCACGATAACATTGTGAAATAGGTTTTATTATTATTTTCACAGTTGTCTCTTGGAGAAACTGAAGCAGAGTGCAGTTAAATGCCTTGCTTAGGGTCCCAAAACTAGTGAATAATTGTTATGTTAACCCAAAGAGTCTGAGCCTTGAAACAATTTTTCAGTCTTTATGTACCTGATGTGGTTTACAAAGAATAATAAAGAATTGCTCTGTCTCAATTGAACTTATGTCCTCTCGGCATAGATCAAGGATGAAAAACCTACAGCCCAAATCTGGTTTTATACTTGGTTTTATAAATAAAGTTTTATTGAAATGCAGTCCCACTCATTTGTTTATGTATTTTCTGTGATTGGTTTCGTTTTTGCTACAAGGGCAGAGTTGAATAATTATGACAAATACTGTATACTTGCAAGGACTAAAATATTTAGTTGTGTGACCCTTTACAGAAAAAGTTTGCCAGCCTCTGCCATAGATGTCTACAGAATTAATTACAAAATAAGGCAGTCTGTATTCAGCATTATTAGAGGAAAAAACGTGAACTGCAAAGAACAAATGATTAATTACAGTTTGAAAACAGGAGTGGGAAGTTTTTATGAAGATGACTGTATTAATCAGTGTTCTTCAGAGAAACAGAACCAACACGACATATACAGACATAGAAGAGATTATTTATTATGGGAATTGGCTAAGAAATCTCAAGATATGCTGTCTGCAAGCTGGAGAACCAGGAAGGTTGATGGCGTAAATCAGTCTGAGTCTGAAGGCTTGAAAACAAGGAGGGCTGTTGGTGTTAAGTCCTGGAGTCTGAAGGGCCTAGAATCTGGAGTCCTAATGTCTGAAGGCAAGAGATGATGTCCCAGCTCCAAAAGGGAAAGTTAATTTATCCTTCCTCCACCTTTTTGTTCTATCCAGACCCTGAACAATTTGGATAATGCTGTTCACATTGGTTAGGGTGGATCTTCTTTATTCAGTCTCCTGACTCAAATGCTAATCTCTTCCAGAAACACCCTCTTAGACACATCCAGATATAATGTTTTGCCAGCTATTTGGGTATCCCTAATCCAGTCAAGTTGACACATAAAATTAACCATCACAATAACATTATGACTTGAACCTTGAAAAGTGAGTGGAATTCTCAAGCATTTACATTTACCATAAGGCAGTGCCCTGGAGTATAAACCAAGTACCATGACACTCTTCTATTCTTCTATCTTAAAGATTATTAAGGCAACTCTTTTTTTTACCACCCCTGCCAGAACAACAGTACTAAAGTATTTCCAGTATTCTCTCTTAAAAGACCAAAGAATTCTACCAACAAGATGTCTCATTGTCCTTGCTGAAGTGTTTGAGAGATAGGCAAGAAAACACGGCTCTTCTCCCTCAACTGCAGATTCTGATAATTTCAACAAGGAGGTGGAAAAACCCTGTTGTTTCTGAGCCTATGTTTTTGTCCAATTCTACATTGCTTGATATACTTCTAGGACATGCATATCTTCTGCTTCTGACTGTGATGCAGCCTGTTACCCTTCTGATGGCTGAACCTTAAAGTCATCTTCCCTTTTTTCTTAAGAATTCATGACAGTCCAATATTTTTGATTAATATAAAAGTCATTTTTGAACTTAGATTATTTTTTACAGAATACATCTCTTTGGAAAATTTACAAAGATTTATAAATACACAATGCAATGTATAAATACAGTGTACTCATAAACATACAATGCATTGTGTGTTTAAAAATGTTCGCAAATTGCCACCTCTGCAAGGTGGCAAAGAGCATGCTCAGAAAAGTCATTACTAGAGCCATTTCTATTGACTAATATATGACCTCCAAAGAATCAACTGTCAGAACAAGAGGAAACAAAGTGGGAAATCACAGAGACTAGGGAAAGTATGACCCTGGAACCCCCTTACTTGTAGTGTCTACTTGGTCAGAGTGAATGCTTTACTTACTCAGCTTTGGCCTTGTCCATTTGTTTTACTTACTACATATTTCCAATTCACCAGCCATTGCTAAGTATGCAATACAACCCTCATTTCCTAAGAGATATGAATTCCCCTTTAAAACAGAGTTATGTGAAACTCAAAAGGAAATAGTTTGTTGAGCAAGGATGTGAGTCGGCAAAAACTAGAAGGTGAAGGGAAAGGTTGAATTGTCAGTAGGAGGGGCACCTTGGCTCTAAGTCCAATCAAATTTTACTTCTTTGGAAACAATGAGGGTTTAACAGGAAAACCATTTCAATTAGGGCTAAGATACAGAAAAGTATGGCATAAATGCGGATTACTGACATGACAAAAAGATTTGGGGAATTAGAACACATTTTCTTGACTTATGCAGACTGATTCCATTAATTAAGTAAACCTAAGTAAATGATTGGCACAATGGAGGTGTAAATATAATAATAATTCTCAAATTTACTACTTGTTAGTTCTTGATATTGGCCTAATTTTGATTCTTAGTCATTAATTATATACAAATCAATGAAGATGACTTTTACTGTAGGCATCAGAGTTTAAATTAAAAAACAGGAAAGGACAAAGGACCACATGCCTGGGAAGTTGAGCTGAGAATATGAGAATTAATTCTAGAACTACAGTCGAAGGATCCAGACTGTCTTCTTTGACTTCCAGCATAGCCTCTGATAAGGCAGCGGATGGTGAAATAGGTTGGCTTTTCCCAGTTGTCTTTCTTTCCCGTTGCTATTTCTACCACGTCCTAAGCAGTCTGAAAGAACTAGGAAAAGAGAGAAAACAGAAGCCTTGATCATTCCAAAATGTAGGAGTACAAATTTGTATTTCCACTTGTAACTGCTGTGTTTTGTTAGAACTTTTTATAAAGTTGTGGTTAAAGGTAAATGCTTCCTTATAACCTCATTTCTTATACCTGTGAATAATCATAGTTGTCTGTCAAATTTCATTATCTCCATCTTCTATGGCAGTAGAGTAATTGCCGTGTACTTGGCTGTCCAACAAGGCATTGAATTTCCAGGCACACCTTTCCTTCAGGGGCGGACCTGAGACTAGGTTTCCACCAATGGAATGTAAACCCAATTGATGTAAACATTTTTGCCTCCCCTCTCTCTTTGACCCTAAGCTTCAACTCCGCCCCTTCCAGCTAGCTGGGATGATAATGACTAGATCAAACGTGAAAGGCACACATTGAAGGTGGGAAAGACAGCCTGAATTCATGAATGAGCACATCAAGCAGAGACATCCTCCAACCTGGAGTATTCACCTCAGCTTGTCAAGGAAGAGAGAATAAGCAAATTTGCTCATAAGTCACCTTGTCCTTAAGTCTTCTGTGGCAGCAACTTAGCTTTTCACCCTAACTCATGCTATACTCGATCACATTTAAAGAAGACATGACAAAACTCTGTTTTACAATATATTTTAAAACCATTTTTTTCTCTTAACTGAAACATGCAGTCAACTATTATTGAGTAAAGAAGAACTCTTCAGAACAGCAGAACATAAAGTATCTATTTCCTTTTTAAAATTTCGTCTCTTAGCCTTTCCAAAATCTAAATCCTACACGTAGTCTTAATAATGATTTTTATTACTATGCAAATATCCCCTAAGTTTAATGTGGACTTAGAACTTGTATGGCCTCCCTGTTTAGATCTCCTGTGTGAGGGTACATATGAATAGCCATAGCTAACTGTGGCTTCAATTCCTACCTGACCCACTGGTAGTACCAGAAGTCCCCAGAAGTCTTCAATTATTATTTATGTTGTCTAAGTGAACTTTCTTTATTCCCCTTATTCTTCAGTTATTCTGAAGCAGTAGAAATAGCTTCCTTGTTTAGGAAACTTTTTTCAAAAGAAATTGTAAAACGTCAAAAGGGTTTGATTTGCATAGTTGAATTAAATTACAGAAATAACAAAGAATGCAACTTCTATCATGAGCATTTGTGTGTACTAAACCATCACAGAAAACCATTCCCTTACTTGTTTATCTTCCATGATAAAAATACCTGAAGTCAAGAAATAGGTCTGTGTTGTTTGCCATTTTTCTCCCAAGCACCTGGCACAGAGGTTGGCCAATGTAGACACTCATTAAATGTTTATTAAATTAATAAATAATGCTGATTTTTTTTTTCTCAGTAACAAGGTCAATAGCCATTTTTACTGATGCTGAGTCCTTGTGAAGGTGTCGAGTATATACATCTTGGTTCTGGCAACAGATAACAGGCATATGGCAATGGGTGTGATAGGAATATAGAGTGTGCTTTGGACTGCTCATGATTGATTACTGCTTCCAAAGGTAACTACTTGAGACAGTGAGAATCACAAGTGAGAATTCACTCAGCACTTTCTGGATTTTTTTAGATCCTAGATGCTATTGACTGAATATTTGTCCCTTCAATTCTAAGTGCATGTATTGCAATTCCAACACCAATGTGACAGTATTAAGAGGTGATGCTTCTGGAGTTGATGATGTCTTGAGGGCTCAGCCCTCATGAATGAGATTTGTGCTCTTATAATAGTGGCCCTATAGAGCTGCCTCAACCTTTCTACCGCATAAGGACACAGCAGGAAGGTGCCAACTATAAATCAGGAAACAGATTCTCATCAGACATCACATCTCCCCGGTGCCTTGAGCTTAGGCTTCCCAGCCTCCAGAACTGTTAGAAATAAATTCTGTTGTTTATAAGCCACTCAGTCTATTGTATTTTGTTATAGTAGCCCAAAGGAAATAAGACGTTAGTTATGGTATTTATACTTCTTTAGGGTCTATTACCTGGCCTGATGCAGTCAACTGTCTTCAGGCTTAGTATAGATGATTAGCATATCTAAAGATAGTTCATAGATAGGATCAGGTGTTTCTTCACAGTTCTCAATTTACTTCTTTTCTCTTTCCAAACACTTTGGCAAAATGTGGACCAGTGATTTGACATGACTTTGTTTCCACAGGAAAACGGACTAGTGATAAAACTGGTTAGTAAACTCTACTCTAACTAATATCAGAATTACAGTGGCTCCAATGAATTCAACTCCTTTTAAAAAATTATTGATGCCTAAACTGTTTTTGTCTAGTCATGATCTCTATTTTGCATTTTGCTTTCTCATTCTTCTTTTCTCTTGGCTCTCAGAAAGAGACAGTGGAGCTAAAGGTCCAAAACGTGAAAATAAAAATGTAAAGAGTCAAGATAAAGGATGCTCCAGGAATTAGTGATCATGCTAGGGCACTAAGTGGCAGACAGGATGCACTGCCAATGGCCAGTTGCTAATTTGGGTTGGTTTGGGTTGACTTGGGTTTCTGCACTCATTCCCTGCAGCAACACTGCTGCCCAGCATCAAACAGATACAAAATTGTATTTGTAGTGTGTGATTCCGCTCCACTCACCACCACCTTGGATTTTTCTACTGCAACACCATGGCCAAGGCAAAGGACTATGAACTGAGAAAGTCCAGCCTCATAAAACCCCATTCGAATAAAAAACTAAAGGAGAGGCAAGCAGGACTAGCTGGAAATCGAAACATATGGATCCAGCAACCTCTGCTGAAACAGTCCTGTCAGAAAAGAGTAGGTATTGCGGTCTCCTCTAGCTCATTTCTGGAAGGCAAATAATCAGAGTGGTTCAGCACTCTTGTAGTTCAAAAACTCTTTACCCTTCCACTTTCCAAATTTATATTGCCATCAAATTTGACCTGAGCCTGGGGATATTGCTTCCTACCTAAATGGGATTACCCACAAAAGCCTTAATATAGTGCAGGTCACATAGCAAATTACCAACAAATGCTAGCTATTATCATCAGTACTGTTATTAATTTTAGCCAGGTGTTAGCCCTCAGGTACTGAGAGGAACCAATTTTGGGCTGAGATGCAAGTACCAACTGTTACTGTCATCAAACAAATATCTGTGATAGCCTATGTACAAGACAACCTTTCAAAGGAGTTGAGTCTAATGGGATTTTTTTGTTCATGTCTGTTGCCTTATTTCCAGTTGACAGTCCTTGTGGCCAAGATTGGAGAAAATTACCACTGGAAATATAAGAATTACAAATTTTCATTTAATAATAAAAGAAAATGCATGTTTCCCAAAAGCTTCATGGTACTCAGATATGCTAAGGGATTTTATTTATCTACTGTCTACATTTTCTTAGAATCTGTCTTCATAAAATCAGATCATTCAGAAATTGTATAGAGGGAAAAAAAAAAAGGAAAGAAAAATAACTGCAAGTGTGTGTAAGTAGATACTCAACTCATTAGCAAGCAATATCCAGAAAAGACAGTTACCATATGGACTGCCATTACTGAAAAACTTCTTTCTCCTATCAAGGGGAGGGGCTGCTAAGAGGCTCTGGGATGGTTGTTAGAATGAAACATCATGCTTATTCCTACTCTCCGGAGTAAGTTCTCCACTCCCCCCACCCCCACTAACTC
>NW_012104220.1:966444-971797 GCF_000951045.1 Mandrillus leucophaeus | reverse complement strand
AGTTTATAATATTCTTTGGAAATAAATAAAAATGTATATTTATTATTGTCAAATAAAGTGCTACCATAATTAATGATTATTATGAAAGCAGTTAATTTTTTTCTATAAAACCAATTAGTTGACATTTTCAAGGAATTGAACAGGGAAATAGATTTATAGTTTTGAGGAATATTTATAAATTGTTGGATAGATAACTTTAGAAGGGACATATCCTTTTTTCAATCAACACATACTTATAAAATTTAAATTATAGAAGGCAAAATAATTGATATTAAAATAAATTATGATTTTAGTCTTTGTTAAATTTTTTAATATAGTATTTATATCATTAGGTGAAATTGTATTTAAGTGTTTTATTCAGTATTTAACTAATTCTATTTAAGCCAAGAGGCCTGCTAAGAAAAATTCCTATTTAGAATTTTTCGTAAGTTTTGAGGATGAATTAAAAGCAGATGTCAACTTTGCTACCTCAAAATTTTCATGAGGAAAATTTCCCAAGTCATTTATATTTGATCCAGAAATCATAATTAAAATGGAATAAAGGGAATTAAAAAATACTTCACATATTTTGTTCTCACTAGTCAAATTTCAAAGCAACAGACATTGCAAGACAACTTTAAGAAAACAATTATTAATACTTGTAATTTTGAGTCTACGGAGGTTAAACATGGTGTTTCAATTTTGTCAAGCTGAATATTTCTGTCTAGTAGTTCTCAAAATGTGGTCCCTGAACCTGCAGGCTAGTATCACGAGAGGTGAGGAAATAAACATAGTGGTTTTTGCTAGGACCCCTCCAGTGATGCAGAGGGTGTGCCGAAGTATGAGAATCACTGCTTTAGACTGCTGACCATTTCCAGTAGTTCAATAGGAAGAATTTCAGAAAGATGCCCTAGCTATAAATCTGAAGCAGAAAAGTTTCTCTAGAAAAGAAATAGGTGGCCCGGTGCAGTGGCTCACACTTGTAATCTCAACAATTTGGAAGGCCGAGGTTGGAGGATTGCTTGAATCCAAGGGTTCAAGCCTGGGCAATAGAGTGAGACCCCGTCTCTACAGAAAACAAAAAATTAGTTGGGCATGCATGACTGTCGGGAGGTGGAGACTGGAGGATCACTTAAGCCCAGAGGGTTGAGGCTGCAGTGATCATGCCACTGCACTCTAGCCTGCACGACAGAATGAGCAAAACCCTGTCTCACGAAACAACAACAACAAAAATTGCTGAAATATGTGTTTCTGAATTTCTTTCTCCTGGATGCAAAAAGGTAATTGGTATTAGCAAATGTGCCCATTGAAAGCAAGCATATTTTAGTATCACAAGTGTACACTGTAGTGATGGTGAGTACAAGCCAGCAGCTAACAGTCTTTAAAATAAGTGTTCTTGCACAATAATTTCACTTTTTAAATTTGACTATCAATGTTTTAATAATAGAATTGTAACTATAATTAAAATATGTGATAATTTCAAATTTATTCTTTTCTTCCACATGTTCTCTTCACGACGGTAATGTTCACTTTCAGTTGACTGTTGGTTTTAACAACAGGCTGTTCTCCACTGTACCAAAAGGTATATTTGGTGGAGATGTAAATTATAGTTTCCTTAACAAATCTGAGCCAGAAAGAAATCTCTTTGGTTTTTTCATACATGTATGTAGACCCCTTTATTATTCTCTACCTTGTGTCCTTACCTGTTTCTTTCTTAGCATGTTCTGTAATTTATAATTACTTTTTCATTTGCTTAGTGCATTGTTTGTCCCTCCTAAGTAGAGACAACCTCATAAGGCAGAGATACATGCTTACTATTTTTTTCCTAATGTGTGGGACTGTGCTTAGTTCACAATCAGTACTCAATTGTTGAATTGTTGAATGAATGAATGCATACATTGATGCATTAATGTGTTCAATTAGGATAATTGAGTGCATGATATATCAATCAGATGCCAAAGTACATGCCAAACGCTCAATAAATGCTACAGTATAATAGTTGTCAGTTTCTCAATATGTAAAGTAAGTGATTATACAGCTCTAACATTTACAAATTGAAGGGTTCCCATATGCAGTTCTTCAGATATGCATCCTTTGGTGGACTATGTAAACATTAGTAATGGTATTTTATATATAATTGCTGTAATTCTTTCATTTGTTTTTTTGTTTGTACATATTTATGGGGTTCATGTGTAATTTTGTTATATGCATGGATTGTGTAGTCTAATCAGAGAATTTTAGGGTATCCATCATCCAAATAACATACATTGTACCATTAATCAATTTCTCATTATCCTGATCTCCATGCCCTATCTTTCTGTGTCCCTATTATCTATAATTCCACCTCTACCTTCATGTGAACACACTTTTTATCACCTATGTATGAGTGATATTTTGCTGTGTAGCAGCTTTTTTGTTTAAGTCCCATTTGTCTACTTCTTTTTTTGTTGCCTGTGCTTTTGAGGTCTTAATAATAAATTTTTTGCCTAGACCAATGTCCAGAAGAATTTTCACTACGTTTCCTTCTATTATTTTTATAGCTTGGGGTCTTGTGTTTAAGTCTTTAATCCATCTTGAGTTGGTCTCTGTATATGGTGAGAGAGTTCCAGTTTCATTTTTCTGCATATGACTATCCAATTTTCCCAGTACAATTTATTGAACAGAGTGTTCTTTTCCCGGTGTATGTTCTTGTTGGCTTTGTCAAAAATCAGTTAGCTGTAAATAAGTGGCTTTATTTCTGAGTTCTTTATTGTGTTCCATTAATCTATGTGTCTATTTTACACCAGTACCATGCTGTTTTGGTTACTATAGCCTTATAATATAAAATCAGATAATGTGATGCTTTTCACTTTTTTTTTCTTTTTGCTCAGGATTGCTATGGCTATATGAGCTCTTTCTTGGTTCCACATGAATTTTAGGTTTTGTCCTAATTCTGTGAAAAATGACATTGGCATTGTGTTAGGGATTGCACTGACTCTAGATTAGTTTGATCAGTATGGTCATTTTAATGATATTTATTCTTTTGATCTATGAACATGAGATATTTTCCCATTCATTGGTGTCATTTTCAATTTTCTTCAGCAGTGTTTTGTAGTTTTCCTCATAGAGATATGTCACCCTCTGGTTAAATTTATTCCTAGATATTTTATTTTCTTTGTTCCTCTTGTAAATGAGATTGCCTTCTTGATTTCTTTCTCAGCTAGATCATTATTGGTATATAGAAACATTACAGATTTTTTACATTGATTTTGTATCCTGCAACTTTACTGAATTCATTTATGAAAGCTAAGAGTTTTTTGGTGAAGTCTTTAGGTTTTTATAGCTATAAGATTATGTCATCAGTAAACAGAGATACTTTGGCTTCCTCTTTTCTAATTCAGATGCCTTTTATTTCTTTCTCTTGCCTGATTGCTCTAGCTAGGACCTCCAGTACTATGTTGACTAGGAGGAATAAAAGAGGGCATCTTTTTCTTGTTCCAATTCTTAAAGGAAATAAGTACTTTCAATCTTCTCCATTCACTGTAATGTTGGTATAGGTTTGTCAAATATGGCCCTTATTGTTTTGAGGTTATGTTCCTTCTATGCCCAATTTGTTGAGGGTTTTTATCATGAAAGAATGTTAAATTTTATTAAAAGTTTTTCTGTATCTACTGAGATGATCATTTAGGTTTTTCCCTTTATTCTGTTTATGTGATATATTACAGTTACTGATTTGTATATTTGGACTATCTTTGCATCCCTGGTATAAAATCCACTTAATCACATCGTATTATCTATCCCATAAGCTGTTGGATTCAGTTTGCTATTATTTTGTTGAGGATTTTTGCATCAGTGTTAATCAGTGATATTGGTCTGTGGTTTTCTTTTTTTGTTATGTCCTTGTCTGGTTTTGGTAATCAGGGTGACACTGGCCTCATAGAATGAGTTAGGGGAAACTCTTTCCTCCTTAAAGTTTTGGAGTAGTTTCAGTACGATCGATACAGTTTTTGTGTGTGTGTTTGGTAGAGTTTGGCTGTGAATCTATCTAGTCCTGGGCTTTTCTTTGTTGGGAGATATTTTTATTACTAATTCTTGTTACTTGTTATTGGTCTGCTCATGTTTTCTATTTTTTTCCGTATTCAGTCTTGTTAGATTGTATATTTCCAGAAATTTACTTATTTCCTCTAGGTTTTCTATTTGTTCGTAATAGTCTCTGATGATTTTTTGTATTTCTGTGTTATGGGTATAATGTGTTCTTTTTCAATTCTGATTTTTGTTTATTTAGGTGTTCTCTATTTTCTTGGTTAGTCCAGTTAGCAGTTTATCAATTTTATTTGGCTTTTTGAAAAGCCACTTTTTGTTTTGTTGATCCCTTGCATTGTTTTCTTATTCTCTATTTCATTTAGTTCTGCACTGATCTTTGTTATTACTTTTCTTCTGCTAATTTGGGGTTTGGTTTGTTATTGCTTTTCTAGTTCCTTAAGGTATACCATTAGATTATTAATTTGTAATTGTTTTACTTTTTTAATCTAAGCATTTAATGTTACAAACTTTCCTCTTAGCACTGCTTTTGTTATATCTCACAGGTTTTAGTATATTGTGTTTTCATTTTAATTTGTTTCAAAAAATTTTTGATTTCCATATTAATTTCTTCATTGGCCCAATGGACATTCAGAAACATGTTTTATTTCTGTGTGTATTTATAGTTTCCCAAGTTCCTCCTGGTATTGATTTCTAGTTTTATTTCACTGTGGTTTAAGAAAATATTTGATATAATTTTGATTTTTAAAATTTGTTTAGCTTTGTTTTGTGGCCTAACACATGGCTTCTATTGGAGAATGTTTTATGTGCTGATGAAAAGAATATACATTCACCACTTATTGAGTAGAATGTTATGAAATGTCTATTAGGTCCATTTGGTCTAAAGTCCAGTTTAAGTCCAATGCTTCTTTGTTAATTTTCTGTCTAGATGATCAGTTTAATGATGAAAGTGAAGTGTTAAAGTCACCCCCTATTATTGTATTGCATTCTGTCTCTCCATTTAGGTCTAGTAATATTTGTTTTATGGATCTTGGTGCTCCAGTATTAGGTGCATACATATTTAGAATTGTATATCCTCTTGCTGAATTGACTCATTTATCATCATATAATGACCTTTGTCATTTTTTAAACTATTTTTGACTTAAAATCTGTTTTATATGATATTAGTATAGTTATTCTTGCTTGCTTTTGGTTTCTGTGTACATGGACTATCTTTTTCTGTCCCTTTCCTTACAATGTTTATGTGTCATCAAAGATAAAATCAAAGATAAAATGAGTTTCTTGTGTGCAGCATATAGCTGAATCATGTTTTTTTATCTATTGAGTAGAATCTGTATCTTTTTTTTTTTATAAA
>NW_012104220.1:952449-964299 GCF_000951045.1 Mandrillus leucophaeus | reverse complement strand
ACTATCTTTGCATCCCTGGTATAAAATCCACTTAATCACATCGTATTATCTATCCCATAAGCTGTTGGATTCAGTTTGCTATTATTTTGTTGAGGATTTTTGCATCAGTGTTAATCAGTGATATTGGTCTGTGGTTTTCTTTTTTTGTTATGTCCTTGTCTGGTTTTGGTAATCAGGGTGACACTGGCCTCATAGAATGAGTTAGGGGAAACTCTTTCCTCCTTAAAGTTTTGGAGTAGTTTCAGTACGATTGATACAGTTTTTGTGTGTGTGTTTGGTAGAGTTTGGCTGTGAATCTATCTAGTCCTGGGCTTTTCTTTGTTGGGAGATATTTTTATTACTAATTCTTGTTACTTGTTATTGGTCTGCTCATGTTTTCTATTTTTTTCCGTATTCAGTCTTGTTAGATTGTATATTTCCAGAAATTTACTTATTTCCTCTAGGTTTTCTATTTGTTCGTAATAGTCTCTGATGATTTTTTGTATTTCTGTGTTATGGGTATAATGTGTTCTTTTTCAATTCTGATTTTTGTTTATTTAGGTGTTCTCTATTTTCTTGGTTAGTCCAGTTAGCAGTTTATCAATTTTATTTGGCTTTTTGAAAAGCCACTTTTTGTTTTGTTGATCCCTTGCATTGTTTTCTTATTCTCTATTTCATTTAGTTCTGCACTGATCTTTGTTATTACTTTTCTTCTGCTAATTTGGGGTTTGGTTTGTTATTGCTTTTCTAGTTCCTTAAGGTATACCATTAGATTATTAATTTGTAATTGTTTTACTTTTTTAATCTAAGCATTTAATGTTACAAACTTTCCTCTTAGCACTGCTTTTGTTATATCTCACAGGTTTTAGTATATTGTGTTTTCATTTTAATTTGTTTCAAAAAATTTTTGATTTCCATATTAATTTCTTCATTGGCCCAATGGACATTCAGAAACATGTTTTATTTCTGTGTGTATTTATAGTTTCCCAAGTTCCTCCTGGTATTGATTTCTAGTTTTATTTCACTGTGGTTTAAGAAAATATTTGATATAATTTTGATTTTTAAAATTTGTTTAGCTTTGTTTTGTGGCCTAACACATGGCTTCTATTGGAGAATGTTTTATGTGCTGATGAAAAGAATATACATTCACCACTTATTGAGTAGAATGTTATGAAATGTCTATTAGGTCCATTTGGTCTAAAGTCCAGTTTAAGTCCAATGCTTCTTTGTTAATTTTCTGTCTAGATGATCAGTTTAATGATGAAAGTGAAGTGTTAAAGTCACCCCCTATTATTGTATTGCATTCTGTCTCTCTATTTAGGTCTAGTAATATTTGTTTTATGGATCTTGGTGCTCCAGTATTAGGTGCATACATATTTAGAATTGTATATCCTCTTGCTGAATTGACTCATTTATCATCGTATAATGACCTTTGTCATTTTTTAAACTATTTTTGACTTAAAATCTGTTTTATATGATATTAGTATAGTTATTCTTGCTTGCTTTTGGTTTCTGTGTACATGGACTATCTTTTTCTGTCCCTTTCCTTACAATGTTTATGTGTCATCAAAGATAAAATCAAAGATAAAATGAGTTTCTTGTGTGCAGCATATAGCTGAATCATGTTTTTTTATCTATTGAGTAGAATCTGTATCTTTTTTTTTTTATAAACTTAGGAGAAAATCTATGTCTTTTAATTGGAACTTTAATCCATGGGAATTCAAGGTTATTATTGACATGTGAGATTTTGTTCCTGTCATATTGTTAATTGTTCCCTAGTTGTTTTATACATTCTTTGCTTCTTTTGTTTTTCTCTTACTGTTTGTCTTTGTGGTTTGGTGGGATTCTATAGTGGTGCCATTTGATTTCTTCTTTTTTCTCCTTGGTGTGATTGTTTTACCAGAAAGTTTTATAGTTTTGTGTGCTTTCATGATAGTAAATGTCATTCTTTTGCTTCCACATTTAGAATTTTCTTGACCATATCTTGTATGACTGGTATAGTGTTGAGGAATTCCTTCAACATTTGCTTGTCTGGGAAGGACTATTTCTCTTTTATTTATGAAAGTTAATCTTGCTAGACATGGTATTGGCTGGTAGCTTTTTTCTTTGAGCACTTTGAGTATATTATCCCATTCTCTTCTGCCTGTGAGGTTTCTGCTAAAAAGTTTGCTGTTAGTCTGATGGGATTTCCTTTATAGGTTACTAAAGATTTTTATGTGACTGTTTTATAATTTGACTTTTTGTTTTTACTTTGGACAATCTGATTGTAATGTGCCGTGACAGAGGACTTTTTGCATACTATTTGGGGATTGATAAGTCTCTTATATCTAGATGTCTAAAGTTTTTGCTAGACTTAGAAAATTTTCATCTATTATTTAATTAAATACGTTTTCTAAACCTTTTGATTTATCATTGCTCTCAGGGATACTGATAATTTGAAACTCTGGTCACCTTATATTGTCTCAAGTGTCTCTAAAGTTTTGCTTATTTTTGAAATTCTTTTTTTTCTTTATTCTTATCTGACTGGATTATTTCCAAAGGTCTGCTTTCAAGTTCTGAAATTATTCTTCTGTTTGGTCTAGTCTGTTGTTGAGACTTTCCAATTTATTTTTTATTTCCTTCAATGAATCCTTCAATTCCAGATGGTGAGTGCCCCCCAATGGTTACTACATGTGCCAGCCATGACAGGTGGGAGTGGGATGATCCTCAGGCCCCTGGCAGAGGGTTCAGGTGAGGGGTAGCACCTGCCATGCTAAAGTCCTGCCACAGGGAGGGTGGGGTTGACCTTAGAGATCACAGCATTGGCCACAGCATTTTCTACTACAGCGAGTAGGAAACATGCATCCCTCTCATGCCTTAGTCCAGTCAGGACTTGCTTCACGGCCCAGCTATTACAGCAGAACTGGCTGACCAGTCAGATCCAGGAGATCTATGTAGTCTGCAACTCAACCCTGGTACACTGGAGTCACCATCCAGGTTGGGACCAAGCCTCCATGGCAACTTTCACCCTGCTCAAGTCCCAGGGGTGGTGCCTGATTGCCAGCACTGGCATCTGCAGACCGTGACATGCTTGCTTCTCAGTCTTAACTGTGGGCACCCTGCTGTTCATGTTCCAGTTCCACAGGCTGAGTTTCTCTAACACCCAGTACCAGCACTGCAGAGTCCCAAAACAATGCACAATCTTTTAAAGGCTAACATCAAAAATGTCACCTTTTGGTAGTTGCTTAAGTCTCAGGAAAGGCATGGACCTAGAGTGAGCTGCCTCCTTAATGTAGTCCCTTCTCACACTCTCCTGGCGGCTTCCTAAGTTAGATTCAGAAATTGGGAGAGTCAAGGTGCTCTCCTGGCCTGTATTTTACAATTCCCCTGTGGGAAAGTGGACCACAGAGAAAATCTTCCACTCACCCTCTCCCCATATTGTGGAGTCTCTTCTACCTCCCAGACAGGCCCAATCAAGCAGGCTACCTCTTTTCCTTCTACTTCCTAGTTTCTGGTGTTTCCTGTAATTTTTCTGTTGACTTCCTCTGTTCTCTCTTGGATAATATCCTCAAAGGATAATTGTCTACACACTATTTTGGTTCTTCTAAGTAGATGAGGCAGCATGTAATGTTTCTAGTCAGCAACCTTGAAAAAGAAAACTGATTGCTCTAATTCCTATCCTAACTGCCATCTCTTTCATTTTCTCGAAGCTACACACACTCTGCTCCCCTCAAACATTTTTGATTATATCCTTTCGGAGGAAGTATGTAATACAGTCTTTTAATATTTCTTAGTATGTTGATCAACTGTCTTTTCTCCCATTAAATTATAAGTTTCCTGAGGGCGAAGAAAGCATGGTCTTACTTATTTTTGCATCTTCTGCTAGCTAGTATATTGCCATGCTATCTACACAGAGAGAGTTAACGTTGGTAGCTTCAAGAATACATGCCAGCTTTATTTTCTCTTCTCCCTTTAACCCCATTGTTGTTGGCTGTGGTGAGCAGAATGAATCATACAGCAAAGACATAAGAGTCTGCAAGGAACTAGTATTCTGACATCTGGGAGAGACATGGAGAATCAGATTTCAGAATCCCCAGACATAAAAGTAATCAATGAATTCTGAGTGGGTGAACTAATAAGTAAGTCTCTGTGGGGATCAGTGTAAAGTCTGATTAAAGCTGCCAGCTCTGTCCTTCAAAAATATCTACAGCCAACTACAAGTGTAAAACAAAAAATTTGCTAAGGCTTAGGAAAAAAAGAATGAATGATGTGCCATCTGAAGCCCTTTTTGGTATGTTCTCCATAATTTGCTGGGGTCATTAGGAGGCAAAGTTTCTAGTCTATTCTCTGACACCCATTCACTATGAGATTTAGACATAAAGATAAGTTCCTTAGATATCATATTCCCAATGTCCTCAGTTGACTTTTTAAGGGCCCAATTTTGTGAAGGGTTTACTGTGTTGACTTAAAAAGAAAAAAAACCCATTCAACAAACTTCTTTGAATGCCTCTGAAAGATATCATAGTCTAATTCAGTGGTTAAAAATATGAGCTCTTGTATCAGATTGCATGGGTTCAAATCTCAACCCCACCTTTATTCATTATGTGAACTTGTGCAATTTACTTTCTATACTTCAGTGCTGACTTGCAAAGTGGGCTTAATAAAAGACCTGATGATTATCATGAGGATTAAAAGTTGTGTCATGAAAAGTAAATAGAATAGTGTTTGAGATATGAGAGATCAGTAAATGTCAGCTATTATTACATATCTGGGACGAACTCCCAGGGTATGTGGCCTCTGGCTTATAATCAGGAGATAAACAGGACACAGCCTCTGTCCCAAAAGTGCCAGATCACAGATTAATGGCAGAGAGCTCAGAAAAGAAAAGTAACAATTACACCGTAGGGTAATAGTACTACACACAAGGTCTCAAAAGAGCACCAATTAGGGGCACCAGATTCCACTTTATAAAGGTCAACAATTTTTTCTAAGAGGAACAGCCACTTGGTTCTTGACGGACACATTGGTATAGTCCTGGCATGAGGGAGGGAAGGTAATTATTGACAAGGGACTGGGTTCACTATAGAAGACTAGAGGTTTTACATGTTGCTCTGCTTTTAGGGAACTGCCCTAGGTGGTTTTAGTATGAATTTTTGTTCTATAATCCCCCACCTGTAAAAAGGAATTCATAATCCTTGACTAACAGCACTGAGATTGCTTAAATGTTAATGAGAAATGTATTTATAAACAATAATGGAGTAATGCGTCTTTTAGAACAAATAGGAATTTAGGAATTAAACAGATCTGAGTTCAAATTAAGGCTTATGTCTATGAATTTGAGCTAGTTGTCTAACCTCTTGAGGCCTCATTCTTCACTGACAAAAATCAGACATAATACCTATCACGTGAGCTATGTGAAATCACTGGTGAGAACACTTAGCACATAGTAGTAGCTCTGTAATCATTAGTTTTGTTTTTTGCTATCGAAAGCCTTCAAAAGAAAGATTATTTCCCATTGTAAATGAGTTCTAAAGATTGTTTATCAATGCAATCATTTATCTCATCTTAGTAATAACTACTTAAAAATATGTTTCCCAGAGATCTTTTCTAGTATTTGAATCACAGAGCTTGGAATTTAATAGAGAGAATTTAAAGGAGAAAATGAGAAGAGGAGGAGGAGGAAGTAAAAAAGAGGAGAAAAGGAGAGAAGGAAGAGGAAAAAAAAGACAAAGTATTTTACATCAACACATCTTGTTCAACTGTTGCTTAAGTGATCACTTTTCCTGACATTGTTATCACATGGTGGTAATATCAAATATTATTCAGTTTTTTTAGGCGCTTCCAACTTTGCATCGATTCCAGTCAAGATAGAGCCCTTCTCCATTCGGATCACCTACTCCTTGCTGTTAGAAAGTTTTGAAGCCAAGTGTCTGACAGAGCAAGCCCCAAACTCTGTCACAAATACACATTTCCCATTAAGAGGAAAACATGACAGAAACCTAGAGAAGCTGCAAAACATATTACATTTAGTTTAGCTGCCCTGCCCTATTTTCTGGCACCCTAATACACAAAATCTCCTAGACCTGTCTATATTTTTTGGGACTTGGAAGCAGCGCACAACTCTCTGTGTCCCTTTAAATACAGTATTATTCCCATTGTAATGTAGTTAATTGCTAAAATAGAAGTGGTAGACAGCCCAGCTGTAATCTGCTATCTTACTAAAGGAAGCCAGTTTCAGGAATATCTCTCAATGACTTAAGCATTATATTTCATTTCTCTTCTTCTATCCAGTCCGTAGACAGTCGTTCTCCCAAGCCATGCCAGGAAACGTTGGTATCACAAGATTGCAGGCTCAGCTGCAGGAACTTGCTACAATACCTTCAATTTTATCATAGCAGTGATTTTACAGCCCTTCTTCTTTTCCTGGAAGTGTATGTACATTCACAGTGTGTGCTTAGTTAAAAATAATTGTGGAATGAGCTAAAGTAGAGAAAGTAGAAGGTGTGATTTGCATGCACAGAATTCTTCTAGGAAGCATCAAAACTGGTGGACTAAGAATGTGCTCCCTCTATCGAATGTTTCTCTTCATGTGAGTGCAATAAACTGGAAAATGCAATAATCTTACTTTTGAGAGTAATAATAATGATAACAAACATTACATATTTGTTTAAATGAAAAAGGCTATGGCTCAATCTTTTTCTTTGTAATTTTCCTTCTTTGGCTTCTAGTCAGTTTTCTGACTAGTCTCAGTGGCAGACAATTAACACAAAGTACTTTTTATTCTGATGAGATATCACTGTAGTGAAAAATACAAGGAGAGGTGAAAAGTGTTAGACAGTGTTGGGCTAGTAGAGTGAATTGCTGCAGAGATAGCAGCTCAGGCAGCTCGTTATTATGAAATGTCCCTGGGTGTGATAGAATAGTCAAACAAAGGATATTCCTTTTCTTTCTTAATTAACAACTTGAAGATAAATAATTTTCCTCTTAAGCTCAAATCAGGATCAAGCAAAAACCCCTGTGTCCTTTGACTTCCCAAAGCTGCTGCATGAAGCATCACAGCCATTTTTTTAAAACCTCCTTCTGATTTATTAACTTAAGATAAATGGCTTTGCTATCATAACCTGTCAGTGCCATGCAATGAAAAGGAAATCAGTGGTGGTAACTGTGTGCGAAGCTGCTCAGCATAGCTAGCCTCAAACATTGGAGTCAAACCTTCAATAATTCTACCACCTTTCCCTGTAGAAAACGATCCACTGGCAAGTTTCTCTTTCATTAACTTTCTAAAGACGTCTGTCCTTGCAGAATCTCCAATTCAGCTGAACATGATGTATGAAATCCTGCCCACCTCATGCACAAAGAGCAGGAAGAAAATGTAGTGCTTATTGGAAACAGCAATATTGTATATGGAAGCTTCAGCAGACTCAACTGGAAAAGTTGCTCACTCGTGAAGATCCAAGGGCAAGGAGTTTCTCTCTCTCCATTTTTTAATTCTTCAAATTTGGCTCATTCTTCTTGGCTGTGAATTACCTTCTGAGGCAACCAATGAGGCAAAACTTGTAAGTAATTGCAATAATAAAAAATGAACAAATTTCCCAATATAACACATGCTTTATTTCTAAGATAACAGGCACTTTATGTCAAGCCTCCTCCTCTTTTTTCAATAAACTTGGAATACATTTATATACAGTGACTCATCAATGCATATGCCAATCTTTTTTTGGTTCAGCAGAAAAAAAATCAAAAGCCAGAGGGCACGTAGGAAAAAATAGGTGATTTTGTTGGAATTCTCATTTATATATGTAGATGATCCTGTAAGCCCATGGATGTCATTTACAACATTTATAAGGACATTGATAGTAACACAATCTCAATAGTGTGTATGTGAAGATTTTTTCACTTACTGGAAAACTTGATTCTTTTTCCTGTTTTGTTCATAACTGGATATCAGGATGTATTATCTATAAAAGTGGACTGCCAGACTGAACAAGACTTTATTTTTTTCCTTACCATCTGCAGTTTCTGAGGTCATCAGAGAAGATTTACCAGATGCTTTTGCTTACCCAAGGGAAGTATGTTAAAGGGCCATGTGTTTTTCTGAAGCAAAGTATCGCTTTTACAGAGAAATGGCTGCCACCTAGAGCCAGTGCCTTCATAGTGAGTGCCCATGTGTTTCACAGTCCATGCTCACCTCTGGTAATTTCCAAAATCTGTCATCAAAATGACCCAGATCATGAACTCAGAGAGAAACAACCCATACTGCCTTGTCTGACCTCCCTGATAGTCTATCAACGAGATTGACTCTATCTCAGTCTTACGGATGCAATTCTTCATATACAAAAGATACTGCCATTTGTAGCACTTGTTCTAAGGCAGCAAAAGCCGCAGGAAGGACCAATTTTACCTATAGCACAGTATTCCAGAGAGCACAGGATTCCAGAGGTGTCTTAATTTTTGTTAATATTGGTTTCAATGGATGTTCCCCAGATTTGCAATGAGATTTTAATATTGAGAAAATCTCTGTCTTTGGCTCCTGGTGGAGTCAATAGCATGACTCAGCTTGCTTTTTTCATGAGTCTGTCCTTAGTAGCAGTGCAGTAAGTGACAAGTTACTTGACTCATCTAAGGTCCACATTCCTCTTCTGTTAAACATGGGAGGTGTTTGTGTGAACTGAATAAAGCAACGTGTGAAAAGGTATTTAGAAGGCTATGTCATGCTTTATAAATGGCAGGTATTGTATATATTTATTTGAAATAAATTCATTAATACATTCTTCACGATTAGGCTAGCCATAGTACTGATTAGCATGCTAGGAATCGTATAATGATTAGCTCAGGTTAAGGGTGCTCTCTGGAGTCAGACTGCCTGGATTCAAATCCTGGCTCCTCCACTTGAGCTGGGTGACCTTGAAAATTTTCTTAACCTCTGGGTCAGTCTTCTCAGCTGTGAAGTGGTGCTAATTAAAGTGCCTAGCTCAAAGGGCGGTTTAGAGGACTTAATAGTTGATATACCTAAAGTACTTAGAACATTTCCTGGCATAGAGTAAGTGCTGATGAAATATTAGCTATTATCATCATGATTGTCATCATCTGAGGTGAAATTTGAACTATGAAAGTAAGTGATGAAGCTATTTTTAGGAGACAACTGCCTTTACCTTGGAGTTTCTTATATACTTTTTAAAACCAAGTAATGACTTGTATTATTACATGACTACTACTTTTTTTGGAGACGGAGTCTCACTCTGTCACCCAGGCTGGAATGCGGTGGCATAATCTTGGCTCACTGCAACCTCCACCTCTGGAGTTCAAGTGATTCTCCTGCCTCAGCTTCCCAAGTAGCTGGGACTACAGGTGTGTGCCACCACACCTTGTACTTTTAGTAGAGATGGGGTTTTGCCATGTTGGCCAGGCTGGTCTCAAACTGCTGACCTCAGGTGATCTGCCCACCTCGGCCTCCCAAACTACTGGGATTACAGGCTGTGAGCCACCACACCTGGCCACATTACTACTACATTTATTTGAAAATTATTCAAGCATTATGCCCACATGAGATGCATGAGGCTTAAATGTGAATGTTGTCAATTGCAACAAAATTCCAGTATATTGTTTTCAAATAATAGAAATCTCTTTATTTTCAAAACTAACTAGCTCAAATAGAAGCCTCCTGTAAGCCCATGCCCCCTAGTCAAATTCTTTAGTTCAGCAAGACTAAGCTATGAAGAATTTAGGCATTTGGAACCTCCACCTCTGAACTTGTACTTTACGGTTAACACAATGTGACTTCCTTTGACATTTAAGTCTTTATGATAATTTTGAGTAAATATTATCCCTGAATAATTATTATGTGGTTTTTTCCAACATCTATAATTACCCAATTTGGAAATAAGTTAGAGATTCTCCCTAAACCAAGTGGAACTTAAATTGACCAAATTTATGAATGTCATTTCTTCATATCACTATGATTCAACCAAGACCATTTGGAGAAGCAATCTGAAATATGTTTTCACTCCTCCTGGTAAATGAATAAAACAGAAAACTAACCTGACTTTTAAAATCACGTTTTAAAGACTACATAGAGCTCAAAGACATATCCATGGTGTGGCATTAAATGAAAAAAAAAAAATCAAGTAAAATAATATTGTAATATTAAAAGCACTTTAATATAAAAAGTTCTTATGGTACATATGAAAATGATAGTAAAATGAGAGCAGGGATCAATTCATTCTAAGGTATGGATTATTTTCATATTTTTCCTTACACAAAAGGAAATATATGACAATAATTTTAAATTTTCCTTTAAGCAATATAAATTATCATTATTATCTGGAATAGAAAACAGACAACAACAATATGACAACAATGAAATATTTTTCAGGTTTGGTTATGCTGAGTATGTAGCAGACACAGATTTGTAATGCCTAAATTCTCACATTTCTAATCCTGCAGGCCAATTATTCTGGTAAGTGAAGAAGAGTATTTAGCATAAACATAGGCTAACCATTCTCTGACAAAAACAATTTAGTCTGAATGAGATTTTCTAATTAACCAGGCACTTGCTACAATGTGCTCTGAAGAAATGGATTGGAAATGAATAAACAAATAAATAAATAAATGAATAATTCCACAGGAGGAAAAAAAAGAGTTCTGAAAAGATAAGGATTTTCAAAGGTAGGTTATTGGGGAAAGGCTGTTTGGAGTTTGAGGGATGTTTTCTGGTATTATTTGAATACAGAAGAGAAAAAAATTGAGAAAGTGAAATGCATTGCTTTAGAGGAGAATTCAGTTAGAGTTGTATAAAAATAACCAGAGATAGACTTAACCTGCCTCAGTGTTCCATGCTTTCCACTCCTTACATTACCTAATCTCACTTAATACTAACATGCATTTCTAAGCCATGAGATGCTTGAATGCCCCTAGCCCAGAAGTCCTTCTTTTCTCTGCCTTGACTGCAGGGGCTGGCTCTGCTTATATGTTCCACTCTGCCAGGTCTGCCCTATACCTTCTTTTAGATGCACAAAGAGCCACTGAGGATCACTCTTAGGGAGGAGAAAATTCTTCATTTTTATACTCTTTACAAGGCTCTGCCAGGTGTCCTGGGTATTGGAAAGTTTCAGATAATACAAATTAAGAGCCATAACAGGTGGACTGTACACCTGGGAGCAAAAATGTGATAACAATGATTTGAGATGGGAAAGGGAGGGAAGAAAACCAATGCCATTACTTTAGTTTCTTTATTCATCTTAGTGGTTGAGTTCCCACTATGTAATATTGTGGTAGGTGGAGAAAAGAATATAAGACGCCCAAGACAGTTCTACTTGTGATAATGCTGAGTAGGCTCCCAGAAGCCAAATCTTCTCATAGATAACTATAAGCTCTGGACAAAAATACAAAAACAAACAAACGAAAAAAAAAAAAAAACGACGACTATCTGGAGACTCTGGAAAGTAACCACAAACAATAAATTTGAAGAGACAAAATTTTTTAAAGAGATGGCACAGAGAGTACCTCCCATCTCTATGGCCTTAGCCTGAGTGTGGTCTGATACCACAGTGTGGCTTGACTGTGGGTGCTGAAGCTCCCATGGAAACCATCCATCTTTCTCACTTGAAAAGGACCCAGCCTGGGGAAGCTCCAGCTGCTGACAAATGAGAGGTTATCCTAAAAAGGAGAGAAATGGAGCAGGACAGGACCAGTGTCTGTGTGTAAAGCCTGATAAAGGTCCTGAACCTGAGTCTTGCATGATCAGACAGACTGCAGGCAGCCTAGCTAACAAAAATAAAAAATAAACAGAAAATTGTATTAGCCTCTTTTCACACTGCTATAAATAAATGCATGCATGCGGGGCTTAAAACCTACATGACAGGTTGATAGGTGCAGCAAACCACTATGGCACGT
>NW_012104220.1:943531-951829 GCF_000951045.1 Mandrillus leucophaeus | reverse complement strand
AGGGAGGGAGGGAGAGAAAGAAACAAAGGCAGGCTGGAGACTGGGTAACTTACAAAGGAAAGAAGTTTGACTCACAGTTCCGCATGGCTGGGGAGACCTGAGGAAATTTACAATTACAGAGGAGGGGGAAACAGGCACCTTCTTCACAAGGCAGCAGGAGAAGAAGGAGGAAGGAGGAACTTCCAAATGTTCATAAAATAATCAGATCTTGTGAGAACTCACTCACTACCATGAGAACAGCATGGGGGAAACCACCCCCATGATCCAGTCACCTCCCACCAGGTCCCTACCTGACAACGTGGTGATTTTGGTGATTACAATTCGAGATGAGATTTGGGTGGGGACACAGAGCCAAACCATATCAGAAATGAATTGAAATTTGAGCCGCTAATCACCTCAGGCAAGAGAGTGTTCACGGTTAGAGAAATGGTCTCACAGCTTTTCTCTTCCAATCTTTATGAGGCAGCTTTCAGGGAAAAGTGGCACTTTGCTCCTCATTGAATTTCTCATCTCCCCTAAGCATATATTTGAACAAGAAAAAAGAAACTGAAGAGGGAAGACCAGGGAAAGAGAGGTGGCAGTGGTGCAGGAAGCCTGCACTCCCTGTGTCTGGCATAAAAGGAGAAATATATTTCCTGAGAACCCATAGCCAGGCTGGGACTATCTGGGGGGTATTGGGCCTGGTAGCAGGCCCAGGTAGGAGGTTGAGGTGGGCACATCAAGAGATGGGTACTGAGGCTGAAGTTGAGAAGAATCATGTTAGAAGATCTCTTATGCCTCCACAAGGAGGCAGCATTAAACACCAGCTATGCAACAGGCAGCACCAGCCAATGAAGGTCTTATAGCTTAATCTGTTAAGAGAAAATCTTTAAACCCCTTTCTTTATCTCCAGCCCCCAAGCTTCAACATATCCAAGGATCGAAGGCTTGCATAAAGCAGCACCACAGAAGTGTGAGAACAGCCTTTCCCCATTTTCCAGAGTGGATCCCTGAGCCAGGAGTCAGGCCTGCACTTTGAGGAGGGGAAGTGCTTTTGTGAGGACAAGCAAGAATGTCTTGTAATTTCAACTACCCTTAAAGCTGTTTCAGGGTTCCCTGATAATGAGCTAACTGATACCAGGACTTCCCTTCTTCATTCCCCAAGGAAAAGCTGCCTTCCAACTCAGCACCTCATAGAACAAGGGCCGCCTAATATCCCTAGATGTGGGCAGCTGGCATTTCCCAGCATTCCCCTAACACCCGGCACCTAAGCTAAAAATGCTTGGGGCCTGAACTCCAAATGTTTATTCAACCATGCAAAGCCACTTGCACACTTGTCCTATAAAAAAGGAAAGCAAAAGAATGTTTTTCTCCTCTTGGAGCAGAGCTACACAGTGAATCTAGCAATGCACTGACTCAAACATACCCCCTTTTCAGCAGGATGCTGAAAGAAATAGGATCCATGCGTCTGCTGAAATTTCTATCTCTGAGTTTCTACCTAAACTAAGTGATACTTTCTGTTATTCCCAGTCACATCAAAACAAATGTGAGATTCAAATTTTAAACTGGGCTATACTGTAACAAATTAGACTTGACTCTTTTTGTTTTGTTTAAATAACAGAACGTGACTAGAAAACTATAGGATTCACCCAAGATGCTAAGACATGGCAAAGTGAGACCAAATATAGCACAACAAATAGTTGCAGATGAAATAAAAGCATATTACATTTGTGCACTACAATGTTCAGGCTATTCAACACACTGATTTCACATATACAGTCCCATTTATTGCTAACAATTACCCTGCAAAATAGGTACTATTATTGGGCACATTTTACATATAAAACGACTTAAAATTAGAGGAGGTAGTATATATTTTCCTAATTTTTGGCAGCCCAGAATCTAAAGCCCTTTTCTATGCTGAAGAATGCCCTGCCTTATGAGTGAGTCTTGCTGGAAAGAAGAGACCAGCTTCCAATATAAAAATTGAAAATACCAAATACTCACTTTTCCCATATTCCCTGATAACTATTACACTGACATTGGAAGAGTCTCCCCCAGCTGATGTGTGCATTTGAGTTTTTCCCAGAATCTAAAGATACAAAGAAAGAGGTCTTTTGCGGGAAACCGCTCTGGTGAAAACGCCAGTGGAAGTCCTACACTGCGCCCGATTTTCAGTGGCAAGAATATCAGTGGCTCCAGCAGCAATGCCCAGTGCTCCATGACTATGGGTTGGCAAAGTACGCAAACTGGTTGGGCCACTGCAGATGAAAGAGATGCTCAAGTGCTCAGTTATGTGTCTTGATTGGTAATGTGGCCATTGGCTGGGTAATGTCCACACTGCTTCTCTGGCCCTTTTGAAGTGTCTGTTAGCCATAATAACTAGATTTATTTTCTGATTAAATGAGCTAAAATTTGGTTCGGACTAACTTAGGATAAGTAATTGCTCTCTAATCACACATAGAGCAAATAATGGAGCTGGAATTCCAGTCTTCACTAGGTCACACTGAATGATAAGATAATGTTATGAGCTGAATTCGTATGTTGAAGTCCTCATCTCCAGAACCTCAGAATGTCTGTATTTGGAGAAGAGTCTTCAATGCAGTAATTCATTGAAAGTGAGGTCAGTAAGGTGGCTATAATTCAATATGACCTGAATCCTTACGATAACAGAAAATCTGGACACAGAAACCCATATGGGAAGCCATGTGAAGACACAGGGAGAAAGCAGCCATCTGTGAGCCAAAGAGAGAGGCCTCAGAAGAAACCAGCTCTGCAGACACCTTGTAATTGGACGTCTAGCCTTCAGAACTGTGAAACAAGAAATTTCTGTTATTTAGGCCACCCAGTCTATGGCATTTTGTTATGGCAGTCCTAGTAAACTAGTACCAGGAATGAGGAATATGAAAGAATTCAAGATGATCTCAAAGTTGCTCAATGATGTGATTTGAGAAAAGATGAAGGGTATGAAAGGAGTAGCCATTGCAGAAGGAGAACAAGATCATGAATTCAGTTTAGAAAACTTAGATTCTGAGACCTCTGCAGGAGAAAATAAGAGAAAGCTTCCAAGGCCTAGCTTCCTTTAGAAAGTCCTGGGAGAGACCTAAAGTTGAAGAATAGAGAGAAAAGGCACCTCTGGACACCCACTGGCATTGGATCCAGCTCTGAGCTGCTTGCTTTCTGGACTTTAGAATGACAAAGCAGGTTTATGCACAATTTTTCAATAAACAAGTCCCACTGAAGGTCACAGGCCCATTTCAGCAGCTGGAGGAACCAAAGTCGGCAGTACTGGGCCATGCAAGTAAAGGGCTGTTCCTGGTCAGGGGTGTTACCTTATTGGGAAGATGAAGTGTTCATCCAGTATTAAGCCTGTGGCTAAAATTCAGGGATGAGACAAGGGTGTTTGCATTTGTTAGCATGAAGACAAACAAATCTAACACCCTTAGGTCAAAATTTCAGCTTAACTTGGTGTCTTGTGCTTGAATATCCTCTGCAACCTCTCCTGACTTTCCACTTTCCAAAGTGAGTCTTTTAAAATGCTCATGTTTTGGCTCACGCCTGTAATCCCAGCACTTTGGGAGACCAAGAGGGCGGATCACGAGGTCAGGAGATCGAGACCATCCTGGCTAACACGGTGAAACCCCATCTCTAATAAAAAATACAAAACATTAGCCAGGCATGGTGGTGGGCACCTGTAGTCTCAGCTACTTGGGAGGCTGAGGCAAGAGAATGGTGTGAACCCCAAAGGCGGAGCTTACAGTGAGCTGAGATCGCACCACTGTACTCTAGTCTGGGTGACAGAGCAAGACTCTGCCTCAAAAAAAAAAAAAAAAAGTGGCCACGTTTATTGGTCTTGTGCTTATTTTAAAAAGTCTATGTGGACAACCACTCGTTGATTTAATAAATAATGCTTAAGTGCTTACTCTGTACCAGGATTCTGAAAAGCACTGTGGGTAAATGGTAGGCAAATCTAAACCTGGTCATGCCTTCAGAGAGTCTACTGTTTGAACAGAAAAACAGAAGAAGAGAATGAGGCCAAACAAGAGGCTGTTCACCTGAGGAAATGGATGGGAGGTGGGCAAGCCCACCTGGCAGAGGCTCAGCTGGCTGAATACCTATGAAATTGCCATGGATGATCTCAAAATTCAAAGAAAAGTCCTGTTCATAGAAATAAAAACCTTGAAAACACAAATTCATAGGCAAAGGGCTGAGAGGCCACATAAATTACTTTCAGTGAAAACAATAAATAACACTTGTATTATTTCTGTTTCATTATTCAAGGCAGTGGTGATGGGAACTTGAGAGCATGAGAGTCAGGGCAAAGAGAATTTCTGAAAGACTAAAACTGTCTTAAAGATGTGAGGTTGGCCACTTATGGAGAGGACAAGCACGACAGGGCTTGGGGGACTAAAGTCCAGCTGCACAGACCCCACTCAGCTCTGCTCTGTTCAACCTCTTCCCAACCCTGTCCCCATCCCTAGACAAGCAGAAGTTGTGGATAAAGATTGTTTTTACCCTCCACATCTCCAATACTCTCTTTTTAAATGGCTGCAACCAACCCAACAAAAGAATTTACTTAACATATTAGTAGTATCTTAAATGATGAAATTTTATCTTGTCCATAAAATAGCTGCAATTAAAACAAATTATCTCTTTCCATTCATAGCTTAATTCATATAGCACATGTGATAGAGCCTTTTTAAATGCTCACTTTTATTGGTCTTATTTCAAAATGAATTCATGTTTATAGTCTAGCATTTAGAAAATTCCAAGGCAAAGCAAGGCTACATTTGTGTGGTTCCTCTTGGTGTCTCCAGTGCCCCATGCCACCGCTGCACAGAGGACATTAAGCATTGAACACAGAGAACTAAACCACTTAAGGAATCACCCATAATCTCAATACCAACAGATACTTACCCTCACTTTTTTGATATGTTTTTTCCAGTCACTTGTGTATGTAAGCATACATACAAAAACAGGGGTGTTTGTGTGTGTGTGTAAAAATGTGTGTTTACAGAGTTCGTTTTACAGGAAAGCACAAAGTCAGATAGTTGTTATAGGGCACCTATGGGAAATGTCATAGGAGACTAAAGATGCGACGAAACTTTGGGACCACCACTCTCAATCATCCTAACACTTGATCTTTCCATGGCTACCCTAAGGTAGAATAAATGGCTTTTGGAAAACACTTACTTAAATCTCCTCTCCTTAATTGAGGTACCCTGCTTTCTTACCCTTATTTATGTGTCCAGGTTAGGGAGAAACATCCCATTATGTCACAAATAAGATTAAAAGTAGTCGTAATTAAATTTCACCATGTGCCCTGAGTTTTCCCACCTGAGAATTATAAGAAAAACATCAAAAGGTCTTCTCTTACTAGACTACTAGACTTACTAGACCACTCACCAAATGGTCATTACATTTTCCTGTAGGCTGCAGACAAGATCTCCCTATTATCTATCATAAGATCTCTCTCTCTCAATCACCAAGTGAAAAAACACACTCGGGGGGTCCAGGAATGTGTAGGCAATTGAAGAGTTTCTCTTTTAAGAATGGCAGTTCATCAGGCTAAGTGTCCAAGAAAATAATGAAAAAAATGTGGTATATTCATACTGGGGGATATGCCAGATTTAAAAAAAAAAACACATTTGAGTTACACATAGCCACATGGATAAATCTCTAATGCAGAACTTTAATAAGAAAAAGGCAGATTGCAGAAATATATACATGGCAGTATAATATCATGTATATAAAGTTTCAACACAAAAACATGCTATATATCTTTTATGGATATATCTATGTGCAGTAAAAAATATATAATATGCATGAGAATGACAAAGACAAATTTTAGAGGATTTATTACCTTAGGGAGAAAAAGAAACGGCATCATAAGGATTACGAGATTTGAATCGAATCTATAATATTTTATTCCTTAAACTGAGTAGCGGGTACCTGGGTGTTCATATACTCAAAACCATTTTTGCCGCATGAAATATTTAAAACATTTTTAAAAAGCTAGATAGTATGATTGACATCTCCAGGTACTTGAAGATCTGGCATGTTGATGATGGAAAGTATCCTATGACTAGTGGGTAAAGCTATTATTAAGGCAAATTTTAGGTCATTCTTAGGAAAAATCTAAAAGGGCTGTCTAAAAATGAACAGTGTCTTCCATGTGATTAAGGAGTAAAACAGAGTTAAGGTCTTCAGAGGTAGCAAATTACAGTGCAAGCAGAGTTCACTTGTCTTTGTCTTAAAAGCAAAGATTTCTTTTCTCTTGCAGAATTCCCGGGACATATCCTGATAAAGCTTTACATCTCAGCAGCATCACTCTGATTGCTCTTTTTTCAGTTGGTGTCGTTGGAAGCCCCTAAACCCTATTTCACTTCAGTGCCATTGACTGGCACTTCCTGCCACTTACATCATAGCCATTTGGCAATGCCCGGGTTAGACAGATCTGCTACCTGGTTCTGGTTCTGCATTATTGTCATTCCTTGTGCCAGTCATAAGGATTCACTGGCACCCCTCAGAGATTAGGAGTTCTCCAGGTCTGGAGATATTAAAAAAGAGAGAGATGGTCAGGGATGCTATAGAAGGGATTTTAGTAGTCTCTAGTATGCTGGAGCACATAACCTTTGAGTATGGATTTCCATATTCATTTAATCAAGAAATGTTTAATGAGTGTTCACTTTGCGCAAGGCACCTCGCTTGTTAAGCTTCTATGGCTCTAGAATATGTCTTTGAAAATGCATCTCTAACTTTACAGAAATGAAAATTGAGGCACGATGGGAAAACTTATTTTAAGTAAACAATAAGGCAGGCAGGCAGGCTGTGGTTTGCAGACCCACCGCTTCTAGTCTTATTGCCAAGAGCACTATGAGAGTTACAGGAACATTTTGGAGATAATGGCTACATTCACAGACTGGTACATGTCTTACAGTGGAAGACACCCCAGAGGTTATCCAATTCAAGTACTTCATTTTAAAGATGAGGAAACAAAAGCCTAGGGAGGTGTGTGGCTAACTGATTGCAAAATCTATTCTCAGATATGGTATTTCCTTCCCAACCTTGAAGGTTATGTTCCTGAAAACCTCCACGGTAAGGAGAAATTACGTTTGAGGAACTTATGACCTTAGGAAGAAAATAGAGTTTGGGGAGTAAGATAGTGAGTGAATCTGTGAAAGTTATCATCATTGTTTTATATCTACTAACAAAATGATGTAGGTACCATTGATACCCAGTTTATTTTATGCTAAACACATTCATTTGTAATGATGAATCTTGTGCAGGTGATTTTTATTTACTTCTTAGAATTCCTTATTAACAATTCTTTAGGCTCTCTCTATACATACTTTTTGTAAAACTTCTTGTGAGTCATTGCTTTTTTGTGTAAATATTGGTTCCAGTGGATTGTTTGCTGTTTCAGGTCCTGTTGTCTCTGCTTTTTTGCGCCTTTGACATTATCATTGGAACTTATAACTTCTAACCTCTACTCTGACTCAACTTGGTTGTTTCCTGATACCTCTCGCTTCTTCTTGCTGTTCCTTCTCTCTGCTGTCCTTTAATTGTAGCTGCTCACCAGGACTATGCCGTAAACTTTCACCTCCTCTCACTGTTTGCTCTCCCTATGTAACTATCATGTTTGATAACGAGGTCCTGCTGAGTAAGCCTGCTTGCTATCTTTCCAGGCTGTGCTTTCCCACTCCTGCAGCCACTGCCTTAATTCAGGTTATCACTGTCTCTCACCAGGACCCCTGCAGTCATCTCCTTGATTGGTCAATGCTTTCATTATTTGCTTTGTGCTCTGAGTGAAATTTTCTTATGACGGCTTGTAGTTCCCAGTGGCTTCCTAAGGATTTCCTCCAAGGCCCTCCACCTTAGCTCTTGTACCGTTTACTCCAGCCTTATTTATCGACCCTACTTGATGGCCTAATGTACCAGACTATTTGGCATCTTCGTGCCTTTGTGAACTGACTTTTCTTCATCAGGAATGCCCTTCACTCTGCCCCTCTCACGCTATCCATTTCACCTCCCATGTGCAATCACCTGCATGATGAACATCTACTCTTCCTCGAAAACTTTGCTCATACCATCACCTCTCCCTTGGAGGTACCACTTCCTACTTCTACTTTCTGCTCATATCCTACCTCATTAAAGAGAATGGGAGGTTCCCACCACAAAATCTGAAAGCCTCCCACTACAAAACCTGTCTTCTTCCCTCTGTGCAATTCAATATAATTCCTTGTAATCAAATGCTCATCCCTCAATTCATGTTGGGAATCCCATCCCTCTCACTTTCTCAAGAAGTTCAATGCTTCCG
>NW_012104220.1:941197-942746 GCF_000951045.1 Mandrillus leucophaeus | reverse complement strand
TTGATCAGGCCTGGACCCTGAGAGCCATTCGTTATTTCTCCCTGTCTTTCTTCTTCTAGTCCAATTCATCACTAAGTCTGATCATCTGTCTCCTAAATGCATCATAAGGAGATCCACTTGTCTTCATTGTTACTGCCACATTGTAGTTGATCCACTGTTATTTTAAACCTAACAACCACAATACCTTCAAACTGATCTCCATGTACACAGAACACAGTGACTCTCATCCTTAATTGAATCTCTACACAGCCACAGAAACAGTCTTTCTTGAAACATAAATCCCAGCATGACACTACCTGACATGCAATCTCTCTTTGCACTTTGTCTTAGTCCGGGCACATCAATGTTGCTATAAGTCCTGTTGGTCAACCTCCTGCCCTGTTCCCTGAGCTCATTTTACATTAGTGAATCCTCACTCTCCACTCTCTAGACTGACTCCTGACATTTTCTCAAGCAAGTTGATTTCTTTCTCATCTTCATCCTTCACATGTGGTACGCGATGCTTCCCAAGTTTAGAACTCCACTCTGCCTTATGTTCTCGTAAAGGATTCATATGTCCTTTAGGTCTTGGCTTAAATGCCATCTTTTCAGAGAAGCCTTCTCTGGCGACCTTATCTTAGTCAATCTTCCATTGTTGTATTGTATTTATTTGCTTTGTTTCTTGCTACTTCTTCTACTTGACTCTGTAGAAGGCTCTGCATAATTGACCAAAATATATACAGTGTTTGTCAGAGTGCTAGTCACCTATTAGTACTAAGGAATTATTTGTTGAATAACTTAATGATTTTTTGCAGTCACACAAGTGTTGTTTTGATTGCCTGGAAATAATTGCCTAAGATGACATGAAAGATTAAAGAGTGAAGAGTAGAAGATAGCACCACTTTGGGTTAAAAGTTTACTTAAGTCAGTAACTCCTCAAGAAACAGTTACCAGCATTCCTGGGACTATTATGCCCTGGTCTACTTGTAGTCTGTTTGTATTCCAGCCTACTTTGGCACCTTGTTGTCTCTGCTTACTGACTTTCTGCATAAGAGTAAAATAGAAAGTGACTTGGAACCATGATACCTAAAGTGTGACATTTAAAAAAACATCCTCAGAAAAACTAATATCCTGGTTATCTTTGAATGTGCTAAGAGACTCTTTTTTTTAATGTTTTTTATTTTGAATATAGAGAACACTGAGGTTTAAAATGGAAAATTCTATTAAAAAGTAAAAGGGATGCGTTTAGGTATCTTACAGTTACCTCTGCCTCTGTCCCTCCCATTCCTTATAGGAAACTAACATTTAGTAGAGTTTTATATTTATTCTGCTATTTGGGCAAATATAAACAAATGCAAATGTAATTTTTTCTTTTCCTCCATTTTTATTCAAAATATAAGTAATATGCACAATTTTGTATCTTACCTTTTTTATTTAATATATTCTGGAAAACCTTCTGTATTAGTATACAAAGATTATCCTTTTTACACAGCTGCATAATATTCCAACCTGTGGCTATATCAAAGATTATTTAACCAGTACCCCATAGATGGACATTTGGAGTGTCCCC
>NW_012104220.1:932433-933342 GCF_000951045.1 Mandrillus leucophaeus | reverse complement strand
TCCTACCTCATTAAAGAGAATGGGAGGTTCCCACCACAAAATCTGAAAGCCTCCCACTACAAAACCTGTCTTCTTCCCTCTGTGCAATTCAATATAATTCCTTGTAATCAAATGCTCATCCCTCAATTCATGTTGGGAATCCCATCCCTCTCACTTTCTCAAGAAGTTCAATGCTTCCGTCAGACTGTCTCCAGTCAATTATTCCCATCAGCATATAGCCATAATCCAGTATTACTGTCCTAAAACAATATTCCATATTGATCCATATCCCTTTCCAGCTACCATTCATTCTTTTCTCTCTTTCACAATAAAACTCCATAAAATAGTTGTGTACACACAGCACCTTTACATTTTCACTTCACAGTCACTTTGGAATTCACTTTAAATTGGCATTCACCCACATGACCCAGTTGGTCACTAATGATCTATATATTGCTGCGTCCACATTTTCATCTCACTAGAACTCTCAGCAACATCCAACAATGGACCATTCTCTTCTCAAAATTGACCACTCTCTTCCCAAAATTGTTCTTGGCTTACATGATTTCATGTTTCCCTGGTCTTTTATCTGCTTCTCTACCTGCTCCTCCTAAGCCTCTGTTGTGTCTTTTCTTCCACTTTCTGTAATACCTCTAAGTATTGAATTTCCTCCGTATTCTGCTCTGAACCCCATGCCTTATGTTTCCATAAATAATCTCATTCATCCTCATGGCTTAAAATACCAATTCCAAGCCAATGACTCCTACGTCTGTATCTCTAGTCCTAACCTTTCCTCTGACCTCCTGACTTACACACTTGTTTTTATAACACCTACTTATGAATGCTTCATGAACATCTCACATAAATATATCCAAGACTGCATTTTTATTTCCCTCCAAAAATCTAGTCCTCCTTCCATCCTCCCTGCCT
>NW_012104220.1:928427-930713 GCF_000951045.1 Mandrillus leucophaeus | reverse complement strand
TATAATGCATTTAAAAATTTTTATAAATATTGTTAGCTGGGTTTCAGAGAGTCTTTTGTTCCCACAACCTTTACAATAAAATGTGCCACCAAAGTTTTGACTTTTTTTTCTATTTCAATTGGTAAAATCTGACATTTCAATGTAGGTTTTATTTGAATTTATTATTATGAGTATGGTTAAGCATCCAATTTATATATTCACTTTTTCTGTGAATTAACAATTCATGCTTTTGCTCACTTTTAATTTGATTCTTCTAGCTTGTTTTTCCATATCAACTTCAGATTCAGCTGGTAAAGTTCCATCAAAAAAAAAAAAATGTGTAGTTTTATTGAGATTGCATTAAATATATCAATTAACTCAAAAATAGACTTTTCTTAATAATGTAGAGTCTTCCTACCCTAGAACTTGGTAAATTTTGCTGTTTGTTCAAGTCTACATTGTGTGTACATCAAGTGAATTTTACAGTTCTCTTTATATAGCTGTCTACAATTCTAGTTGTTTTCCATAGATATTTTACGTCTTTTGCTATTATTAATGTGGTTCTTATTTTTCAAATATTTTCTGTCTGATTGTTGTTTGTATATATGAAAGCCAAAAAATAGAAGTAGATAAATTCAATTTCATTCGTATTAAATAAATTATTTTTTGTAGTCTTTACCTGATTCTCTTGTAGTTGTGGCTAAACACTCATATGTAAATAAGGATAGATTTACCCCCTTTATTTGTAATTTTTATTTCCAATATCTTTCTATTTTTAAATGTTAATATGGAATCCTTCTTGTAATACGAAATTATAGTAATGTAAAGGAATTGAGAGACTTATCATGTTCCTGAGTTTGATGAAGATGATTCTAGAGTTTCACCATTATATTTGATGCTGATATATAAATATCGCGGAGGTCAGTTTCAGCAAAGATAGAATAATTATGTATCATAAACAAAACAAGCCAAAAGTCTCAGTGATGTGAACAAATTCTATTCGAGTTTGTTGATTATGTTGTCCGGCTCCTCTTTGTCCTCACTTATTTTTTGTTCGCTTGATCTTTCTTGGACTGAAAGTGGTAAATCAAAGCCTTGTGCAGTCAGCGTCTTTCCACTTCTCTACATGTTTCCTGCAAATGCTGTTTTGTTATACTTGCTGCCATTTTGATACATATATATTCATATATTTATAATTTTATTTCCTCTCTTAACATTACAAATTTTCTTCGTTATTTTGTTATGCTTATTAGCCAAAAATCAACTTTGGTAACTAAGATTTCAAGCCCTACCAAACTAGTATATGTCTCATTGTCGAGCATTTGCAGTCAGTTTTCCCAGCGTCCTTGCATAATACAGACCCAAGTCTTCTTTCATTTCAGGAAAATGTTCTTAACTTATATTTATGATTTTTTTCAGTTTTATCATTTTGATTTTCTTTGGGGAGAAATTTACTAATGGATATATTTGCATCTCTGATTGTTTTTAAATCTCCATTATTTCTGTTTCCCTTTGCTTTTCTAGTTTCTATCCTCTGTCTTTTATTCTCTGTGGTGTCTACTCTGTCATGTGCAAAAATTAGTCTCCGTTTCTGAAATAATTGTATCTTATCTATTTCTTTCCTGAGCTCTGTCAGTAACTGCTTTGCCTCCTTCAATCTTTGATGCTTTTAGTCTAAGATACACTTTCCTGATTTCTTGTATTTCTGTTTTGTGGTTTTGTTTCATAACAGTGATTGCTTCAGTATTATTTGATATTGGATTAAAATTTTCATATGCTTTTAGGGTAATTTTTTTCCTATTGAATTTTCATCATTTTTAGAAGTTTTCTAATTTTTAAAACATTTTTTCTTGAAGTATCTTTTTATTTTTGTCTTTGTGTTGTGCCTATTCTTTGCTTGATGCTCATATTAAATGAGTTAGGTTTTTGTGGACTTGGTAATAGCCAGAGTTTCCTAGAGCAAAGGAGAAGGGAGAAGGACAAAGTATACTTTGAGTCTCTGTGGGTCAAAGACACCATTTTTGTTGCTACAGGGATAGATATATTTTTAAAATATAGTGTTTCTTTCTTTCAGAACCTTTTTTAATTCAGGAATACTTAATCAGCAAGTCCTGTACTTGCCTGGATCCTTTATAAGTGCTGCCCTTCATGGGCACAGGCCTTGCCTTCTAATGTCATCTATGTATTAAATAATTAGGTATTATTTATTTGTTCTTGCTGCAGTATTCTCAGATCTGCCTTTGGGACCCACTGGGCACTTTTCCTGCTGCACATGCTGTCTCTTCCTCCATTTGATTTTCATTTGGT
>NW_012104220.1:925894-928377 GCF_000951045.1 Mandrillus leucophaeus | reverse complement strand
TATTTTTGTCTTTGTGTTGTGCCTATTCTTTGCTTGATGCTCATATTAAATGAGTTAGGTTTTTGTGGACTTGGTAATAGCCAGAGTTTCCTAGAGCAAAGGAGAAGGGAGAAGGACAAAGTATACTTTGAGTCTCTGTGGGTCAAAGACACCATTTTTGTTGCTACAGGGATAGATATATTTTTAAAATATAGTGTTTCTTTCTTTCAGAACCTTTTTTAATTCAGGAATACTTAATCAGCAAGTCCTGTACTTGCCTGGATCCTTTATAAGTGCTGCCCTTCATGGGCACAGGCCTTGCCTTCTAATGTCATCTATGTATTAAATAATTAGGTATTATTTATTTGTTCTTGCTGCAGTATTCTCAGATCTGCCTTTGGGACCCACTGGGCACTTTTCCTGCTGCACATGCTGTCTCTTCCTCCATTTGATTTTCATTTGGTTTCAGTCTAGTTCTCAGTAATTTTTGCTTATGATAAAGTTTGGTTGGTTTTTTGGTTTGTTTTTGGGGACTTTTTTGTAAGTCTTCTGAGAATTTCTGAGATCTACCCCGCTCAGCCCCTGAGCCTGCCCACACCTTCTCACTATTCTGCCTCAGTGTTCTATGGGTAAGCCTGCAGGCTCTGTTGGTGTCAGTTACTTTAGAAGATTATCTATTTTTTTCTGTTTTCTAGTCTCCATGAAAATAGAATTTTAGGTTATTTTTGTACATTCTCTTGCTCTACTCATTTTCCAAGAGGAAACATGGCAATATTCAGAACTAAACTGCTGTCGCTTTCCTTCAGAAAACCCTACTGCAAAGATTTTTTTTTGTTGCCATCAGGCCTGTCCCTAACATTTGCAATTCCAGGAGCAAAAGTAGGCCAACACACCATGTGCCAAAATCTTTAAGGGTCAGAAATCAAGCTAACAAACTATTAAATGAAACATGTTCTATTCTCTTTCTTTAACACATGTACCTTCATAATGACCTGGACGACCAGATTCCAGTGTAGAATTTTCAGATTTTGGGGCATGCCACTCCTGTCCTTAACCTGCACCCCACTTCTCTTACCATCAAAAACTGTTTGCACCCCATGAAGGGCCTGGTGAGCATACACGGAACATGCCAGCCAGATTGTCCATGCTCCTTCCACATTGTCTGCAATCAGCTGCCCCTTGGCTAGGCTGAGGATCTGAAGGTGTGCCCAATGGTAATATAGCCCATCCTTGGGATGCTCAGAGAGGATGGGAAGGCCTCTGAGCTGGGCTCCCCAAAGCATGTTCTACAAGTTGATTGGGGCATTTTCTCTGGGCCATGTGAACTCTTTATTCAGGGGAGAGGGAGAGGTATTGGCCAAAGGCAGACCAGAAGAGGGCTGCCAAAAGTGTGAACACCATGTGATTTTCCACTGCTGTTTGAGTTTTTATCATTAATGTTTATTTATTTAATCATAAAAAGCTTAATTTTTTTTAAAAAGGAACTTTGAATGAACCAGTGGCCTTTTGTTCATTTAAAGAATGTCTCGTGTTTTTCTATTTGAAATGTAAAAGCTAAGTAAATAGAAAGTAAGATTTCTGGTCGTCTTAATTTTCTTCTTTGTCCTTTCCTATAGGCTATGTATTTTCAGGTCTAAATGTGTCCTGTTTTCATAATTTAAAAAAATGGTAAAAATATAAAAGGGAAGTCTTCAAAAATAAATAGAAAACCCCCCAACAGGGAATCTAATACTAATATTTACAGGTTAAAAAATTGATTTTCATTTTTCTCTGGTGAACCCAGGGCATATTTTTCAAATGCTTTTCTCTTTTTTTTCCAACCCACACACATGCACACATGTACATGTTTCCGAATCTTAAGAAATGAGTATCCGTTAAAGGTTTCACTTATCATGACAGCAGATTCAACTTTGGATCTTTGAACATACCTGTAACATGTAAGACAATGTAAATATGTGCCCGGACAAGCTCTGTAGCTATGACCCTTGTGCGTTTTACTCTCTGATGTTCAGGTCCATTGTCAGCAAGCAGAACATCCACAGAGAGGGCCCAGTTGCTCCCCACAAGCCCCTTTTCACTTGCTAGGGTGCCTATGCATCTGTCTCTGTTCCGATGGCTATACCGACTTCCTGTAGTGTTTTCTAGACAGGAAATTAAATGAATATGGAGCTGCCAGTGTCTAAAAGGCACAAGATCAAGTTCCCTGACTCAGCTCCAATGTGTGAGTGGTGGGTTTTCCAGTATTTGATGGATGGTCCTTACCTCTTTGAGTCCCTGGTTCCTCCTTGGGTCCCTGGTTCCTCCTTTTGAAAAGCTTTTAGGACTTTTCCTCAGAACATTTCCCCTCTCCATGCTTAGGTCTACTAATTGGATAAAACTGTTAGTATTATTAAATTTTTACTTTGCTAATTCCCTATACTTGTACAAGTCTTGATATCTTCTGTTTGTAATGTTAAGTCTGCAATTAGAGTGATATTTCATTTTTTGTTGTTGTTGTTTTTGGG
>NW_012104220.1:886485-925264 GCF_000951045.1 Mandrillus leucophaeus | reverse complement strand
AGTAAACAGAGTTCTGATGAAGAGGTCATTTCTCCCTTCTCAGCAGTACGACTTCATTTTCAAAACAATGCCCTTATGATCTGTAGATTTATTTCACCAATCGTAAGACAACATAGTTAACCTCATGACCAGATAGTTTCTGTTTATCCCGTAACTGTGTCTTCTACTTAGCTAAGTGTTCTGCAAAGCATTTGGAAAGTGTATTTTGTATGTTAGCATTTTTTGTGGGCATTTTCTGTTTTCTTTTTTTTTTGTTTTCTTTTCCTAAAAGCAGTTCTTTCAGAAAATGAATCTCCAACTTCTATATTTTTAAAATTTTTTCTACTTTTTATTTGATACTCTTTTGAAATGTACATTATATGAAAATTAGGAGGATTATTTAAGCAATAAATAAACAAAAGAAGAAGAAAAGAGGGAAAAAAGCATGTATAAATCCACTAAGATAATAATTGTTACTATCCTCATTTTAGTGCACAATGAAAAATGGAAGGTTTTTTTCTTTCTCTTTTCCAAATACACTGCTACACATAATGGAAGCCTCTCCATGGATAACCCTATTCATGAGCAATTATTCTAAAGTGTTTCATTTCTAAATATAGAATCTAGAATCTAAAAATTTACTAAATGCAAGGATGACATCATATAAATAGATATCCAAACCTCTTATGCCATATTAATGAAAGTGCTCATTTCTATGTCTGAAGATATGTGGGTCTTATCTTTTTACACCATGTTTTGCCTGAATTTTATTTCTCCTTCCTGCATGATCCAGCCAGCCATACTGCCTGTGTAAATACAACTCAGGTTTTTCTTTTTTTTCCTTTTGATACTTAGAAATCCATCTTCAACATTTTTGATCAGTGTGCAGTGCATTAAATACTACAGCAGATGGTGCTTTTTGATGATGTGTTTCTACATGAAGCAACATTTTGTCTTGTATGCTGCATTATCAAAAAATCAAACATGTAATTATGCAAATATGTATGCCTTTATAATAATCAAGTTTTATTGTAAATGGTTGATGCACATCAATTTGATCCTGTAGTGCTGTTTTAAGTGCGGTTTAAGTGGCTTTTCAGTGTACCCAGAGGCAACACAAATGCATCTCTGGAATATTAATAAAATCCTGAATCTTTGAGACCCCAACTGGAATCTCATTGCTTGTACTGATTGAAACGAAATGCTAATCCTTTCCTTTAAAAAAATCCCCTTTGTTATTTAAAACACTGATATTAGTATGATATAAAGGGCCATTTTATTTTAAATTGTATTTTAATGTAGTTGTTAAAATAATGCCTAATCATACTATATTCAGTCTTCACAATGTAAATTTGATGAGACATGAATCCAATCATTTTGCAAACAATGAATGCAGTCATGTATTCTAACCAGTCCGGTTTTTCTAATTCCATAAATTTCTACTGCCAGTGGCTGTTTACCGGTTTCACTTTTGGATGCATTAGCTGTCTTTTGTAGGGACAAGTATTGTGAATATTCATTCCAGAAACAATTGACTTCTTATTAAAAAAAAAAAAAAAAGGAGGAGGAGGAGGAGGAAGATTCTTTAAGTTGAATTCCTATGAGCATTTTCAAGGAGGAATGCAACATAGACAGTGAAATTTTTTACTGAACAGAATCTGGGTTTTGTACATTGGATTGTTTCACGGATACATGGGAGTGCCCGCCCGACTCTCCCCAAATACAAACACTCACACATTCTGTTGTGGTTAAACTAAACAGATGGATGTGGGTACTGATAATCTATGACTGTAAATTATTTTTGCTTGTTTGTTTCTTTTGAAGAGAAATAAAAGGCTGAAAAAAGCAGAATACAAAAGGAAGCACAATGTAGCTTTAAAGGGAAGAAAATAACCACGTAATTTCCTTTTTCTATTTTCAGTTCTCCTTCGCTTTATATTTACTTTGTTTATTGGGTTTACTGTAATATGGGTTGTGTTTTCAATGGCTACCACTCCCTCACAAGATGAAACATGCACTTTTTTCGCTCTGGTCTCATGCCTGATCCCCTCTGCACTATCCTTCATCTTACCATAGAGCATTTCGCTCTTCCAAATATGTGGGTTTATTTGATATTTTTCTTCCTTTTCACCTATTGTTTATATGCTGTCATTAAATCTCTGCCTCTTTTTACTTGCCTAGTGCAAAACTCTGACTCACAAGCTCTAATGCGCATTGCCCATGCTCACTGGGTCCTCCCTATTTTGGTTACGTTGAAGGATGACTTGTTTGCTGTCCTATCTGCAGTGTGATGTCTTTGTAGAAAGTTACATGGTTATACCTCCTTCTAAATTTTGTATCTCCGTTTATGCCTTTCTCTGATCCATCAAGATCAAGGTAGATGAAGATCAAGATCCAGATAGATGGGTAGAGAGATGGATAGATAGATTTTTTTTATTGGTAGAGGTGGGGGGCATGATGGACTAGAGTCTTTTACTGCTTAGATATCTATGTATAATCACATTTGAAATAAAACCTCAATGATTCATATCTGAATATTTAAAAATAATGTTAATGCTCTATCTCTTTCTAAGAATATTTAAGAGCTTAAAACTTCCCTATAATTACTCTCATAGATATCAATTATTCATGTCAGTTTGCATCCTCCAGGCCACATTAGTACTATTCTAGATGACTGAAACTTAACTGTTGGGCATGTCATTAAAAATTCTGAGTTTTGTTAGTTGTTACTACAGTGGAATTTTCAATATAAAAATGGCACAATCCCAGGTCTATTTAAATTGCACACCACAGAGACATCTATATTAACATAGCTGTTAAGTAATATTAGTGGCCATTTGTAAAGGTCAAGTCAAGCTCTAGATGGTTTTCAGATTCCAGCCTATATCATTTTCTTCTCTGTCCACAACCAGAGCTCTAGGGATGGCTCCTGGATTCAAGAGGAACTTAGCCTGAATTTCTGTTTGAGTGCCCATTAGATCCAGGATTTTGTTAATGACTGTGTTACCAATCGGTTAAGGCTGACCTGAAGATTCCTAGAAAAATGCATATCTTTAAATTATGTTTGAATGTAAGTTATTTTATTTTAATTTTATATTCTTATAGGTAAGTTTTATGTAAACCTAAGAATAAGGACCAGTTAGTTGGGGTTTTTTGTTGTTGTTGTTTCTTTCCAGTAGCCACATTTGTTTTTGCAAGAAGGGATTCATACATGATTTGAAACATACATTTGATGCTTCCATCAGTCCTTTTAATCTTTATGAGGAAAATCAATAGCATTCCTGGCCTTTTGACTGTTTCTAAAATATGCAAATATAATATGCAATGCATTTTTTCAGCTTTTGAATTAAAACTTAGATGACATGATATTTCAAGCTCAGTTTAGAGCTAAAAACATGACAGGAACATACACAATTGTAGCATTGATTTTAATAGAGTAACAAGAAATGTAGTCACATATTCTGCTTAAGTTTCTCCCGCAGAAATTGCTTCTGCATCAGAGCCTATTACAAATGCAATTCACCAAGGTCTTATGGGTGACAAAGCTTTAATTAGCATCACATTGTTTTCTAATGTGATTTTGCACTTGTAAAAACAGGATTAGGAATCAAAATATACTTTTATAAATGCCAATTTTAATTGCATTACTGATGGTGTGCAGGTCTTTAAACAACCCACGCAGCTTCTCACATAATACCTCTCTATTTGAAGGATTAAGTGTAAAACATAAAGAAAAGATGGCATATATTGTCCAATAAAACACCTTTAAATCAGAAGAGAAAATACAGTCACTTATAGTATACAATACTTCACCCAACATCAGCGCCTTCTGAAATCAGCGCCCCCACAGAATTCAGAGGCCATAAAATAGGTAGTGCTTAGTAATTTGTCGTTTTATTGCATAGCAGGGAAATTAGAGCAGCAGTGCACGATGGGCGTGCCTGCTTGAGAACAAGTCTCACGACCTGCCAACGTCTTTCTAGGTTTTCCTTTACAGAACATCTGCATTTTTTGTTTGGAATTTGACATTCTTGCCACCTTTATTTTACTTTTGTGTTTGTTGCTGTTATGTGTGATTCCGTCTATTCCCTCTCCCAAGGGAGTCTTTTAAGAAAGAGTCCATCTTCTTTTGCTCAGGGCATTTTTTAAAGAAGATCATGGTTAATAGGTTTAATCTTTGAATTAGAAATTTGTTGTAAAAAAAAAAAAATCACACTATTTCAGCATTATACCATATCTGTATTCTGAGTTCTTTAATAGACTTGTGCTCACTCACCTGCACCAGACACCTTCCATAGGTAAGCAACAACTTTTCCTCACCTTTTAAACAGAGGTGGATCCAATGATACAGTAGGGTTAAGCAATTTATCACAGGTTAGCCAATATTTCAGTTGGAAATATGAGACCAAAGTGTGTATTTCTATTTCTCAGCTTGCAGCTATAATTACTAGACCCAAGAAAGATGAAAACTGGATATCATCTGAAGGGCTCGTGTTTAAAGAATAAATCCTGTTTTTCTTGTGTTTTGTTTTTTGTTGGTGAAGTAAATAAATAGTGCCTCTAAGCTTTGGTTATTTGGAGAGGGATTGGAACTGAAATGATCTTAGTTGAAAGTGCATTTTAATTGTAAGATGTTGCTTCAGTGCTGCAAATGAAATGATTATTTGGAAAACTGATTTTTATTCTGTAGCAGCTCTACATAGACTATGCTATTTCCATAAACTATGTTTGTGTCCATTTAGCTATTTACTTAAATCAGTGAAGATATTTTATGTTGCAATAGAAATGTAATTACGTTATTTATATCTGAGTTTTAAAAAATATAAAAAACTGAAGTTTTCAAATTTTTTTTTACTGGTTTCCTCTCTTTAACTTCTTATTTTGAAAATTTTCAAACCAATAAGAAGAATGCAAGAACAGTACAATGCATTGGATTGTTTTTAAATCTTTATTTTCTGGAGGAGAAAAAACCTTACTGCTGGGTCAATGCAAATTTTTAGTTTTTTTTTTTTCATTCCTCTTTAATTGCTTCTTAATTTCTTATTGATCCACTAACTAAAGGATTATTGTTTGATTCACTGAGTGAGCCTGCAAGATTGTCTGGGTAAAATTAAATCAGTTGACCTAGCCTCTTTTACTAGAAATTGGGTTGTGCAATCATAATAGTTCCATGCACTCGATAAGACAAAGCAAGAAAGAAGAGCACAGCCAGGAAGCTCCATAACATGCATCCTATTTTAATTCATTGCCACGCTTTTGCTGTACACATTAGGCAGAGGAGCTTTGTAGGAAAAATCCAGCTTTGTAGGAGAAATCCAGTGGTGCTCAATTGCCATGAGATTTTCTTTTATTTTGTTCATAGATTATGATTTAAATAACTAAATAAAAAAGGCTTGTCATTAAACTATACATGGGATGCCACATACTGTGTCCAACTTTAACCCATGCTTTTTAATATCAATTTTTTCTTTAGTCTTAGCTGTCTCCTTTCTGTCTTTTCTTCACCCTACCCCATGCTCATTCTTGTCCCTGTGCCTTAATTCCCGTTGTTTCTCTCTCTTGGGTTTCATTCAACAAAAACGGTTAACGTCTACCTTTTTCTGCCTGTCTAAAGTCCTTGAGCACTTTTGAATAACAGCTCAAGTCCCGTTGTCTCAGGAAAGCCCCACCTGATGTGGCTAACCAAGAGCTGTCAATCCGTCCTATTACTCTGCTCTTGCTCCTATGCCATCTCGTGTAGTGGAACACCTTATGTAGCCTGCCTGATTATCCAATTATTTCATATGTGTCTGTCTTACATATGTTCCGTGTCAGTAGGTCTTGCTTTTTTATATCTGTCGTGTCACCCTTTCCCCCACTTTGCATAGGAATGGATCTTATTACACAGGCATATAGTGAAGTAGGGAGTGGCCTGAGATCTGTTTAGAAGGCAGCAAGTAAGTTAGACAAGCCAGATCCTGAAAAGGAAGGAATTCTAGGACCGACAGCAGGGGTCAAGGACCCAGCCTAAAAACATACAGCCTGAAGAAAGTCAGAATCTGGACACAGTCACATGTGTAATGTTCCAGCAGCAAAAACAAAAAAGAATCTAGATACTAAGATGTGTCTGGACCTTCTGTGATTACAAGTATGTAAGGATCAGCCTCCAAGCTGATCCTGAAGTATGAACAGATCTATACAGCTACTTGGAATCCAGTGGAAAAGTCTGCAGGGCATAGGGAAGTGAGGAAACGGGAATTTGACAGTTCCTGAAAGATACGTAAGTAGTGCTTAATAAATACTGGCTCATTAATTAAAGTCCATTCAAAAAAGCAGTAATGACACTTCTCTACACCTGGATGCGAGTACAAATTATGACAAGTGGATAATATTCAAGTTATAATCAACTCGCATGTATTTCCCTGATGTCTATCTGAATTTTTTTCTACCTTCCAAGTTTTCAGATATTATATACAAGGACCATTGACCAACTAACTTCAGAGACAGGAATAAAAATTTTGTATGTTTTATATGACTTTTCTTTTACTAAGTTACCCCAGATTTCCTTTTCTGTTAGTTTGTTTTGGTTTTGGTTTTCTGGAGACAGAGTCTTATTCTGTCACCCAGGCTAGAGTGCAGAGGTACGATCACGACGCATTGCAGCCTTGATCTCCTGGGTTCAAACGATCTTCCCAGCTCAGCCTCCCGAGTAATTGGGACAACAAGTCCATCCCACCCAGCCAGCTAATTTTTTTGTAGGGATGGGTTCTCATTTTGTTGCCCAGGCTGGTCTTGAACTCCCGGGCTGAAGTGATCTTCCTGCCTTGACCTCCCAAAGTGCTAGGATTCCAGGCTTGAGCCAGCACACTCAGCCCAGATTTCTTTCAATTGCCAAATTCCTCTTCAGTAAACAACTTTCAGCTATCTGCTGTTGAAGACAGTGAATATATTCATGACCAATTTATCGTCATGATAGAGGAGTTTCTTTATATTTTATGCACTATGGTCCCACCAGTATGTACCTAGCCCCCATATGCCTACCTTTCAAATATTCTTAAGTGTTTCTCATAATACCTGTGTGGCAGCACTTCAATTGTCTCACACATCTTGCTCACTAGAGAACTCTCAATCAATGTTGGATTCTAAGACCTCTGACTCTGACATGAAGACAAGTTTTAGAGGTCAATTTATACCTCTGTTTTTCACCCATAGAAATAATGGTAGATATAAGTCATGGAAAACATATTAGCTTTGTTGCTAAGAGACTCTCTGTTACCAGTTCTCCATTTGGTCTTCAACAGGTTGCTTCTTTTGTAACTTCTCTGGGCCTGTTTTCTTTCCTGTAATAGAAGGGAGTCAAATCTGTATTGACTTGGGTTCCATGTATTAGACACTGTTTTTATTTCAGACATAAATCCAAAATTTTAGGTCTAAATCTTACATAACTATGTTGATTCATGGGGACTGATATGGTTTGTCTCTGTGTCCCCAACCAAATCTCATCGTGTACTTCCCATAATTCCCACGTGTTGTGGGAGGGACCTCGTAGGAGACGACTGAATCATGGGGGCAGATCTTTCCCATGCTGTTCTTGGGACAGCGAACGGGTCTCATGAGATCTGATAGTTTTAAAAACAGGAGTTTCTCTGCACAAGCTCTCTTTGCCTGCTGCCATCCATGTAAGACGTGGCTTGCTCTTCCTTGCCTTCTGCCATGATTTTGAGGCTTCCCCAGCCACATGGAACTGTGAGTTCTCCATTAAACATCTTTCCTTTGTAAATTGCCCAGTTTGGGTGTATCTTTATCAACAGCATGAAAACGGACTAATACAGGGACAAATCAAAGTGCAAATGAAGTGTATCCCAAACAACCTTATAAGGTACTTGATATGTTTTTGTAATTTTCTGACAGTTTTGAAACTGAGTAGGAAATTTTTCTCAGATGGTTTAGTGATTTCTTGATGGTTAGATTGCTCGCTGGTATGGGGCATTCATTGTTGCCTATCTTATCCTTGACTATTAAGATTATGCTTAATAGATTTGAATTTTTAGTCTCATAACTTAAAGATAATAATATTGATCACAGGTCACATTTTGTGGCACTTTTTATATGTTGAGCAGCATTCTAAATGCTTTAAATCTGTTGAGTCATTCAGTCTTGAAAACAACCTTACTACACATATTCCATTATTATCTCCATCTGCAGACCAGGATATGGTCTATTTAAGCGCATAGAGCTTAAAAAGCTTGCTTGAGATCACCTAAGTAGAAGTTTAGGCTCTTCAATTGGAAACCTGGCAGCATAGGTCCAGCATCCATGTGCTTAATGGTTACACTACCTTTCATCTTATTGTTCAAAATGCCCAAAGAGAAAGCATGACCTTGGCTAATGTTTTCAGAGTAGGTGAAACTTTTCACATATGCTGAATAATCACAATGTATTTGTGGGGTAGCTGTTAACACTACAGAACAGTTGGTTAAATTTTCATACTTTGCGATTCCTGCTAGCCAGCAGGGATTCTGAATGTGAATGCTAACACTCTGAGAATGCCACCCCATTTGGAATTCCAGGGAATGAACCATAACAATCAACAGGGACACAGAACATCCCCACATCAAAGAGGTGAAGTTAGTCACAAGTGACAATTTGGTGTTAAATAATTAAATTGTTTTAGCTGTTAACTGTAAGTGAATGTTGTTTTTAATTGCACTTTAATAATGCCATGCCCTTTATAACCAAAATTAATGTTTTCTGTCGCTCTGTTTTTGAAGTATGTGTCAGTTTAATTAAACTATTAATGGTAGACAGATTTTAACTACTTTGTATTCTTCATTAAATTGTATCTGTTCAACAAGCATAAACAGGAAGATGGAGTCGGTGAGGAGCAGATTCATGTTCTGCCTGATAAATCACTCATCATCAGATAAGATGATGCCTTGTGCTTGTTTAGGTGCTTGCTCCCCATGATAAATCCACTTCCAGGTTAGAATATTCATAGAGTTCATTTAAAAATAAAAGCAACTGCTCCTTTGAAAAAACATGGACCGAGTAAAATGATTTGTTGCACTTTTGTGACTCATATAACAATAAAAAAATGCACACCCTGAACACCTGTGATGACAATGGCTTTCAGTTCATTTGGGAACATAAGTACCTTTCTTCCATCTAAATCTGACAATTTAGGGAAGAGGGACTGCAAGAGGCCTTGGCTTCCTCTCCTTCATCCTTTCTGGATTGCCTAATTATAGCTGAGTCTCTTGCAAAATGCATGAAACCAACTTAACATAAAGCAGCCATTTGTTTTTATTGCCAGAGATGACAATTGATAAAGTAAACACAGTGCATACCCCAAGCATCTCTTGGATTCAATTCAAGAGAATCGATTGAGTCTTGGTTAAAGATCAGGAAGAACTAGAGCAGGATAATTTCTTGTCTCTTCAGCCCACTGATGACATATGCAAATAGAAAAGGGACCCTAATTGGCAAGCACTTAAAGAAGCAGGACAGTATCGAAATTACACTTCTCTAGCAAGAAGAATGGCTAGGCTACATCTGCTGCATATAGTCAAAGATGTAACATGTTATAATAGAGACAAGTGTGTCCTTCCTTTGTGTGGCAGATCAATCAATAGCTTTTCATGTGATCTTGTTCACTATTATGTTAGTAATGAAACCCTCGTGTGATGTGACAACTGTGGAATAACATTTGGTCACAAAGCTGGTGTTAACAAGCACAACTGGCACTCTGGTAATTAGACTGATTTCTGGTCTCTTCTTTCACAAATTGTCGATAAGTGCAGTAAACAGGCCGTTGATTCCTCTCCAAACAGCTATATTAAGCTTCATATTCTTGGAAATTCATCTAGTAGGTTTGTTTATGAGGGCAAAACCATAGAAGAGAAAATTAATTATAGGACAATCTTTCCCTCATGGCCATCCTATATATGTGTAAACACATGTATGTATGTATCCATCTATCTATCTGTCTATCACTACTATCAAATTTTGTCAGTAAAATTCAAAGCATATATTAGCATATTTAGTTTTAATTAACTGGCAGTTGGCTGAGAACAAGATTCACACAAACAGGGACCCAGTGCTCATCTCTGGGTTTAAGATTCACTAAAAGAAGCAGGGAGCTATAAGCATACATTAAATGGAAAGCAGAAACACACACAAAACTACCTCCTTTACACTTTTGTACAAGAGGAGCTCCGTTTGAAACTATAATTAAGTTTAGCCCTGGAAAGAAACTTTAATATATGAACCTAATGTCTTCCTTATTATCCACTCTGACAATTATTTTTTGCTTTTAATGTTTTCTCCTACTATATGGATTTTCTGTAGAGGTGCAGGAGAAACTATTCAATATAAAGCAATGGAAATCTGATCCAACCATAGACAATCAGTAAGCTTTTCTCTCAAAACTCCCCCACTGTTATCAAAAGGTACTAATTGCATTTAAATGTGGGTGGCCCTGAGTTCTGGGTGAAGTTTATCCAGATGGGACCCCTGCTTCATGGAAGCTCTGATTGAACAGGCAAAGCTAAGAAGGCCTGACGTGCCTCCAGCAGTCAAAAGGCAATTTTGTTTAAGGAAATCTCCATTATATGATCGCTGGAAACATTTGGAAGCCAAAATGAATTCCTGGCAGAACCAAGTCTTTTGTGAAGGTTTTGTTTTAAGCCCCTCTATGGTTCAGTCCATCCCTTCAATCCCAGATATTTATTTGCTGCTTGGTACACAGAAGCTTAGAAACAAAATACATTTTGTCATGGCAAGTTTTGTTGGATTGTTTTCTTTGCCTCTCAGACTTGGATTTTCATTCTCTGACAGGTTTTTAGATATCATTTCTGTTGTTGTTGAGTTCTAGTGGATATGGATATTGAAATATTTTCTTTTCTGTTTCTTTCATATTTTTAGAAATGGGATCCTGCTCTGTCACCTAGGCTGGAGTACAGCGGTGTGATCATGACTCACTGCAACCTTGAACTCCTGGGCTCAAGCGATCTCCCTGCCTTAGGCTTCCAAATTGCTGGGATTACAGGCATGAGCCACTGTGCCCAGTCTCTCCGTCTACATTTCAATCATGTAAGTCGTGGAGGGTTAGTCCTCAATTGGCACAACTTGGGCACTAGGAGAGATCAGTCAGCACTTTGAGTTTCTGCTCAAACTAGCCCTGGATATAGTCCTAATTTATAGATATTAATTTAAGAGGTGAAGCAGCCAAATCTAAATAGCCAGCAGTATGTACCCCACATAAAAGCTTAGACCAGGCTTCTAGACTATTGCAAATCCTTAACTCGTGAAAAGAGAATGGAACAGGGTGCAGTGACACATGCCTATAATCCCAGCACTTTGGGAGGCCGAGGTGGGAGTATCACTTGAGCCCAGAAGTTTGAGACCAGCCTGGGCAACATGGCAAAACCCTGTCTCTACAGAAAATTTTAAAAATTAGCCAGGTGTAGTGCCATGCACCTGTAGTCCGAGCTACTGGAGAGGCTAAGGTGGAAGGATCACTTGAGCTCAGGAGGTTGAGGTTGCAATGATCATGTCACTGACCTCCAAGCCTGGGTGACAGAGAAAGAACCTGTCTCAAAAATATTTTTTGAAAAAAGAGAAAGAGAGAATGACAAAATGCTCACTGCTCGATTGTTAAATCTAGAGATCATTTGCAAATCCGCCACACGTTGTAAATGTAACTGTATGGGCTCTATGTGTTAGAGTTAGAACTTTTCCTTCTTTTGTCCCCATGATTCATGGCCCTTTATCTATACCTATCCCTCCCTTGCCCTCCAACTAGTTATTAAAGCCACAATTTGAGCATACTTCATGGTAGGCAACATCCATTATCTAATTTTCTCCTGATGACTACCTTATGAATCTATTAAAGGGAAAGTTGAACTTTGCAAATGCTGCTCCAGGTCACGTTGCTCTATGTATTGGAGTTAGAATTCAAACCCAGCCCTACCCGGCTCTTCTTACTCTACAATTCACCACCTTAGGGATGAAAAAGTCCAGTGAGGGATAACAGACGTTGTCACAGATATTTGCTAAAAATGCCCCCCACATCCTCCCAGGTGCCATTTGATGTTCATCTCCACTATTCCCTTATAACTGGATTTGGGCATTTAGTCTTGCTCCTTGAATTTGGTGACCACAGAAACTTCCTTTGTCTGTTTCCCACTTGGAAGTGTTTTCTACACACTCTCTGACATTATCATCTACTCTCTGCAAGACTACATTTATCAGACCCAAGCCCACAGAGCTGGGGTCTCGATACCTTCATGAACACTTTTTGCTAATGGAGAAAAAATTTAGATGCCGTATAAGGATGGTGACAAGGTAGTGATAAGATTGAAGATAAATTTTCAAAAATATTTGAGTGCAGGATAGAGAATGGATTGTAGGGAGACAAATGTGGGTACACAGAGACAAATTAAAATGCTATCGCGATAATGCAGGTGAAGAAATGGTCTTAGCTTGCACCAGGGCAGTTCCAGTGAAGGCCATTGACTAAGAACACATACTGGAGCCAGACTGCCCACGTCTGATTCCCCACTTTGCCATTCTCTAACTACGGGACCTTGGGCAAGTTACTTAACTCCTCTGTGTGTCAGTTGTGTCACTTGAAAATGGGGTTGATGTATTATAGTAACTGCTTCCTAAGGTTATGAATATTAAATGAATTGAGATATTTAAGAGTGGCTAGCCTACAGTGAGTACAATAAAGGTGTTAGTTATCAAAAGCAGTGGAAATGGAGTGGAGAGAGGTAAGATGTAAGAAGATAGAATATATAAGCCATTTAGTTGATTTGCTTTGGAGAAGAATAAGAGAGGTGTCTAGTATGATTCCTAGGTTTCTGCCTTGGAGCATTGCTTTCTGATGCTTCAGTCCCGATAGGTGCAATTTTGTAAGGAGGGAAGGTGAAGATGTGAAGAGCCCTAGGAGTGGGCAGATTGGAAGCATGTGTTTACTCACTGATGAGCTAGACTCACTCACCAGTTAAGGTTCCTACAAGTTAAGACATGCCTGAGACCTTTGAGAGATTTCTCCCTCCTATGAGAGGTCATGAATGTTAAGTTTAAGGATTTTTGGTATTTACTATATCATTTTCATCCTACAGCTAAGCAAGCTGAGAATAAGAGACATGACTTGCCACATTCAAGAAGCTGAAAGTGAAGTAACACACATTTACCTGATTCCAGATCCTGTGTTGTTTCACCGTGGCCCATTGCCCCACAAGCCTCCAGTGACACCCAGACCTAGGACTAGGGGCCTGGGGAAGTACCAGATTAGACCTTAGAGCTACAAGATGATAAATGATGGACTTAGTCCAGAGTGTGCAATTTAATGGGGCAATGCCTAAAGGACAAATTTGGTACTGTGATACTTAGGGTATTTGCTTATTTATTTATTTTGTTCTTACTCTTAAGTGGCGTAATTGCATTTAGAAGATAAGACATTGAAAACAAACTATTCTATCCTCAGAATGGTTTGTGTCTTCTGCTCTTTGAGAGTTAGTTTTTGTTCATGTGTTTGTTTGTTTGTTTAACTACATGGAAGTTGAAGAAAAATGTCAATGGTCAGATTTTTTTTTTTTTTTTGGCAGAGTCTTACTTTGTCACTGAGGCTGGAGTGCAGTGGCACAATGTCAGCTCACTGCAGCCTCCACCTCCTGGGTTCAAGTGATTCTGCTGCCTCAGCCTCCCGAGTAACTGGGATTACAGGCGTCCACCACTATGCCTAGCTATTTTTTTTGTATTTTTTAATAAACACAGGGTTTCACCATGTTGGCTAGGCTGCTCTCAAAATCCTGACCTCAAGTGATTTGCCCACCTTGGCCTCCCAAAGGGCTAGCATTACAGGTGTGAACCACGGTGGCCAATGTCATATTTTTTTTCCCCACAAGTATGTAATAGAGATTTAGGAGAGCCATAGTTGGCTATATTCAAGGAAATTAAATTGTTTTTAAATAAAGATCCATGAAACTACAATAAACATCATAAACATGAAATAAATTAGAAGTATGTACTAGACAGTGTTATTCCTCATTAAGTGTTAAGAAAAGTTTTATCAATTAATCTTAATTCTCTAGATAATCACTTTTTTATATCCTTGCAAGATGTTTCTATCTTGAAACATTTATTTGCCACATTATACACATAGATATTATTATTTTATTCATTTGTAGAATACTGTCTGTATTCAAGGCACTATTCTGCACATCGAGATGCAATAATGTACATAATCAAGTTTCTGCTCTCATTAAGCTTTGCTTCTAGTGAGGACACAAATAACAAACAACCAAACAAATGAGTGATCTAATATTTCTATATGTATTAGTTAGAGCTAAGCACCCCAACTCAAGCCTCCCTCCTCCAAAATTACTAAAATCATGTGTTTTTCTTTCAATAGTCTAAGATGCCTGGTAGTGAGTAGCTCAATCCCTGTGCACATTTAGAAAGAATTAGAATTCCTTCCAGGTATCTGCTGCACCATCTCCTATGGCACTGTTGGCTGATTAAGCTAGGTCACCATTACATACAGGTGACAGCTACCAGGAAGATCTTAAGCCACCAGTGGCTTCCCCGCAGCACACTATATTGGAGGGAACTTAGAAACGAAAGGAGGCCAATGAAAGTGTGGCTAGGTGACCGTGCGGTCAGCTTCAATTCCGTTATTTTGGAAGGAGAAGAGAGAGGATTTTAATGGTTATCTAGTAGTCTCTGCATAATTTTGTACTGTTGTTTAACAACATAGGAGATGATTATGGAGATTATTATGGTAAATTGTCATAAAAATTTCTCTACAACCATTGATTAACCATTCTGCTGGAGCATATAGTTTCTTTCCATTGTTTTATTACTATGGACAAATTAAAATATTAGTGGTTCATGATTACCTTTCTTATTCTCTGCTTAAGACATATTTATAGAAATAAACTTATTAGTAATATTTAGAAAGCTTTATTTGTTATCAATCATTTTCCAAAAGCATTATATACATTTTCATTTACCTATATAATTTTTTTTCACACTCTTGCTAGAAATGAACATGGACCTTGTTACTTATTAATATGAGAGACAAAAACACTATCTTGTTTAATTAAATATTTCTTTGATTACTATTTGATTTTTTTCTTCAATATTTTAAGGTAATTACATTTCTTTCATGTACCTGTTGGGATATTTTAATTACATTGAATAAATTTTTATAGATTAAGTATTAATCCTTTGTTATATTTGTTACCAGTGTGTGTTTTTCTTAAGCACTTTTAAATATTATATGGAAAATATATTTTTAAAATATACAATTATGTTCTAATAATGACACTCATTAAAACTTCCAGCATCTCCAGTCAATTGTATTCAGCAGTCACCTCTTCTTTGGCTTGCATGTGGATCTTTCAGACATACGGCTCAACACAAGCTGAGTATCTTCAGAGTAGCCCCTCTCAGACTGAGTCATGGTTTGCAAAAGTGTTAACCAGTTTGGAAGAAGGTGCCTCCTGCTTTCTACTATTTCTTCAGAACATAACCTAAAGTATGTGATCTTAGATGACATTTGTCTATCTTTATTCACTTCATTTGTCCTTTGAGAGAAATTTGAAAGGAGAAGGTACAAGGTAGTGTGAGATCTCTTCTCCCTGTTAGCTTCCTCCATACATTTGGTTGTCCCATTCATTTCCATCATAATATCCCAGGTGGCTCATTCTTAGACAACTTTCTTTTAACCAGTCCTATCACTTTAGGATGTATTTTTAAAGAATGAATGACTTTATGAAGTTCACAGTCAACATTTAAGCATGAAAATTCCCTTTCCCAAAAGTATATAACTGAAGTTTTGTAGGAATATTTTATGATTTACAATATACCAGTCAGCTTTTGCTAAGTTAGAAAGTGAAGTAAACACAATTTTAAGCCAGGCAGGGTGGTTCACGCCTATAATCTCAGCACTTTGGGAGGCAGGTGGACTGCTTGAGCCCAATAGTTGGAGACCAGCCTAAGCAAGATGGCAAAATCCTATCTCTAACACAAATACAAAAAGCCAGGTGCGGTGGTGCATGCCTGCAGTCCCAGCTACTTGAGAGGCAGAGGTGGGAGGATCGCTTGAGTCTGGGAGGTTGAGGCTGCAGTGAGCTATGATCGCACCACTGCACTCCAGCCTGGGACAAATTAAAATATTAGTGGTTCATGATTACATTTTTAATTATCTCCTTAAGATATATTTATAGAAATATATGTACTAGGAATATTTGGAAAGTTATTTGTTGTTAATCATTTTCCAAAAGCATTATATACATTTTTATTTACCTATAGAATTTTTTATGAGAAATTTTTATAACAAAATTTATGACAAAAAAAGACAAAAAAAAACAAAAACAAAAAACAAATAATTTTTAAAATAAGAGCTTTACCTTTCATGATACCTACTCTGACCATCCCTTTTAAAAATGAAATCCTCATGACGCCATACACACTGTTCTTTTCCGATTAATTTTTTTCTCATCATATTATTTCTATCTAACACACTATATTATTTAGTTATGTTATTATCTGTGTCACTCTGATAGAACACAAGTTCCACAAGGGCAAGATTTTTGTCTACTTTGCTAACTGATATAGTCCCAGAGTCACAGTAGGCACTGGAAAAAATAATCATTAAATGAAGGGAAAGAAACCTCAGTGGCTTATAATAACAAACGTTTTCCCTACTCATATCACATGCCTTTCAAGGATTGGAGGCGTCCCTGCTCCATGGCCTTCTCATTCTGATGTCCAGTTCTCAAAAGCGCCAGAATCTTGGAAACATTGGCCTAGTTACACAGAGAGAAAAAGATGATGGAACTCAAGACAGCTTCAGCTGGAAGCACAGGTCACTTCCACTCACATTCCCTTGGTTAAGGCAATTAATTTACCCAAGCAATATGTCAAAAGGGTGGTGATGAATAATCCTCTCACAGAGACAGACAATGAATATTTGAAACAATTATACAGGTTTCACACTAGTATTCTCCTCCTTTTCCTTCCTTATAACACATATGAAAAAAAGTTACCAGAAAGCAGAGAAAAATCTTCATAGTGTATTTATGTTCTCCAAAAAGACCAAATGCAGTGCAAAAGGAAGTGATAATGGGATCTAATCTATAGTGTGGGGGTAACTAGATAAGAATAATTGTTCTAAAAAAGATCCCAATTAGAAGTGAATTTGAGTTCTTATAGCTATGCATTCCCATGTGCTCTCTCTCTCTCTCTTCCTCTCTTGTTATTACAAGGCATTCCATTCAAAGGTAATAACTTTTTGAAGATGCAATAACCATAATATCGCCTGTTTTAGATACTGAGCAGAATTCTCAATGCAATATTCAAAGTAAGAACTGGTTATACATGTAACCATTCTATGAGGCTTAAGAAACCCCAAACCCAACATACTGCAAAACTTAATTGAAAAAAACAAAAAAAAACAAAAAAAAACTTTTACAGTGACAAAGGAAACTCCTATAAACCTGTATGAATGTTCAGGGTTTTTACTCAAAATTACTTTAATTTTGTATATCAGTAGAGAATACACAGCACAATTTCTCACCAAGTAGTTCAGATAGATTCTCTAGGGACTTTAAGATTTAAGTTAGTTATTGAGAAGAAGAGCAAATACATGTATTCAACCCAAAGCACAGATAACAAACTCATCTACACAACTTATTTGCACAAAATTGGTTTTGAGATTGTTGTATGGAAAGACAAAATATATACATATTGTCACTTTGACCTGAAGGCTTCATATTAATAACAGTGGCTACAAATGCCCTTCCATAAACTTACTCCCTAACAATATTATTTGATAGGCCACTTTGCCTTCTTACTTTCTCTCTTATTATTTTTCCTCTTCTTCTTTCCGTTGAATTTGCCCTGATACATCAGGAAGTATAATAAGTGCTAATGATATATTCCCTGCCCATGAGGACTTTACAGTCTGATAAAACAAACAGGTAAGTAAATGAACAATTGAGATGAGAGTGATAAGAAAAAATGGCACAATGACAGAAACATCATCAATGTCAAATAAGCATAGGAAAGCAGATATACGGATGTCAAATAAGCATATGAAAAAGATGCTCCACGTAATGTCATATGTCATCAGGAAAATGAAAATTAAAACATCAGTAAGATACCACCACACACCTTCTAGAATGGCAAAGTCCAGAACACCGACAACACTAAATGCTGGTGAGGATGTGAAATGACAGGAATGCTCATTCTTTACTGGTGGGAATGCAAAATGGTACAGCCACTTTGAAAGACAGACAGTTGGGCAGTTTCTTACAAAACTAAACATACACTCACCATACCATCCAGCAATCCAAGTCCTTGATATTTTCCCAAAGGATTTGAAAACAGCTCTACACAAAAACATTCACACAGGTGTTTATAGCAGCTTTTTTTTTTGTGGCACAGGGGTGACAGGGTCTCACTCTGTTGCCCACGCTGGAGTGCAGTGGAATAATCTCAGTTCACCTCAACTTCCACCTCCCAGGTTCAAGTGATTCTTGTGACTCAGGTTCCCAAGTAGCTGGGATTATAGGCCTCTCCCACCAGGCCCGGCTATTTTGTATTTTTAGTACAGACAGTGTTTCACCATGTTGGCCAGGCTTGTCTCAAACTCCTGGCCTCAAGCAGTCCACCCACCTCTGCCTCCCAAAGTGTTGGGATTACAGGCATGAGCCACCATGCCTGGCCCTATAGCAACTTTAGTCATAATTGCCCAAACTTAGAAGCAACCAAGATGTCTTTCAGTAGGCAAATGCATAAATAAAATTTGGTACATCCAGACAATGGAGTTCTGATCAGCACTAAAAAGAAATGAGCTAATAAGCCAGGAAAAGACAAGGCAGAAACTTAAAGGCATATTACTAAGTGCAAGAAGTCAATCTGAAAAGGCCACACTCTGTATGTTTCATACCATATGATATTCTAGAAAAGTCGGAACTACACAGATAATGAAAAGATCAGTGGTTACTGAGATGAGGCTAAATGGAGAAATGAACAAGCAGAGAACAAGGATTTTTAGGGTAATGAAACTATTGCTATTTCAGTAGTTTATATTTCTTAGTTTCACTATGCTAAAAATTATAGGTGCCATAATGGTGGATACATGCCATTATGTTTGTTCAAATGCATAGAATGTACAACACCAATAGTGAACACTAACGCAAGATATGGACTTTCGGTGATTATGATGCATCAGTGTAGCTTCATCAGTTTTAACAAATGTGCCATGCTGGTGAGGATGTTGATAGTGGGGAAAGCTGCGTTGTGTGGTGGAAGCAGGTGTATGGGAAATCTCTGTACCTTCCACTCAATATTTCTGTGAACCTAAAATGGTTCTAAATATATCTAATTCTATCTAGGAATTTTTTTACTCTACAATAACCTTGACATATATTTGTTATTTATTGGGCTAAGAATTGTTGGGTAATACAGTATCTATAATGGATTAAATCTGTGATATTCCTCTGAATTTAAAAGATTACTTGAATTGGCTTTTTGGAATTCTAGATGAATAGTGTTGCTCTGTGGTGACACAGAATAAAGCTACCAGGCTCAGTAGACTCTTTAGATTTTATCCCTCAATCTTCCTTTCCTAGCATTTCAAGTTGAATTCTCTCTTCCTCTCTGAAAGAAAAAAAAAAAAAAGTCTTCTTTCCAGAAATACAAAAAAATAGATATCCACTTGATATGGTTTGCCAGTGTCCTCACCCAAATCTTATCTTGAATTGTAGCTCCCTTAATCCCCATGTGTCATGGGATTAAGGTAATTGAATCATGGGGGGCAGGATTTTCTCATACTATTCTCATGATTGTGAATAAGTCTCATGAGATGTGATGGTTTGATAAAGGGCAGTTCCCCTGCATGCGATCTCTTGCCTGCCACCATGTAAGAGGTGCCTTTGCTCCTCCTTTGCCTTCCTCCGTGATTTTGAGGCCTCCCCATCCATGTGTAACTATGAGTTCATTAAACCTCTTTTTCTTTATAAATTACCCAGTCTCGAGTATTTCTCATAGCAGTATAAAAATGGACTGATACACACTTTAGAGAGTCTTAATGTCCCTGTTCATTAAACTGCTCCTTGTCTCCCAACTGAAGCAAGTTACTGTTTTACTGTTTCTTTTGTAGGATTTTGTCTAAAGTTATGATGCATATTGAATACATAAATTTAATAAATTAATTACATAAAATAATGAAAATCATTCTAATTACACAAGAGTGTTGCATAAAACACAGTTGAACCAGTCAATTTTCATGTGATTTGGTCAATAAGTAAAACTAATCCAAGGTTCCCATGGTTACACAGGTCTAAGTTATACAATCATACTCAGGAATTACTATAGTTATTATCTAACATACGGAACATGCATTATTATATTTAATTATATAATTTTACAACCACATATTAAAGAAAGAAAGATAGTGAAAAAGGCCTTAGTATTAAAGTCTGCTTTCTCTTCGTTGTTAGAATTAACAGTGAAGCTAGCATGTTTTAGGTCTTCCAGAATAATTCAATGGGGCCATCAATTTGTACACATGCCCTCTCTCTGCCTCAGCTATGATTTCCTTCTTTCATATTGAAACTCAAGACAAAGTAAGAAATGAACACAATTACATATGCAGCTTTCCAGTGTAATTTTCCCTTTCTAGTATAATGAAAATCCTGTTTTGCCAAACCTTCTATTGGAATTGGTTAAATTTACCCCCAATTGTTGTTTGTGGTTTGCCGATTAGTTTTGCTAATGAATTAACTAGTGCAACTGACCACTTGCAGAGCTATTCTCAGTATAATGAATGTAATTATTTAACACTAAACCAGGACAGCATCTTTCTTTTTCTGTGACAGGCATTATTCTTTATTCTCCCATTAGCCAGGTGCCCTGATCTCTGTAAACTAGTTATTGACCTGCTCGTTTATGGAGTTTCGCTCTAAATGTTCCTTCCCTTATTTAACTCAAGCAAGCTCCCATAATTTCTCCTCCCCATACAGGGTTAGCATGTAAAGAGTTCATTGTTCATTTATTGTGAGTAAAGCAAGGCGTCAGGGAGCTATTCTTAGATAGATGCTCACACTCCTGAGCCCTGCTTACTTGTCCCTGGTTATAATGGATACAAAACCGTATGGGGCTGAGCGAGCATCATGTAAGCTCCATAGGAAATCTGAGGCAATGAATCATGGAGCTGGACTCCTGCTGAGGACTGTGTGTCTGAACAGACTACAAATAGACAGAAAAGCAGCTTAAGCAAGTAGCTTTCATATGACAGGAATGCATATATTAGACATAAGAGGAAACTATTTGGATAAGGATGTTTATATATAAAGGACAATAATAATTCTTCCAGCCAGACTCTGAGAGAGCAAACTGTTCGTGAAGAACAATGCCTCTTGGGCCCACATTGATGTGTTTCAGGCCTATCTTCTGCCACTACTTAATATCCTTTTTTTAAAAAATGTCACACAATATTGGATCACCTTGACCATGATGTATTGTGTCAGGGCACATGCAATGAGACATAGTGAGATGTGACTGACGAAGCCCAAAGTAAAGATTAGATGTCACAAATTAAACAAAAAGCCTTTGCCATCATTCACGATTGAACTTCACTTTGAAACTGTGAAAAATTAAAAGAGTTTCAAATTACATAAGAAAGTTGTGTATAATTCACACGACTTTCTTATGTAATTTAGTAGTATTACATAAGAAATACTACAAAGAATATGTAGTATTCTTTCTCATATATTGTCTTCAGATAGCAAATGCTGTATGTTATACTTGACCTCTAGCTGTGGAAATGTAATTGTGCTGTTTAAAAAAAAAAGGAAACAATAAACACCCCACCTTAGAGAAACCTTGTTAACATAATTATTAAATATTTATGTTTGAATAATGATACGTTAATACATCTTTTTCTTCACTGCAATTCTCAGAGTCCTTTTAAGAGTAACTTGCCTTGACAGCCTAGGAATTTTGAGATAAAGAAAAGACAAATTAGGACAGTTTTGTAGGGGGAAACAAGATTATAATGAAAAGTTTATGGTGTGAAGAATGCAGAAACAGGATCTATTGCTTTCCTTCCAAGGCTGCTTATGTATATGCATGGTAAGTGAAAAAAGTCATATAAACATATACATAAACATGTTTACATTTGTCCCTGTGCATGCTCCCTAGGCTATTAAAGCAAAACATACATGTATAATGAACATGGATGGAAATAATCAGCCTCTCTCAGCATAACAAATACGACTCAAGCTGGGAATTCATCCAATGAAATAAACTCTTGATTAAGAATATTACCAAGGAAGAGAATGAGCTAGGCCAAGAAAAAGGGGGTGGGGGTGAGGGGAGGGATAGAATTATAGCAAAGTACAGTGGAGGTGTTTTGAATCTTTTGGTAGAGCTGTTCTGAGTTTGGTGAGCATGTTGCATTACCAGGCATTCAAAATAACACTTCTATCAAATAAAAGCTAGGCAGCATCTCATCACATTCTCAAGTCACAAATTGAACTCCAAAAAAAGCAGGGATCTGAAATCAAACTTCCTTGCTCAAGTCTTTAGAAAAGAATTTAAAGCTTTAAAAATAAAGTGCATATCCTAGATAATGTTAACTGTAACCACCAAAGGCCATGGGCTGGGTGAGGACAGTACAAATAAGGTTTGTTGGTGCACTGCCATCTATGTGTCTCACAGCCTGGGGCATAGAGCATGCTCAACAAATAATTTCAAATAGAATTTAAATGAAATTATACAATGTACTAGCTATGTATGTTGTTGATTTCATAGTGAAAAAAGTGAAGGCAAGAAATTAAGATTTAGAAGTTCTCAGGTAAATAGTGCAAACTAAATATCCCATTTTTCACTATGTTTTCAGTATCATATAATACATGGACATTTTTTAGTTGAGATGTGGTGAATGTATCATTTATCTCCCTTAAAGGCTTATGCTTTTGTGTTTTATTTAAAGTTAATAAAGTTCTTTTCCTGTATTTTTTTCTTTTTAAGATTACACTTTTCACATTTAAATCTTAAATGCACTTGGAATTACTTTTTTATAAATCAAGTGAGGTGGGGATATAATTAAAGCATGATCTTCTTATTTGTTGAATTGTTAATTCCCTTCTGTTATGCAATATCATTTCTGGAATATATAATATAATAACTTGCTATTACTATGTTATTATTATAGTAAGTTGCAGTGGTCTGTTTTTAGGTAATCTATTCTTTTCCAAAAATATTTTTCTATACCAATATCGCATATCACAATGTTTGATCATTATGACTTCTATGGAGCTTGATACTGCAAATCCTCCCACCTTGTACTTCCTCAAAGATGTCTGGCTAATATTGGCCTTGACATTTCCATGTAATTTTAGAATGAGCTCGTCAAACTCCATTAAAAAATCTGTTCTTAAAATTAAGTTCATATTTAACTTATACATCGATTTGGGGAAACTAAATGTTTTAACAATGTTGACGCTCTCCACCCACAAACACATTGAATTACTTAATATCTTTGGCCTTCGTTATGTCTTTCAGTACTCTTTTATTATTTTCTACACAAAAGTTGAACATCTTTTGTAAAATGTGTTACTATGTTCATTTCGGTTTTGGGGCCCTTTTTAAATGACAATTTTTAGCATTTCTAATTCTAAATTTTAGCATTTTCTAATCCATTTGTTAATATTGAATTTGTGTTCAGAATACCTGCTTAATGATCTTACTGATTGTAATAATTCGCCTGTAAATTATTTTGGGTTTTCTATGCAGATAATCATATTGTCTTTTAAAAATAAAATTTTGATTTCTTCTTTTTCCACCCATGTATATTTTATTTCTTTTTCCTATTTCTTTCTGTTAGGCCCTTTCAGACACTCGAATCCTCCAGGTTTCGAAGCGATGGTAATAAGACTCCTGTCTTGATCCTGACTTTAAAATAAAAAGCTACTGATATTTCAATATTTCACCATTATGTATATTTGGTATAGTTTTAGTTAAAACCACTTAGTTAAGTTATAAATTATACTTCTATTTCTACTTTGATAATTGTTATACTTTTATTATTAGTATATGTTGTATTTTCCGTATCTTGATTTCACTGTTTCTTTTTAAATTTTTCATTGTGAGAAATTGTCTAGTATTAAACCATTCTTATCTTCCTTGGCACACCAATTTAAGTTAATTGCTTGAACTCCTGGGCTCAAGTGGTCCTCCTTCCTCAGCCTCCTATGCAGCTGGGACTACAAGCACATGCCACTGTGCCCAGCTTGTATTATTTCCTTTATGATACTTCTGTGATTTAGCTTCCTTTTCTATTTTTTAAATTGGTATGCTAATTGATTTTAAGTCACTCTTTTTCTTTTCTAACAAACATTAAAAGACAAAAATCACTCTCTTAATTACTTCAATGGTATCCCACAAGTATTGATAGGTAATCTTTTTATTTTCAATCAATTTTAAAAAGGGTGAAAATGTATTATTATTATTTTTGGACTCATGGATTACTTAAACATTTGTGTTTGAATTTTCTTGAAATTGCTTCAGTGATAATTTTTACTGATTTAAATGATGATGCAATGGTTTTGGTTATCTTTTTATTATTGAGTTCATGATGATGTAGTGATTCAATTGTGTTTTAGTTAGAAAACATAGGCTATATTATATTGTTTTTGCTATCAGTTTGGTTTGCTTTAAAGTGTATTCCGTCAATTTTCATGATGTTATGTTTGTGCTTGAGAATAATGCCCAGGATTGCATACAAATCTGTTAAAATATACTTGATAACTAGACTAGTCAGATATTCCATATAGTTACATATTTTCTGTGTAATCAACCAATTATTGGGAAAGTTTTGTTAAACTCAGCCATTAAGATTGTAGACTAATCATCAATTCCTCCTTATAATTATATCAGTTTGTTTCTTGATATATTTCAAGGCTATCTTATTATGCACTAAAATGTTCAGAATTTCTCTATTTGCTTGTCAAATAATTTTGTGTTTTTTTCTCATCTTTTGACATTTTTATCCCAAAAAATGGTTTCAACTCTATTTGATATTAGTAGAGTTGCCATAGTGTTTTTTCATTAGAATTTGCCTGTTGTATTTTTGCTATCTTTTTACTTCAACTGTTTATACTTATGTTTTATGCATGCCTTTTGCAAGTAACAAGAAAATATTTTTAAACCAATCTCAAAAATCTCTCATTTTTAACTGTTAAATGTAGTTTATTCACATTTATTTGTTTACTGACCTGGTTAGACATATTTCCATTATACTATGTTTTGCTTCCTATATATCATATCTTTTTTAGGGGACAGAGATTGTTTTTTTCTTTCTTGAATTCTAGCTCTATAGATTTATGCTTTTACTTCTCCCTCCATCCTCTACTGACTTACTGCTCATTTTATTTCTATTCATTTTGTGGCTATCCTTCAAATTTTATTATATCTTGATGAGCAATTATTCTAAATTGTATTATAATCCTTATCTATTCTCAGTCAGTACAAAGGTCTTAAGGCATTAACTTGAAACCCTTCAGTTTGACATGTATTGTTGCTTGAACTTTTATTTCCACAATAAATAGCTGTGCTTAACTTACTAGTTTTACGCTATCAGGAATTATTTACATGTGCTTATGATTTCCCAGTTTATTGACCTGCTATTATTTTCTGAGTGTGTGTCTCACTTCTTTCCTTCTAGAGTTTTTTCATTCTGTTTCTTGCATCTCACCCTTTCCTTTGTTAGTTTCTTCTTCCTGATTTTTTTTTTCATTTTGGATCTCTTTCTGTGAGGATCTATGAGTGAGATTAAACCTAACAATCTTTGTTCAGAAATATTTTATGCTACACCAATCCTTACGTGAAAACTTATCTGTGTAAAATTTGTATTGACAGTTACTTCTCTCTTGTACCATGAAAGTTATTATTCTAACATCTCCTATTATTTTGCTTTTTATTTAATGTGTTGCAGTTTTACTATGATGTACCTATAGCTACATGTCAATTTATTTATTCACTTATAAATGTATTTATTTAACTATACTCAGGACTTGTTCATCATATGTTTTACTAAGTCTGAAACAGTCTTAGCTACTACATCTTGTGGTAGGCTGAGTAATGGCCCCTAAAAGGATCCACATCCCCAATCTCTGTAAATGTTACCTTATGTGGCAGAAGGCACTTTCACCAGATCTATTTTCCATTTTTCTGCTGTTATTCAGCAGTGTGTAATATGCTCATTAACTCTCCCATCAAATTTCTAGTTTTACTGACTATATTTTTCTTTTCTAGTGGTTCTATTGGATCTTTTTAATGATTGTTTTCTTTTCGTTTTTAATACTTTCTTATTGGATGTTTATAAGTCCTTCTTTTACATTTCAATAAATTTTAAGCATATTGAAATTAAAATTCCTTAGTTCTAAGTCTGAAATCCATATGAGTTTGATACCAATGTCTGTTATGCCTGCTGACTCTTCTCATAATGGATTATTTTCTTATATGTTTATAATGTTGAATTGTGAGGTTATATTCAGCTGGACTTTATCTGTAGGAGTCCAGTGTTGCATGGCTGAAATGACTGGAATGTGTGTATTACAGATGCTACTACAGAAGTGTCACCAGTCTGAAAATAATTTTGTATTTTTTTTTTAAGTTTGAAGATTTCTAGACTCCCAGACATAGCCTAAACTTAAATTCCAGACCATAAAGAAGGTAGATGTTCAGGTAAAAATCTCTGAGTAGGCATTCTTTCTACCTAGATCCCAGGCCAAAATGGGCAAGTTTCAAGTTTCTTTACAGATTCCTGCGCCGGCAGCAGATTTTCTTCCCCTTCCCTCCATTTTCTCATATTTTTTCATTAAGCACCTTCCAAGTCCTAAGTTTTAGAGAGGGTCGAAGTTCCCACTCTCCACATTGAATGGGTCCAGAATCTGGTCTCCTATTTCCATCCAGATGCTAATCCAAGAATTTGTAGATTACTCAATAGAAAAATTCTTTTAGTGTGGCTTCAGCAACAGCTCATTTGCCTTCAGCTCTGGTGCTCATTTTTCTTCATGTCTTGTCCCAGAGATTTTCCCAGCTTTCTGAAAAATTTAGCCTTTACAGGGATGATTGTAACACTTTATCATGCATTTGTGGGCTTTTGTAGTAAGAAATAAGTTTATTTTATCTTGTTCAAAATTTTCCTGGAAGTGAAAAGCCGGCATAAATTGTTAAGGTAATATTTTAAAGCACGCCCATCTTGAGACAAAGCTTCTTTTTTTTCTTGCCTACTTTGTGGGTAATCAAGCAGAGTTGGATGTGCCCTTGATGTCAATGGTTGGAAAGTTTCTCCTTTTGGGGGGAAGATGGAGAAGATTTCTTATAAAATCATCTGAAATCTAGCATTCTGTTTTCATACTCAACCACAAACCCTAATATTTCAGCTTACTTTTACAAATGTTCTTGATTCAATTTTAAAGAAAAGTTTTCTGTAATGACGAAGATACCTTTTTTCTTTTCTGTTCTCCAAATTATTGGTAAGAGAAGATGTCTTTTGCTATAATTTTCCTCTTACAGTGGTGTTAATATTTTGATAAGCATAGGTATATTATTTTAGAAATAACAATCTAAAATATAGTTAGTAGCTCATGGATTGAATACAAATTAGATGATTGAAATATGATATTTAATGAAGCTTGATTCTGTCCCTGAGCTACATAAGCTTATTTTTTCCTCTGTTATTTTTGCTTCCCTTTTCCTAATAAAAGGATTAGAGTGTTGATTATAATCCATGTGGATATGAAGGGAAGAGTGATAATAATCATATAATTTGCCACTGCCTATTAAGTGATTACCATGGCTAGACATTGTGATGTATTTTCCATGTATATTATCTAATTCAATCCTTAGAATATTCCTATAACATGGTATAATTTTACCTATTTTTTTAGATAAGATAACCAAGCTTTTATAAGGTGTCCAAGGCCACACTACAGGTAAGCAATGGATTTAGGATTTGAATAAAGCCTTATCTGTCTTTAAAACAGAAGATTTTAAGGTGCTCTTAATCTTTTAGCATCATACTATATACAGAGAAAAGACATACAAACAAATAATAATTATTTATAGTAAATATGTAATATGTATAGTAAAAAATTTAACCTTGTCCTAAAAGAAATCTGGCTTTTGTCCTTGACTTATGGGAAGTAGTCTGTAAGCCCTTGGAATGCCATGCCTGAGAGAAGCATCTTTGCCTGAGGTCACATGGGATTGTGTGACAATATGATTTTGGGTAGGGAGTGGCCATACCAGATAGTATTTGGAGTGAGGGTTAACTTTGCTAGAAGAACAGCAATGTGATTTAGGGCAGGAGCTTTGGGTCAAAGGAGTATCAGTAGACCTGGAGACTGAGATCCACCATAAAAGAAATTAATCAATCAATCATGCTTACATTATGGGACTCCGTTGAAAACTCCAGATGTCAGAGCTCAGAGGAACTTCTTGAGCAGGCAATACTCCATGCATATTGTCACATATTAATGCCAGGAAAGCAACATGCCCTGACTCCATGAGGAGACATCACCAGAACCTGTAGGTTTACTACTTTGCTGGACTCTACCCTATGCCCTTCTTTCCTTGGCTAATTTTAATTTGAATCTTTTTTCTGCAGTAAACCATACTTACTAATGGTTACATTGCAGCTTTCAGTGAGCTCTGCAAGTTCTTCTGGAGAATCATTGAAATTGGACCCCCTATAACTTGCAGTTTGTATCAAAAATGAGTGTCTTGTGTAGGCTGTGTTTCCTCTACCTGTAAAGTTGGCTAACTCCAAGAAAATAGAGAGTTGTAAAAAGTGAGCTGTTGAATCACAGGAAAGACTAGAGGAAAATGCCTGAGCAAGTCAGAAAAGTGTAAACTTTACCTAGAAGGTTATTTTAGGAAAAATTAAAGCATTAAAGCATATGCAAAGACAAGGAATCAGGAAGCAAATATTACATTTAATTTAGTCAAATTTACCATATTTAAATGATACAAAAAACAAACATACAAACAAAACAAAGCTACCAACTAAACTAAGAAAGACTAATAACTGTAGGACATATATTAAAGATGTGAAAAGTATCTTGAAGTCAATAAAGATATAAGGCAGACTAATTAGGAACCGATGCTAAAACAAGCATGGTTCATATATTTGATACAGGCATACCTCATTTTATTTTTGCCTTGCTTGATTGTGCTTTGCAGGTAATTGGATTTTTCGCAATTACCAGTTTTTGGCAATCATGTCTCCAGCAAGTCTACCCAAGCCATTTTTTCCAACAGCACGTGCTCACTTTGTGTCGATGTCACATTTTGGCATTTCTGGCAATATTTTTCATTCTTTTTCATTATTTTTCATCATTGTTTTTCATTATTGATTCAAACTTTTTCATTATTGTTATATCTGTTATGATGATCTGTGATCAGTGATCTTCGATGGTACTGTTGTAATCGCTTTGGGCCACCACAAACCTTGCCCGTATGAGACAGCAAACTTAATAAATGTGTGTTCTGACTGTTCCACCAACCAGCCATTCCCTCGTCTCTCTTCATCTCCTTGGGCCTCTCTATTCCCTGAGATACAAAAATACTGATATTGGATCAGTTAATAAATAAAATGACCTCCAAGTGTTCAAGTGAAAGGAAGTGTCTCATGTCTCTCACTTTAAATCAAAAGCTAGAAATGAGTTAGCTTAGTGAGGAAGGCATGTCAAAAGCTGAGATAGGTCAAAAGCTAGACCTCTTGTGCCAAATAGCTAGCCAAGCTGTGAAAGCAAAGAAAAGTTATTGAAAGAAATTAAAAGCTCTACTCCAGTGAACACACAAATGATAAGAAAGCAAAACAGACTTATTGCTGATATGGAGAAAGGGGTAGTAGTCTGGATAGAAGATCTAACTGGCCACAAGAGTCATTCCCTTAAACCGAAGCCTAATCCAGAGGAAGGCCATAACTTGTCAATTCTACAAAGTCTGAGAGAGGTGAGAGAAAACTACAGAAGAAAAGTTGGCAGCTAGCAAGTTTGGTTCATGAAGTTTAAGAGAACAAGCCATCTCCATAACATAAAAGTGGAAGGTAAAGCAGTAAGTGCTGATGTGGAAGCTACAGCAAGTTGGCCAGGCACAGTGGCTCACACCTGTACTTCCAGCACTTTGGGGGGCCGAAGCTGGTGGATCACCTGAGGTCAGGAGTTTGCGACCAGCCTGGCCAACATGGTGAAACCCCGTCTCTACTAAAAATACAAAAAATTTGCCAGGTATAGTGTAGGTGCCTGTAATCCCAGCTACTCAGGAGACTGAGGCTGGAGAATTGCTTGAATCCAGGAGGCAGAGGGTGCAGTGAGCTGATATCATGCCATTGCACTCCAGCCTGGGCAACAAGAGCAAGACTCCATCTCAAAAAAATATATATAAATATATATATATATGTGTGTGTGTGTGTGTGTGTATATATATATATAGCAAGTTATCTAGAAGATCTAACTAAGAAATCGGTGAAAGTGGCTACATTAAGCTATCTATTTTCAAAATAGATTAGACAATCTTTCACTGGAAGAAGATGTCATCTAGGACTTGCATAGCGACAGAAGAGAAGTCAGTTCTTGGTTTCAAAGCTTCAAAGGACAGGCTGACTCTTTCATTAGGGGCTAATGACTTTATTTATTTGATCCTATAACATTCTGAAAATTTTAGGGCCCTTTAGAATTATGCTAAATCTACTCTGCCTGTGCTTTGTAAACGGAACAACAAAGCCTGGATAACAGTACATCTGTTTAGAGCATGAATTACTAAATACTTTAAGCCCACTGTTGAGACTTATTGCTCAGAAAAAAAGATTCCTTTCAAAATATTACTGTTCATAGACAATTCACCTGATCACCCAAGATCCCTGATGGAGATGTACAAGGAGATTAATGTTGTTTTCATGCCTGCTAACACAACATCCACTCTGTAGCCCATAAATCAAGGAGTAATTTTGACTTTCAGGTCTTGTATTTACGAAACACATTTAGAAATACATATAGGCTATAGTTGCTATACATAATGAATCCTTTGATGAATCTGGGCAAAGTGAACTGAAAACTTTCTGGAAAGAATTCACCATTCTAGATGCCATTAAGAACATTTGTGATCCATGGAAGTGAGTCAAAATATTAGCATTAACAAGAATTTGGAAGAAGTTAATTACAAACCTCACTGATGATTTTGATAGGTTCAAGATTTTAGTGGAGGAAGTAACTGGTGAAAATAGCAAGTGAACTAGAATGAGGAGTGAAGCCTGAGCATGGATTTCTGTAACCTCATAATAAAACTTGAACATATGAGGAGTTGCTTCTTATGGATGAGCAAAAAACTGTAGTTTTCTGAGATGAAATCTACTCCTGGGTAAAGGCACTGTAAACATTGTTGAAATGATAAGAAAGGATTTAGACTATTACATAAACGTAGATGATAAAGAAGCAGCAGAGTTTGAGAAAACTGACTAAAATTTTGAAAGAAGTTCACTGTGGGCAAAATGCTATAAAACAACATTGCATGCTACACAGAAACCTTTGATAAAAGAAACTCAACTGATACAGCAAACTTCATAGATGTCTTATTTTCAGAAATTGCAACAACCATTCTACCCTTCAGCCACCTCCACCTTGGCCAGTCAGCTGCCATCAACATCGATGCAGACCCTTTGCCAACAAAAAGATTATGAGTCTAAAGCTGAGTGATTTTTCAGGACTCAGTTGGACTCACACATGCTATTTTTACCTAGCTGTCAGTCAGCTTCTGGTATTTTTCTGACTGTTGGCTGGAGTGACAGTGATAGCCTCAGAGGATCGTTAGCATTTTTTAGCAATAAAGTATCTTTAAATTAAAGCATATACTCTTTTTTAGACATAATGCTATTGCACACCTAATAGACTGGTATAATGTAAGCATAAGAGTTATATGCACTGAGAAACAAAAAAAAAATTGTGTGTGATTTGCTTTATTGCAATATTTGCTTTATTGTGGTTGTCTAGAACTGAACCCATGGTATGTCCAAGTTATACCTATATTTCAAGGGCAGGAGTGAAGGAAAAAATATTGATAGGAGGCATTAGCAAGGAATGGTATTGGAGAAGTAACTTAGAGCCAGACTGTGAAATTTAGGGTGAAATGTGTTAAATAGCTACTATGTGCCAATGGTCTCTTTGATAAAAACATAAAGCACATCTTTCAACAGTCAAGAGTGACTTGACAGTGTAGTATAGATATGGAGAAACAGTACGTTATAGGTACAGAGAAACTGAGGTTCACAGGGGCTACAAAGTTTCCCAGGGTACGAGACTGATTAATTTAGGAAGCTAAGATGTTAGAGCAGGCTTTTCTGATTTTAAAATGCATATAAAGTGTTTAGACTACCTGTAGCAGAAGCCTTAAGCAGGGGAATAGGGCCGGGCATGGCGGCTCATGCTGGCAATCCCAGCACTTTGGGAGACTGAAGTAAGAGGATTGCTTGAGCCCAAGAGTGTAAGACCAGCCTAGGCAACATAGTGAGAACCCATCTCTAATAAAAATTTAAAAATAAAATGAAAAAGTATGGGAATGGCATGATAGTATTTCTCTTCAGGAATATAACTTTATTAGGTCTAGGAAAACACTGGTAACAAAGAGACCGGTGGGTTTTTGCAATGATCTGAGCTGATGGTTTGTGGTTATAAGTTAAGGAAGGATGGCACTTTGGATGTGGAAAGGACGATCTAAAGAAGCAACAGGGATGACTCTGAAGTTCCTCGAATGGAAATTTATGGCTATCAAAGTTGCAAAACACTTGGAGGACAGTTGAATAGTGACTTAAAACTAAAATGTATTTTAAGTTTCAGGTGCTTGTTAGACATCCTGATTGTGCTGTTCCTTATATCTGATAGGGCTAATGTATACATGTTTAGGTGACATCAGTATATATACAAAATGGGAATAGCCAAGGGGTGGAAACCACTCAAGAACAGCATATAGAAGTAGAGAAAATAATAGAGTCCAGACTTCTAAGAAACTCCAACATCTAAGGGCAACCAAAATGAAGTATTGCTGTACTTTAACACAACAACAATTTTGATTACTCAAAATCAAAATCTGTGGGGTAGTAATTTAGGCCAGGCAGCTAGGTGATTTTTCAGGACTCAGCTGGACTTACACATGCTACTTTTACCCAGCTGTCAGTCAGCTTCTGGTATTTTTCTGGCTGTCGGCTGGAGTGACAGTGGTGACTGGACCATGTGTCTCAGATCATCCAGCAGGCTAGCCCAGGCTTGCTCAGATGGCAGCTCTGCAGGTATCCAAGAATGTGAACAAAGCATGAAAGGACTCTTGAGATATAGGTGTGGGGCTGCTACGCTGCCACTACTACTCCTCTCTGTTGGTCAAAACCAATCTCAAGGGCAACCAGATTCAAGCAGAAGGAAAATTGACTTTACTTGCTATTTTATTGAGACGGACTTTACTTCTTAATGGGAGGAATGGCCAGCATATTGCGGGAGGATGCAGGAATAAAGAATTGTGACACTTTTGCAATCTACCACAGACAAGGAGATGAGGAGGTGAAAATAGGCACTGTTCTCTACCATTGTCAATAAAAAAGTGATGAGATGATAATGCGGACTCTCCATGTGCAAGGAAGTGTATGGCAGGTTCTTATTCCCATAAATAGGAGAATAAAGTTCACCTTAAGGTTCTTTGCATCTCCAATTTCTTTTGGTGCTCATGCCCAACATCACATCAGCACTCAGCTTGCTTTCAGTTACAAGTCACCGCACATGTGATACATTCCCAAGTTTGGGAATGCCAGAACGTCAATACGAATTTGAAGAGATGAATCAGAACAGAGCATTTTATCTGATCTGGTAAGGTTTGTTTCTGTCAAATTCCATTTTCCAATTAGCCACTGAAATAATCTTTCTAAACTGCATTTTCTACTGGGTTGGTTCAGGTCCTTAGAGGAGCAGTCACCAAAACAGAATTATAAATGCAAGATAATTCTCAGAGAAACTTTCACCTAGGATTTTCTACATTTAATTTTAATTAATGATCACAGGTGCATAAATGGTGTTTTATCAGCCTTCAGCAACATTTTAATCTGATAAGTGTAGACATGTAAGCTAGCTGAATTGCACCAAAATCATCTAGTACACGTACTGAATTTTTGAGAACACTATTCTGTGAACTGACTAGTGATGCCGCATAGGAATCCTACAGCAACAAGGGTCCAAGTCTTTTTTTCACATCTCTAGTCAACATTCAAGTATAGGACTGTATTTATGATGTCATTATTAAGCAGCATTTCTTATAGGACAATTTAGTGACACTTTCTGGGCAGCAAATCTAATGATACTTACTGAGAACAGAGAAATCTATATCTTCAAGCAGACGAGATCTCTCACAGGGGCACCACCGTGATATAGCTAATAATAGTAACAACAAAGGGTAAACAGTTATATGTGAATGTGATGTTCTTTGCTTCCAATACTCATCAAATATAAGGAAGAGTTGGTCTCAGCATGTTGTAAGATGATAGTTAATATTTAATAGTGATAATGTTTGTTAGTGACAGATGATTAGCTTTAAGTGTCTTATGAATAATAAATAAACTAGGTGGGTGTCTGGTGTCTGTTACAAATGTGTATTCAAAGCCAACCAAGCTGCCCTTGATTTGGCTTTGGAGACCTTGCATGCACAGGCGATAGCAGAATGTGCCTTCAGGAATTGAGGCTTTTTCACATTTTAGCACTAAAAACAGTAGGGGAATTCTTGGCACTTTCTCAAGCCTCTGAGATTCTACTGAAGTCCTGAGATGAAGGAAAGTTCATCTCAGATGTTTTAGCAAATAGAAAACTGCTGGAAAATGTTTCTCTTGTTCCCTGGCCCTGTTGAATTCATAACACTTAAACACCTGTGTCCATCAAATAGAACACACAGGATCACAGCTAGAGCTGTTCTTGACTTTGCAATTTCATTGACTGACAGTTTAATATCTATTTATTTTCACATCTGACACCAGTAAAGACAGGTTGGCATCATGAATGTCAAGGCATTATGCTGACAACTGTATTTTTTTTTTCATCATTTGTGGGGGGGTGGTAAAAGAAGTTTAAACACTCTCAAAAAAAAAAAAAAATGTTCTTTTCAAGCAGTGCAGCTCCAATAAAGACCAAATTATAGTTCAGAAATAATTGTCAGTAACTATTGATAGGTTACCTGTACATATTTATATAGGAACGGGTACATTCAATTTGAGATTTACTAGTAAACTAACTGTTACTGTTATACTCCAGAATGAAATGTGTAATTATACTATTTAAATAGCTGAAACAGCTGCCATTACTGTGGACTGTGTAAACAGTATTTTCCGTGCTAAAATTGAATGTTTAGAATATGGTCCCTTATTTTCAGCAGCTCTTGTTTAGTCTCTGAAATACAAAAAAGAGGTCTAGCCTTATCCTAGTTCCATGATATCAGAATAACACTCTAGATAAGAAGCATTCACACAATGAAAGTGAGATGGATTTTAAAAACCTTTCTCGAGATCACGGTATTGCTCAAAATTAACCACCAAGATAGAGAACAAAACATTCACATTAGGCTTCCTGCAAAATACATTTAGTTTCCATACGCTGAAGCAGAGCAGCAGCAAAGTCCTTTGTCTCTCATTTACACCCGCTATCTAAACAGAAAATAATTCAATTTTACTGTACTCCATGTATGACTGGAGAAATATTATTATGATGCTGAGATCACTGAACTTTTCAGTCTGCTATCCTGAGAATTTTCTCATGGCTAGAGGTAAGGTCTGATAATTCACAGAACCAGTTTCACTGTGCAACCATTAAGGAGCTGCCTTATAATCAGGCAGCATTGAATGGACTGACTTTATTGCCTTTATAGTTGAGGACTGAAGTATACTATTACATCTTACAGTTCTCCTCCCCAATGTCATTTTGCCAAGTACTCTAAGAATGAAATATGCTCTCTAAACTGGAATTGTGTTCAGAGTGCATTCATTCACAGAAATTAGGCCTGAGATTGATTGTGGATTTCTACAAAATCACATTAATTTCAGTTCTTGGCAATTACAGTATAATTAGTGTTATTGATGTAGCAGCTTCATAAATAAATATTTTGTAGCTATATAGGGGGTTTTTGTTTGTTTGTTGTTTTATTTGCTTGTTTGGGCTTCATTTATGGCTGAAATTAGACCTGGGTGTCTAAGCTCTTTCTGTAGAGAAATCATTCAGGGAGGGGGTAAAGAAAGAGATGAATCAGGACCCTTCCTCCAATTTACTGAGTCCATCTCAAAGGCACACTTCTTCGAGCTGAATCCTGACTCTCCCTGTCTTAAGTTCTCCGTTTCCCACACCTCCTCCTCCCTACGGTCAGTTTCCCTATTTCTATCACCATCAGCCTTCTCCACTGTCCTCACAAAATGATGAACTAAGATGCAATGTTCTTAAGCCTTTCCTCCAATGATCCTAGTTGTTTCTTATATGTGCTTTTGTTCTACACCACCTCTTATATTTTGCAAGTCAAACTCTCTTAATTGGCCAGGTACGCTATATTTGGAATTAGAAGCTCTGAGCTTGAATTCCAGGCTCTGCCACTCCTGTACATGTCCTTGAGTAAATATTCATTTATTCTAAAATGAGGATGGGCCGTGTGCAGTGGTTCACGCCTTGTAATCTCAGCACTTTGGGAGGCTGAGGCTGGTGGATGGCTTGTGCCCAGGAGTTTGAGACCAGCCTGGGCAACACGGCAAAACTCCATCTCTACAAAATTTTTAAAAATAGCCAGGCACAGTTGTGTGCCCCTGTAGACCCAGCTACTCAGCAGACTGAACTGGGAGGATCACTTGAGCCTGAGAGGTTGGGGCCACAGTGAGCCAAGATCACGCCACTGTACTTCAGCCTCAATGACAGAGTGAGACCCTGTCTCAAAAATTAACTTAAATTAAATTAAAATTAAATAAAATGAGGGTAATGCTAGTTTTTCCATTAGCCAAATGTTCATTGAACAACTACTGTGTTCCAGGAATGATTTTAGGAACTACAGACAGAACAATGAAAATAGAATCTCTGAAGGCTCCTCCGTCCTGAGTCTTACATTTTGTAATTACCAACCCTTAACGGATTTAATAGAAAATATGTATGAAAACTTGTTATAAACTATAACATGTATCTGTAATGTATTTTATGCCATTAATAAATCAGAAAACACTTGATTTTAGTTTTGTCTTACCCATTCCAGAAATAATCAACTTGCCATCTTACTAGGCCTAGCTTTCTAAAGTTGGTGAAAAGAGGCAAAGAAAATAGAAAATATTTGCAAGAGAGAGAGAGAGATCATGTAGTAGTGTCTTCATTTATAAATTGATAGAAATTTAATCTACGAATACTGAATTGTTGGATTTTTCTAGAAGGTATGTTTTTAATCTATGTATTTATAGTTTTCAACAACATTAGTTTTAAAGGAAACAATTCAAAACACTAAATTTCTGTTGTCACTAAATGCAATTCAAGATATTTTTACATATTAGACTGAAAGGTATTCTTGATACATTTTTCCTGTTTTTTGAGAATATATATAGCTTTAAGGTGAAGAATAGTTTTGATTTTCAGACAAATTTAATGGTGCATTTTATAAATAAATAGGAAGACATGGACTTTCATAAACTTAATTCTTTCCTGACTTCATCTTACATATACCCCCGAAAAACCCAAGATGATGAACAATTTTATTCTAATTTTGAATATAAGAAATTTTTGTATATGAGAAAACAATACATTCCATACATTTAAACAATTAAGTAGATAAGTAACATTTTAAATCCTGTGGGGAAAATCCTTCCCTTTATTGAATGGCAGAGAACAGTCACATATTTTATGAGTGACATCAAGTAATCAAAAACTGGCCCCCCCACTGCTGTCTGCTCTCAGTGAATGGCAGCTGCTCCTGTTCCTTCCTGCAGGCAGCTTCTGTCGTTTCCCAAACTTGCTCTCTCAGGTCACACTCTTGGGCCTCTAAGGGCCCTGAGCCCTGACGTGGTGCTGCCCCTGAGTCAGCCTGACTCACCAGAGGGTGCCCTTGATTAGAATTGGGAGACAAATGAGACTGTCACATGATCACAACCTCATTGTTTGTATCCCCGTAAAAAGAAAAAGAGAGTTTTAAGGGCTAATAAAATTTTCCATTATAATGTCATCCTTAATAGCAATGCTATTTTGCTGAAGAGAGATAAGCAAATGGAATAGAAAATGATGTAAAGCTAAAAAGCGGGTGCTGTATTGGGGCACTCGGAAATACTACTGGGAAATATTTACCAACTTTCAACAATTTCTTGAAAGGGCTACTCCAAAGGGATGAAAGCTTGTAGAGTTTCTCACATAACTCTTTCTGCCGCAATCAATGTCCAATATGAGCTATATAAGAGATAAAACTCAAACAACAGCAGCAAAAATTAATGAAAGGACGATCTCAGCATATGTTCTATGTGAAAAACCCACATTGCCCTTTTAATCAATAAGTCAGTAGAAATACACTCAAGGCATTCTTAAATTACCACCGCTGGTTTTAATTTGAAGAATGGAAAATTAGCCACCAGGATTATCATTTTTTTAAGTGACAACCATCACTAGGTCATATTTATTTAAGAGTATTTTACTTGTATAAAAATGAGTCTTAGTACTGTAATAATAAAACAACAGTATTTTTTCATTTATGAAGCATGTAAACGTCC
>NW_012104220.1:857785-886435 GCF_000951045.1 Mandrillus leucophaeus | reverse complement strand
AAAAATAGCCAGGCACAGTTGTGTGCCCCTGTAGACCCAGCTACTCAGCAGACTGAACTGGGAGGATCACTTGAGCCTGAGAGGTTGGGGCCACAGTGAGCCAAGATCACGCCACTGTACTTCAGCCTCAATGACAGAGTGAGACCCTGTCTCAAAAATTAACTTAAATTAAATTAAAATTAAATAAAATGAGGGTAATGCTAGTTTTTCCATTAGCCAAATGTTCATTGAACAACTACTGTGTTCCAGGAATGATTTTAGGAACTACAGACAGAACAATGAAAATAGAATCTCTGAAGGCTCCTCCGTCCTGAGTCTTACATTTTGTAATTACCAACCCTTAACGGATTTAATAGAAAATATGTATGAAAACTTGTTATAAACTATAACATGTATCTGTAATGTATTTTATGCCATTAATAAATCAGAAAACACTTGATTTTAGTTTTGTCTTACCCATTCCAGAAATAATCAACTTGCCATCTTACTAGGCCTAGCTTTCTAAAGTTGGTGAAAAGAGGCAAAGAAAATAGAAAATATTTGCAAGAGAGAGAGAGAGATCATGTAGTAGTGTCTTCATTTATAAATTGATAGAAATTTAATCTACGAATACTGAATTGTTGGATTTTTCTAGAAGGTATGTTTTTAATCTATGTATTTATAGTTTTCAACAACATTAGTTTTAAAGGAAACAATTCAAAACACTAAATTTCTGTTGTCACTAAATGCAATTCAAGATATTTTTACATATTAGACTGAAAGGTATTCTTGATACATTTTTCCTGTTTTTTGAGAATATATATAGCTTTAAGGTGAAGAATAGTTTTGATTTTCAGACAAATTTAATGGTGCATTTTATAAATAAATAGGAAGACATGGACTTTCATAAACTTAATTCTTTCCTGACTTCATCTTACATATACCCCCGAAAAACCCAAGATGATGAACAATTTTATTCTAATTTTGAATATAAGAAATTTTTGTATATGAGAAAACAATACATTCCATACATTTAAACAATTAAGTAGATAAGTAACATTTTAAATCCTGTGGGGAAAATCCTTCCCTTTATTGAATGGCAGAGAACAGTCACATATTTTATGAGTGACATCAAGTAATCAAAAACTGGCCCCCCCACTGCTGTCTGCTCTCAGTGAATGGCAGCTGCTCCTGTTCCTTCCTGCAGGCAGCTTCTGTCGTTTCCCAAACTTGCTCTCTCAGGTCACACTCTTGGGCCTCTAAGGGCCCTGAGCCCTGACGTGGTGCTGCCCCTGAGTCAGCCTGACTCACCAGAGGGTGCCCTTGATTAGAATTGGGAGACAAATGAGACTGTCACATGATCACAACCTCATTGTTTGTATCCCCGTAAAAAGAAAAAGAGAGTTTTAAGGGCTAATAAAATTTTCCATTATAATGTCATCCTTAATAGCAATGCTATTTTGCTGAAGAGAGATAAGCAAATGGAATAGAAAATGATGTAAAGCTAAAAAGCGGGTGCTGTATTGGGGCACTCGGAAATACTACTGGGAAATATTTACCAACTTTCAACAATTTCTTGAAAGGGCTACTCCAAAGGGATGAAAGCTTGTAGAGTTTCTCACATAACTCTTTCTGCCGCAATCAATGTCCAATATGAGCTATATAAGAGATAAAACTCAAACAACAGCAGCAAAAATTAATGAAAGGACGATCTCAGCATATGTTCTATGTGAAAAACCCACATTGCCCTTTTAATCAATAAGTCAGTAGAAATACACTCAAGGCATTCTTAAATTACCACCGCTGGTTTTAATTTGAAGAATGGAAAATTAGCCACCAGGATTATCATTTTTTTAAGTGACAACCATCACTAGGTCATATTTATTTAAGAGTATTTTACTTGTATAAAAATGAGTCTTAGTACTGTAATAATAAAACAACAGTATTTTTTCATTTATGAAGCATGTAAACGTCCTATGTACTTTTACTCATATGATGTATTACACTACATTCTGATGTAATATAACATAACATACTATGAAACTAGCAGTCTAATAATTAATACTTTAAACACAGCCATTTGTAATGTGGAATGTTCTGAAATATTCTTATAAATTCAAAGTGGCTCATTTGCTAATCAAATGTCTCCAATATGATCATTCCCAGAAAACGATAATGAAGACACTAGTAAACTCTGAAAACCTATAGGAGAGATTCATTGACTTTTCTTCTGAAGGACTCCAAATTATTACTATTTAACTCTCAAAAGTAATTACCAAAACACTGTGCCTCTTAAGTATTTTTACTTGTGGTATGTCTGTGAGGGTGGCTTCTGGTCTCAGGATTATGGAGTCCATTTGCACTATCAATGAGGTAGACATAGCAACGAATATTCTTTAGAACAAATGGGGTATTTGTCCTGTAATCAGCTTATAGATGACAAGTTCAAATAAAAAGCTAATCTGCTGACAGCTGAGCATCACCTCTATCTCAGTAATTTTTGACATTAATTAAATTACATGTTTAGCATGACTATCTCAAATAGTTTCTTTCTTTTCAAGCAACTTAATTAATACCATCCTACTCCTTAGCTATATTGGTTGTTTGGGATCTAGCATTTCAGTGCATCGCATTCATCTTCATAGTTATTTTAAAGGAATGTGAAAGGTAAGAAAGCATTTGTGTGTAATTTTGAACTTTCAACATACAGGATAAGAATCTAGACTGTGGTGTGGCATCTGCCGTGGGGTGTGAAAAGGTCCTGTCAACGACACAGATGTTTGAAAGCCTCACTCCTATAAAATATTTCACAAGGAAGAACATTTATCTTGGCTGGGTGTTGCAGCTCATGCCTGTAAACCCAGCATTTTGGGAGGCCAAGGCTGGAGGATCACTTGACTCCAGGAGTTCAGGACTAGCCTGAGCAACATAGTGAGACTGTTTCTAATGAAAAATGAAACAAAACAGAAAACAAGGAACATATATGTCCAACTTACATTTTGGACTGATTAAAAAAGCAGGTATTTGAGGCCGGGTGTGGTGGCTCACGCCTGTAATCCCAACACTTTGAGAGGCCGAGGCGGGCAGATCACGAGGTCAGGGGATCGAGACCATCCTAGCCAACAAGGTGAAACCCCATCTCCACTAAAAATACAAAAATTAGCCAGGCATGGTGGTGCGTGCCTGTAATCCCAGCTACTCGGGAGGCTGAGGCAGGAGAATCATTTGAACCCAGGAGGCGGAGGTTGCAGTAAGTTGAGATCGTGCCACTGCACTCCAGCCTGGGTGACAGAGTGAAACTCTGTCTCAAAAAAAGAAAAGAAAAGAAAAGAAAAAAAGCAGGCATTTGAAAATCATTTAAAAAGAAAACATTTAAAAGGAAGCCAGAAAGCAATTAGAATACATGGATATATACCAATCTTTGATCCTCTCATATAATACAATCCTTAACTATTTTTAGGTGTGCACAGGTAAGTTTTGCCTTTCCAGGTTATGATATCTAGTAGGAGATGTGGGCTGTCTCTTTCTTGAAGAGCCAAATGCAGAATATATGTATGGTGGTATAAAACCAAAGGCAATTTGCCCCTTACGAAATAAGCAAATATACTTATCAAAACTGACCATCAAAAACATTGTTTGCCTGAGCTAGTGTTTTCATATTTTCACCTCTAAATAATAAAGAATAAAGTTACATTTCTGAAAAACAAAAGATAATGAAAGAACTTTAGTGATTTTACTTAAAAAAATGAATTTTTGCTCCAAATTTTGTGTCCAGGTATTTGTTGGCTGCTCTAAAGGATGTGTCAAAGACTAAGCATGTCTTTCTTTGCAAATGCCAAAGAGCTGATTTTTCAATTTGAGGGTTTCTTTCAGATTGTGTTCGTGTGTTATGTAGCTTCTTAGAGTTGAAGAAGAAGAAAAAAAAAAATCATAGAATCACAGAAAATCAGAGAGGTGGAAAAGATTCTGTGTCTTTTTTTCCAGTTAAAAAAACTGGTCTCACATTGTTTGAATAACTCACCTGTAAGTCACCTAGAAAATTAGCAGCAGAGTCATTAAAACATTGCAATCCTGGACATCCTGAGTGACTGACTTGTATGTTTTCCATATGTCACTCTCTTATTAGAAAAGTTGCTTTAAAATAAAGTATTATTTTTGTGTCGATTAAATTAATACAAACATATCGTTTAAAATTCAAGTAGAGGCAGGTAATCATTCCGCTTGCCTCAGTTGTCCTCACACCCAGCTCTGCTTTGCAGTCTCCATATATAACCATTTGTGAGTTTCATTTTGCTGTTGTTTACACACTTTCCTTGTCCCTCTAAATAGAACACTCATCCTGCCATTTTTGTACTTACCGGCTTTAAACATTGTCTTTTACCTCAGGCTATGATGGATAAGACTTTAATGTATTTATACCACTCCCCACTTGCCTTCTCCTTAATTTTGCAAAATGCTTACTACATTATTCTGTTTCTCTACTTGCAATTTCAAATAGTATTTTTAGCCTCTATTTCTTACCCCATAGCAGTAGCTCTTGATTCTACATTTTTAAAACAATGATATTAACCTTCCCACATTTTTCTATACCCCTACTCCCAATTCCATTCCAAACATCTCTCACAATCTATCTTTACTTTTACAATGTCTAGGTAGATTTCATTTAGATTCTGTTTTTAACCCATAAGAAAGTCTTTTGTTATTTGTCTGTGGATGGATCCTAATGAAAATCATTAATTACCATTTGTAACATTATAACTATGTAAATATTGTTTATTGTTAAGTCAAGGATTTTGCAGCAATTATGTTTCCTTCACTACAGTTTAAATGACACAACACTCTGTGTGAATTTTTCTGGAATCAAGTTGTAATGAATCCACCTTTTTTCTTTTCTTTTCTTTTCTTTTTTTTAAGATAGGGTTACCCTCTGTCACCCAGCCTGGAGTGCAGTGGAACAATCATGGCTCACTATAACCTTGAACTCCTGGGCTAAAGAGATCCTTTTATCACAGCCTGCCAGGTAGCTGGGACTACAGGTGTTACATTCAACTCATTATTTATTTATTTATTTATTTATTTATTTATTTATTTATTTTTAATTTTTTGTAGACACAGTATCTCACTATGTTACCCACACTGGTCTCAAACTCCTGAGTTCAAGTGATCCTGCTACCTTGGCCTCCTAAAGTGCTGGCATTACAGGTGTGAGCCACCGTGCCCAGCCCTGAATCCTCCTTTTCTTACACTTTTGAAATGGCTTCACTTAATCTTTTATTTACTAATTCAGTGAATAGTTCATGAGCCTCTGTTACAGGTGCTAGGGGCTCAACAATTAATAAAACAAAAGTCTCTGCTTTCATGATGTTTATACTGTAGTTGGGGTATGGAAGATAAAAAACAAGTATATCATAAGTATATCAGTATTAAGTGGTGATAAGTGTTGTGAAGAAAAAGAAAACAAGGATAACAGAATAAGAACTGCTATTAAAGAAGGAGGTCAGGTAAGGCTTTCATGATAAAGTAATATTTGAAGCTAGACCTGTTGGAAATGAAGGAAAATGTCATGTGGGTATTGATGGGAAGAGGAAAGGAAATAGCAAGTCCAATGACCCTGAGATAACCATGTGATTTGTGTGCTCAAGAAACAGCAAGAAAGCCAGTTTGGCTGGAGCAGAATGAAGAGCGTGATAGTTGTAGGAACTGATGTCAGATATGTATCAAGAGGCTAGATCAAGTATCATCTGTGGACTTTGGGTTTCACTCTAAGTGAGATAAGAAGCCATGGGAAAATTCTGAACAAATCAGTAACATAATCTGATTTATGTTCGGACAATGTTGCAGAGATTCAGGTGAGAGACTACAATGACTTTGATCAAGATAGATGCTGCATCTGTTATGGAAGGACCTATAAGATTTTCTGATGTATTAGAAGTGGCGTGGAGGAAAAAACAGAGAAGTTGAGCATTATTACAAAATATATGTGATTTTGGTAGAATACATAGGCGTGGGAAAGACTAGATAAAAAGCAGTGTTTTCTTTTAGTTGGTTTATGTTTTGTGCTTGTGTTTCTGGGGCGATCTGCAGAGATCTGTGCTAGTTGATTTCTGTACCTTGTGTATGTTGTCATCTGAAATTTTTCTTTATTGTTTTACTAGATTGAGTTTGTTGTTTCTCACTTGCCATGGATTATACTTTTTTCTTTTTCTTCTGTATTTTTGTAATTTTTGCTCCATCTATCAAGTACATTCCTAAGAATATAAGCTGTTGAATTTTCTATGTTCTTGTATGTTGAAAAATACCTTTATTTTTCTTACACACTAAAGTAATAGCTTGATCAGCTATGTGTAATTCTGGCTTTGGGAGAAGTAAACACAGGGACTCTTGTTTAATCCATTGTTATCCATTTGCTTTTCAGAAGCCTATTACCAATTTGATACTATTCCTTGGTAGGTGATCTAATGGTTCCCTCTGGAAACTTTTAGAATCTCCTCTGTTTCATCATTGTTACAGAATTTCACAATGATGTGCTTGAGTGTAGGTCTTTCTACAGGGAATGTGCTGATTACTCAGTGTGTCCTTCTATGCTGAAAGCTCGTGGAAGTTCTCTTGTTTTTTGTCCACCAATTACTCCATTCTCTTTCTACAATTTCTCTTAATTGGATTGCTAAGTGTATTACATTGATCTTCTATGTCTTTTATGTTTTCACACGTGTTTTATACCTCTTTTTTCCCATTCTATTTTCTGGGACAGTGGCATGTATTAAAATCCCAACACTTTCTTTGAATTTTGTATTTCAATGTCATAAATTTTGTTTTCCAAGAGATCCCTCATTCTTTATTTTTTCACCGACCATTTCATACCTTTTTAGAGAATTTATCAATTTCTTTTTAAATCTCTTTGAGTTCTAATTACAAAGATTATTTTGTGAAAGTTTTATTATCTTTTCTCCCAAAGGCTTTTTCGGTAGGTGTTTATTTTTGTCTTTCACTTTCTTGCAACTGGATCTCCTAAAATAATGATCTTTGACTTCATACTGAACAGTGAGGTTTTTAAATGCTACTTAAGAGCATGATGAACATATTCAGGGTCTGATGACTGCCTGGCCCTCAAGTACCCTAGGAATTCCAAGTGCCACGGCTTTTCTCTAGGATTCTAATGTTCACCTTAGACATACTAGTTCTTCTTAAATACATCATGTAATTTCTTCTCAGAAGAAACCTTTAGTCTTTTCCTTGGACAAAACATCTAGCTATACGAGGCATTCCATGCATGGACCTGGTGCTGGTGATTTCAAGTGTTCTGTAGAAAGGCTTTTAATAAACCCACTGCTTTCTGGTCGCTTTCCCCTTTATAACTGGTCTTTCTAAATCTGGGTTGTTTGGGGATTTATAGGGCAAGTAGGCCCTTCTCTGGACCAATTCTCTCTCCTGTTACCATTTCTTTAACAGATTTTGTTCTCTCAGAAATTGTGTTTTAGGCATTGCTCACCTGAGAATCTCTTTCCAAATTTCAATGTCTATTATATCTTTTTGTATTATTTAATGAGATTTAACAAGAAAGAGCAACAGGAAGGAGAGGAAAAACTTGTGATAAATCCATCTCCTTGAACAAAAAGCTTTTGAAAATGCGTTCTAACCCTAGGTGTCTCTCCCCAGAACACTCTCCCTTAAATAGTAGTCACCATAGACTACATAATATTAAAGATAAATAAGTATAGGACTCAGCCAGTCATCTAGGATGTACTTCTTAAATGCATAGAAACATTTCCATAAAAAGACTAATCTACCCACGGATCCCAATCAGCCACCCACTGCAAAGTGATGGAAATAAAATGACAGGTATTTAATGCCACTAAAATAGCTAATCCTACAGTGTCTTGTTGGATAATGCTCTGCTCAAAGTAATTCTGATTATGCCTGTTGTTATTATGCTGTTAACACTACTAAATTTAATATCAATACCCACAGAGAGGCTATGGTTATTTTTCACAGAAACTCCATGGTTCCAATTTGTACCAATTGGATATTAAATAACTCACAAAAATAACTCATAACAAAGGACAGGAAGAAATAATTTAGGTGTCATAAATTGGATAGTATGTTACAATGAAAACTAAAAGCAATTGAATGTGTTTGGTATTTATGAAGGAAAGCTGTGTCTATGAATTCAACAAGTTTGACTAAATTTAGTTTTAAAAAAAAAACAGGTAGAGACGAGAGAATGGGAACAAAACTAAGCACATTTCTAGTTGTCTGTCTCTAAATAAAAAGATTTGACTAAAGTATCTCTTTTCCAGCAGTTGTTTGTGTACCTAAAAATAATCTTACCTTTAAGGAGGCCTCCATCTATAGTTGATCTGTAGGAAGCCCTGGGGGTAAAGAGAAGACTTTACTTAACGAAAAGCTAGCCTGAAAATTGCCTCAAGGCAAAAGCCATTATACACTTCTCTTCCATCCCTTAGATAAGCAAAAAGCAGAGCTTCCCACTGATACAAATCAGCCCACAACTTGGCTCTCATTAGTTCTAAGTCTATGGAAATCTTCAGAATCTTGGATCACCCCACCAAGCTCATTATGTGTTTAAAAGTAGGCATTCTTTTCCTGAGAAGCAACAGGAGTTCCTCCTGTAGCACTGATATATATATATATATATAGACCCCCGAGGTTTTGTTAGGGTAACAAAATGCATTAAAAGTGTTCACTAGGCCTTCTTGGTACTTGTTAGCCCAGATTTCATACACAGCACTAAAACAGAGCAGTGATTGGTGTACCCAAATCCATTTAGATTCTAGAGACTAGATGTCTGGTCTTTTTAAAATACACTTTTAATTCTAAATCTACTTGTTTACTTTCTATTTTTGAAAATGTTTAGGGGGAAAGGGCATTTGGTTATCAATGTCAAACATGCTAAAACCACGTAAAAAAAAAAATTGCAAGAGGTCAGGGATTCAAGAACACAACTCAGATTCTATTCTGCTTTACAACAAGACCTAGATTATTCAACTTCCATGAGCCCAGAAAATAAAATTGCCTGGCTCTCTTTGATATAATTATAGCCACAAAGTGTCCAAAGTCTTTTTATTTATGTCAAATTAAAGCAGATACTCGTGGCACTGAAGCTCACTGAAATGTTTCTATTTAATGTGTTCCATGACTTGTGAGGTTCTGGGAAGCAAAGGGGGCAACTGGGGAGGTAGGTTGCATTCATGTGTAGTAAAAAGTCATTCTAAAGAAAAAATCTAGCTGGCAGACCCACAGCTCTGAATCATGTGCCAGCCAGCCTCTGCAACCTGGTAACTCTCTGCTGCTTTGCTCCCACTATTTCCCAACTTACCAGGACAACATAGGAATGCGGTATTTATTATAAAACAATGCTATGGGACATAAAATCTCAGCCTGCTGCCCCCATTGCTCACGTGATATAGGTATACATCTTGAGGAGGGCACAGAGTACAACTTGCCTTCAGCATGGAAAAGAAGCAATTACTTAGCCGTTAAGAAAAATCCTAATATCATTATCAGATGACCCCAATTACCACCTGATATCTGGCTATTTTAAATGGATTTAAAACACATTTTAAAATCTCAAATTCAAATCATATGGAAATAGCATAAGTTATCATAAAGGTGTTCTGAGATAATTCTAAATGTCAATTTAGCATATTTTCATATATTGGTTGTCTAAAGTGAATGAATAGCTTCTTTTATGAGGTAAATGTCATTTGGTCAAATGAAAAAGACAATCACATTTAAAGGTCAGTTAATATGGTGAGGTAGTTGTAGTTACTAGTGTTAAAAATCTCACTATATTATCTTTAAACAAGAGTACCCCACTATTTTGAATATAATAAAATTACATACAGTGGCTTGGCTGCTTATCTTCTTTGTTCCAATTTTTGCTACCATGTTGATCTTCTAGTATTTCTCTTTTAGCTCAAACCATTTTTTTTTCCAGTGGATCTCACTAGATCATTGCCTCTATTTTTGATACAGTAAGGCCTAACACCACATATATTTCAATGGCATCTTTTGTGTGTGTGTGTGTGTGTGTGTGTGTGTGTAATTTGAAAGAACTAAATTATTTACTTGTCAAAAAATAAGAATTTTTTTAGAGTCAGGGACTAAGTTTCTAAAAAGAAACCACAGAGAATCTGAAAATTCAGACCTATACACCCATTCCTAAGACTAAATTTCTCAAATCATGTCCTGTGTGGTATGGTAGCGAAGGCCCTCAGTCCCCTAAAGGTTTGCTGAAAACTCACTGAAAGAATGGGGGACATAGATCCTGGCAAAACAGGTTACCGGAGAGAGAAAGGTAGAGGAATTCTCTTGAGGGGCAATAAAGAATTACTAGAGAGAATGAATGGCTCAGGGAACAATTGATTAACTTGTAAATAGTTATCATTGATAGTGAAAAAGTTTGTTCAGCTGTGGTTACATTCTTGGTCTTACAGGGAGAGGAAGAAAAAAACAATTGTTCTCCTTGGTGGATCTGGATCTTAGGTAGAGTAGAGCCTTGCTTTGGGAGATATGGTGGTGGCTGGGTGGGGAGATCAGAGGGATCTTGAAGCTTCTTCCGTTCAGCATGTCAATACTCCATGTTTTGTAGTATTGGTTTCTGACCTTCGGCACTGGAAACACCATAACAACCATTTAAACTGAGGAGTTTCTTGCTCACAAAACAATATGTTACTGCAATAAGAAGCAATTTGTCTTTTCTCCCCACTCTACTCTGTGTGTGTGTGTCTGCCCGTGTGTGTTTGAGACAGGGTCTTGCTGTGTCTCCCAGGCTGAAAGGCAGTGGCACGAACATGGCTCACTGCAAACTCCACCACTTGAACTCAAGGGATTCTCCCACCTCAGCTTCCTGAGCAACTGGGACTATGAATGTGCCCACCACTCCTGGCTACTATTTGTATTTTTTTTGTAGAGATGGGGTTTTGACATGTTGCCCAGGCGGGTCTTGAACTTCTGATCTTAAGCAATCCTCCTGCCTCACCCTCTCAAAGTGCTGGGATTATAGGTATGAGCCACCACATTCAGCAGTCACTGTACTCTTAATACATGTGCAAGCATGCACGCGCACACACACACACACGCACACATAGCCTTGACTACTTGACTTGCAGTTATTCTCAATTGGCTACAAAACAACTGTGTGTGGATATTAAATTGTCTGTTTTCAAAAAACATTTTCAATGATCCTGGTTTTTAAACTGGAAATAAAAAATTATTATTTTCTAATGATTTTTACAACTGAAACTGAGAGGTGAAGCCAGTTAGACTTCCTGGGTCGAGTGGGGACTTGGAGAACTTTTCTGTCTAGCTAAAGGTTTGTAAGCACACCAGTCAGCACTCTGGGTCTAGCTAAAGGTTTGTAGATGCACCAGTCAGCACTCTGTAAAAACGTACCAATCAGCGCTCTGTGTCTAGCTAAAGGTTTGTAAGTGCGCCAATCAGCACTCTGTAAAAACGCACCAATCAGTGCTCTGTGTCTAACTAAAGGTTTGTAAATGCACCAATCGGCACTCTGTAAAAATGACCAATCAGTGCTCTGTAAAATGGACCAATCAGCAGGATGTGGGTGGGGCCAAATAAGGAAATAAAAGCTGTCCACCCGAGCCAGCAGTGGCAACCCCCTTGGGTCCTCTTCCACACTGTGAAAGCTTTGCTCTTTTGCTCTTCACAATAAATCTTGCTGCTGTTCACTCTTTGGGTCTGCACTACCTTTATGAGCTGTAACACTCACATGAGGGTCTGCAGTTTTATTCCTGAAGTCAGCGAGACCACAAACCCACCAGGAGGAACAAACAACTCTGGACATGCCACCTTTAAGAGCTGTAACACTCACTGCGAAGGTCTACAGCTTCATTCCTGAAGTTAGCGAGACCACAAACCCACCAGAAGGAAGAAACTCCAAACACATCTGAACATCTGAAGGAAGAAACTCCGGACACACCATCTTTAAGAACTGTAACACTCACTGCAAGGGTGCACGGCTTCATTCTTGAAGTCAGTGAGACCAAGAACCCACTGGAAGGAACCAATTCCGGACACAAGACCATGAAGATACAGTTACTAAATATTTATTTAGGTCTTCTCCTTTGATGCAAACCTATCTATGAGATTAACAACAACATATAAGTTAATATAGTGAATAATTTAAATACAGTGGTCATTTGCTCAAGAGATTTTTTTTTAAGCCCCAATTTTTCTCTGTTTAAATATTTATTTTGATGCTATTTCATCTTAGCCATGGCTCTCAAACTTCACAGATAGTCATAATAACCAAAAGGAAATGATGGCTGGTGGTTATAATTGTTTTTAACTTTCATCAGAAGTCAGTATAAACATTTGAAAACACCAAATTGCATAATAATTATACATTTCACTGTGATATTCTCCTCCATGTCTATTGTAAGGGCAAAGAAAACTTTTTCTTTTACTCTCTGAAGGTTCAATAATTGAATCTGCTGAAATAAACTGACAATAGACAGATTAACAGGAGAAAAGGTATATAAATGTGTTACATGCATAACAGGAAAAAAGGTATACAAATTTGTTACATGCATATGAATAGGAGTCTCACAGTAAGACTCACGGAAGGGCCAAATGGTTGAAACCTAAATAGTATTTTGAGTTTCGCAAAGAAATAAGGGTTTGGGGCTTCTGGGAAGAGGTGATGACAGGTTATAGGTGGTTGAGGGGAGGAAACAGGGTGAACAAAGTTTGTCTTGTTATGCAGATAAGGTCTGTTAGGTAGCAATCCTCAGTAAAATAGGGGATATTGACCCTTACTGTCTTTTCCTGTGAGTTAATCTTCCCTGTTTGATAAGATTATGGGAAGGAGACTCAGAACAATTTCATTCCTTCTGGAGGAGCTTCCCTTAGTCAGATAAGGGAACCTCAAAGAAAGCCCATCCCTGCATTTGCTGCTCCTAGGTACTCTCAGTTTAGAGTATCACTTCCCAAGCCCCAACACTATTCTTTCTCACTTGACACTCAAGTACAGGAATATGTTTTAATTTTTGCAGCTTTTGAATAATCCAATTCAAGTTTTAGTCTAGTTTCTTAAACAATTATTAACAGGAATTGATAAAAAGTCTTTGTTTCACCAGTGAACATGACTTTAGAATGACATAATAATTAATAGAAAGAGGGGAGCAAGCATCCCTTGTTCCTTTCGCTTCCTAGCAAATACCTGGGGTATGTGAGGGTGAGAAAGTAAGGCATCCCTCTTTCTTTCTTCTGTCCTTATATCCCCAGATCCTAGTGACTGTGACAGGGTGTTACCCATGGGTGTCAAAGTGACTTTCACCCATGTTAACAGTGGGGGCTGGGGGTGGGCATATCTGCTCTTACCCAATATGTCCTATCTCCCTTGCTGTCTGTAGCCTTTGAGTTACCTAGACCTCATTTATGCCATGGATACTTGCATGACCTTTATCCATGAAATGGGAGACTTGGCTTAATTGACAAGAATTAGTCATGTTCACCTGTGCTGCACCTTTTAATTTCCATTATTATCTGCCTCCGGATCCCCCAGATCCAGTTTTCTTTCCTAGGGATTTGACCTGAAGCTTGGAATTGAGTTTGGGACAAAAATGTGTTTCCAGCAGGGATGGGGGTGGGTGTTGCATGGATTTCTTATCATAAGCCAAATGCTAAGGTGAAGCTGGAGAAATGAGCCCTCCTCCAACAAGGGAGATAAAAGGATGTCCTGTGACATGCCCAGATAACTGGTGGCTATAGTTGCTAAGCTATGCTAAGATTTGAGTGCATGGGGCTTGTCTTCGATTAGCTCCCTTGGTCTTATTTTTCCAAAAAGGAAACCTGTGGGTGATGGGCATCCAATTTGTTGTCATCACCCGGCAGGATTTGCAGGATAATTGCTTGGAAACAGAATGTTGATCCAGATTTTTACATTGCCCATCCCCTTTTGTCCCTGCTGAGCTGCAATCGGAGATCACTGGTTGGTTCACAGAATAAGCAGAGTTAGTCTAAAATGTAGGTAAAAGCTTAAAAAAAAAACTTATGAGTCTAGAACTTAATGACAAATGTATAATACAGTTTGAAACATAATTTCTCTCTCTCCAGTCCTCATTTTTTATTAAAAACAAATCATGATAAGACTGCAATATTTGCAAAATAGACTTTAGTCTTATACTTGGCCTGATTATTTGCATAAAGTGCAGCAAGAATAATTATTTTTATATAGGTCTTTTAGATTGGCTTTGATGGAACTCTGTTCCACAAGGAATCTCAGATGGGACTTTCCAAAGCTAAGTGCAGTCACTGGTTTGTACCCTCAAATACCTGTGAATTGGGTAAGTGCCTCTCTTCTTGAGGTCTCAAAGCATGGGGTTCCTGGGCCTGTTAGAAAGTGACGTTCTTTACTTATCACAGGTTAGGAACCCTGTGCAGGGACTATGTAGACAAGGTAGGAAGCCAGATTTCCCAAGGGGTTTTTATCAGGTCTGCAAGTTCAGCTTGACTCCTTTAAGGGAAGCATATCCATCTAGTCAAAGCCTTGATAAAACAAGCAGTTTCTTCAATTGAATCATGTTGCAAAAGAAAATGGATTCTTACTGCACTGATGCAAACAACTATATTGCCATCAGTTAAGAATACTCAGAATACTCACAACTAGTTTCCAAATTCTGGGGAAGCCAGGCAGAGAGAGAGAGAGAGAGAGAGAGAGAGAGAGAAAGAGAGAGAGAGATGAAAATGCTCGAAATTTTGTTCACAGAAGTATGTCTTAATTAATAAAGGCCATAAGTAGCTTAAAATAAGTTTTGTTGACTCTGGAAAACAAAACAAAGATCAGCAATGTTCTAAGCAAAAGTCGAAATAATTACTTGTTTTCTATTAGTTCAGTCCATTCAGTTAACTCTTATTTTGCTTGATATTCATAAACATTTCAGCTTTTAATGAGTCCTGTATGTTTTTCCTTATACCAATGTCACAATCTCCAAAGCTATCAGAAAACTGCATTTGAGAACTTCTGTCACAGTTCTATAGCTGTTTATATGTCATCTTTTGAAGAGGATCAAAACAAGACAACAATTTTCTGTGAATAACAAAATGTCTAGGGTAGTTACATTCAGAAACACAATTGACAAAGAAATTTGCTATCTCTGTGGTTTACAATAACTTAAAATAACAACCTTAATTGTGATTGATAGCATATACTCAGATATTAGAATTTTAGAAATCCCATACAATTTCACAACATATATTCATATTATTCCCTAAAATGTAATATGAAGAAGATTAAATATCATTTTGGCAATCCTATATACCTAAACATGTCAAATAATCCTGTTTATCTCTCTCCTAGATGCTCCAGAGGCCCTCTGTAGCTTCCAAAAGCTAGGCATCAGCAAAGACACCTTTTGAAACTGAAGTTTGCTTTGGGGAAGCCTGTTACATATGTTAGATGTTTAAAACACTTGATGTTTTGAAATAGAATTCCAGATTTCCATAAGTTATTTGTTTTGCCAAAACGATGACTCAAAAATTCTTTAAAAAGCAAAAACCTTTTCTATCTCTTTGCAAATTTTTCTAAAGAGCAGATTAGTGCCTTAGAGTACCTTGCTGCACTTTTATTTCAATGCTTAATTTACAAAAAGGCCATATAATACCCTTTTGAATGTAGTCAATATGTTTACACATGGGATTTCTTTTGCAAGATTAATTTTTACGGCCCTTCCATAACTTGTTTGAACTTTTAGCTTTATCTTACCTAATTCAAAACCATCCTTTAACCCTAGGCAATTTACATTTTGAGAACATCTGCATTTTACCAGTGATCTTAAGGCTGTTTTTATTTCTCAAAAATTAAAGTCATGTGAACTAAAAGGTACCACAACTTTTATTTTTCCTTTAAAAATATTTGATACAAGTGCTTATCCTTCTTTAAGTCAATTAGAGCTCTTTTTTGTAGACTTCACACACACACAACACATACATAACTACACAGACAGACGGAAGATTTTTTGTTTGCCAGTCTTCCAGTTGGATTATTGGCCTCCTAGTGGAGCCCTTAAGACCAAAGCTAGGAGAGCATGCAGTTTCTAAGCCCTAATAAATAGGTATTGCTGGAAGACAAAAACAGATTTTGAGAGGGATCCATTCACCTCTAATTCCTGGGGCTCCTTGAGGAAAACAGAGGTCTCTCCCAAAATGACATCCATGGCACCTTTTCTGTTTTTTCCAAGGAGTCCCAGGCCATCAGAAAATATCTTAGGGCCTCTCATGTATGCATTAAGAGTGGCAATGCAAAATAGAGAAAAATAGTTCAGTCAACTGAGAAGAAAATCTTTTTCCAGGAAAACAAAATCCAGGAAGAGAGAGAGAAAAAAAGACTTTTAAAATATACCTATAATTAGGATACCTGTTTTTAATTAAGCTGAGTGCTTGTTAAGAAAATCCTTTTAAATCCCTTATTACCTGACTTTAGTCATGCCAAGTGGCCAATATTTCTGGCTTTTGAACTTTACCAAAGGTAACCTCCCAAGTGCTCAGAGAAAAGAAAATTCAAGGTGGTTCGTGGAGGGGAAAAGAATCAACAAATGGCAATGGTCATGCAGAAGATATCATACCAGAGAGGACTTACTCCATAAGCCAGGATTGAACCTGGGCTGCCATTGTAAAATGGTGGAGGCTAAAATAAAGCACTGCCACGTGGTTACAGGTCATACTTCCAAGGATGTAAAATGAGATGGAGGCCTGCAGCAAAGTTTTCCACCGACCCATTTGCTGAGTTTGCTCAAACAGTGGGTTTATGGAGTCCTAGGCCTGCATCTCATCCTAAGATCCTCCTCTTTCTGACAGAACTATACAGAGAGACACGCAAAGCACACCAGATTGGCTACAGCTTAAGACTAACCTCACAAATTCTTTTTCATAATTAAAACTTTACAGAGAATATAAACAGTGACCGTTGGAGTCCTGGTCTAATAAAACGTCTTTTAAAAGGAAAAAAAAGGATTTCACATAAAAGTTAACTTCCGACCTGGTGGAGAAAAGAAAAAAAGCAGCTTTAAAGTGCAGGGCTATGTTAACTGCTGACAAGGTAGAGAAAAGAAAAGAAAAAAGAGCTTAAAGTGCAGGACTGGAAAGATACCTTGCAGAAGAACCTCTTATTCTTATGCAAATGGATCCCTCCAACTTGGAGAGAAACTTTTAATTGCTGTTTGACAGAGCTGGATCCCTCGGTGGAGGGAGGGGAAGACTCAGTGGATGTGTGCCCGGGGAACACTGGCCAGGCTGCCACATGGGGCCCTTAGGCCATGTGCCCCAGCCCCAGCTGGGAGGGGATGGGAGTGTGGAGCCGCCACTCGCCTGTCTGTTCTGCATGTGCCTGTGGCCATTGGGGTGGGGTAGTGCCATTACAGTCCCAATAAAGGAAGGAAAATTCCGGGAAAAGGCTTATTCCTGACCCCTGAGAGCAACGAGGGATGGGGGGCACAGTTTTCTCTACTCTCAGAATAAGTCCAAGGACAAAAAGCTCAGAAACAAGAGGGAAAAATATTTTTTGGTCCGCATTTTACTCACTTTTCCTCATGTCCTCATGTGAGCTGCCAATATGATGCAGGATCTTTTGCTTCTTAGTTTAGCTAAAATCCAGGTTCTTGTCATATGACCAGGAAAAATTAGGCATGTGGGCACATTGAAAGGTGTGGAGAGTGGAATTAATACATACATTGAAAGGTGAGGAGAGTGGAATTTATTAGAAGCTCTCAGCGAAACAAAATAAAAAAGGAGGGGAGGTCCAGCCAACAGGCTTCCACCTCACAGACTGAATACCAGGCCACCACACACATGAGCGGAAGAGGCCAGGCTCCAACTAGCAACAGTTTCAAGCAGGTTTTTAAAGGAAAAGAGGCAGTTCTAAGTTGCTTACCAAGAATTTACATTAAAATAACAGATGTGATTGATTGGCTGTACATTAATCTTTGTATCAAAAGTTCTAGGAACATGAAGGTAATGGGTGAGGCAGCTAGTCAGGGACAAGATAACTTGAAACGATCGATCCCAGGCATGCCTGTGGGGGGCATATCGGAAGACCTATACTCATGTCCCCCTGGGCTGCGTTCCTCACTGAGCTCACGCTTCTCTGAGCCATTTTTCTTCTCTCACACTTTATTCCTGCCCTCACCAAAATGTTCATGAAGAAAGATTTCATGGTCAAATATTTTTGAGAGACATCATCTACATCCCTCTGACCACCATCTATCTTCTCCACCAGCACCACCCCTAGCACTGTCATTTTAAAATGTTGACAATATATGCCAAAGTTTCTCAGATACTGTGGAGTCATTAAACACACACACACACACACACACACACACACACACACACACATATCTGTTCCAAAAATTGGCCATGAAACTGTATCACAGAGATTTGCAGAACACACTTCAGAAAGCACTGTACAGAAGCTGGGCTCACTGCAAACCACTATGACATAAGTAAGAGTTTTTCAGGAAAGTGAGCGCCTCAGGTGGAAAATGGCTCAAGTAGAGCCTATGATAGGAAATCAAAAGCATTTCATACAGTAAGGATTTCATGGCCTGACCAGTCAAGTCAGCTCCTTCAGAAGGGGTAATTATTTACATGTAACCATTTCTTTATCTTTTTATTTTTATTTTTGCAGTTTCACCTCAGAGTGAGACTAGATGATCTAATAAATGTGAATAGGTACCAAAGAAGAAACCACACCCATGGGGATAACAATATTGGCTCCTGTTTCGATATTGTTTTATCTTGACCCTGGACTAGCAAACCCATCCCTGAGTATAATACAGAGATTTTTGACCTTCAGTGTCCTCAGACCTCATTTGTTTTCCACTGTGCCTTCCACCCCAGATGACCAATTATTATACCATCTTTAGATGCCATATTCTCCTATAGCTATTTCTATTCTTACAACCACTTTTTCCTTGGTAGGTATTTTCCTTCATATTTCTGTCTTCAACCTCTCTCTGTCCAACCTGGCCTATTATGTACTCCTGCTTTAAGCCAATCATTATTATTTAAAAAGTGATTAGATATATTTGTTAATAGCCATTAGAAATTACTGTTGGCTACCCAACCCCTAAGCAATAGTGAAAACAATTACAGTTTAGGTTCAAGTATAAAACCAAAGTATCCTTAGATAAAAAAACTTAAATGTCACTATGAAAATGGAGGAAAAATAGACTCTCAAAGGTCAAGTATCTCTCTTCCTATTCCTATTTCATTCATGTTTTCTTGTTACCTTCAACTGTTTCTTTTGCTCTGCCATGCTCATTACAATCAGCCACACCCCATAATGTATGCTCAAATGCAGCACGATCTCTCTGAATGTATCTCATCCCATAGTTTTCTGAGTCAGAGACTATAGTTACCTAGTAGATTCACACTCATTGCAAGCACTGATGTCATTGTTGTGACTTTTCAACAGAACAGTGGATAACTAGTCAACATGGATAATTAGTAATGAAAAGATGAAAGTACTCAAGTTCTACAGAGGACAGTCAGTTAAAGGACAGAACTGAACTTAAGCTCTCTGCTTTTGATCTACATAATGCACTTTTATTCAGTCAAACTGGATCAGGTGTCACAATATCGAACATCTCTTTAGTAGATACAAGTATTGCGCAATGTCAATAATTCTCTCTGGTTAAAAAGGGAAAGGGGACTTTTTCTGGTTAACTAGATGAATGGACATTTGTTTGTGGTTAGCTAATCAAGCTTACAAGCAATTTAGAAAGTTTAGAGTGTAAAGACATTATGTGTAGTTGTCAGCAGGGCTGGGACCCAGGGCAAGGTAAGTGAAGTAAATCTGGCACTTATCTCAGTGCAAGATTTAAGGAGGAAGGGTGCCAATAGTATAGCTAAATATATTTTGATGCCATACATTTAAAAATCCACTTTAAGGCAAAAAGTCATGATGAAGTATCAAAATGTTTAATAAAGACAGCATCAGCAACAGTGCTGTACTGAGCTATGGTAGAGCCCAAGGCAAAAAAAAAAAATTGTAGTACTGATTTTGTTTTCATTTAAAATTTTTATATTTTGTTCACTGTGGACTTTTTCATCAATTTTGATTTTTTTTAAGACTGAAGGTATCTGTGGAGTGAATTTTTAAATATTGCCTTAAAATAATATTCATCTTGATTATTGAGTATTTAAATTTTGTGCCCAAAGCAAATTCCTTGCTTGCCTCTCCCTAGACCTTGTGCTGTCTTGGAGCTATTGTTTTTTAATGTTCTAGTTAAATCTGAAAATTCTTTTTCATTTTAAAAATATTCTCATAATTTCGGGTCAAAAGCCCATACCATACATTTATGGCCAACTGAATTTCAGCAATGGTGCCAAGAATTTTCAATGGAGAAGGATAGTCTTTTCAACAAATAGTGCTAGAACCATCAAATGTCCACCTGCGGAAGATTAAAGTTGGACATCTTCCTTTACTACACACCAAAGTTAACACAAAATTGATCATAGTCCTAAGTTCAGAACTGAAACTACAAAATTCTTAAGAAGAAAACATAGAAAAAAATGTTTGTCACCTGGGGTTAGGCAAAGCATTCTTAGATATCACACCAAAAACAAAAGTTTTTACCAAAAAAAAAAAAAAAAATAGAATAGACTTTATCAGAGTTAAAAATCTTTTGTGTTTCAAGGGACACTATGAAGAAAGCAAAAAAAGCAACCTACAAAATGGAAGAAAACACTTACAAATCATATATATATTAAGGGACTAGTTTCCACAATATATAAAGAATGTCTTACAACTCAACAATAAAAATATAAGTAATCCAATTAGAAAATCAGCAAAGGATTTGAATAGACATTTCTATAAAAAGGATAAACAGTCAATAAGCACATGAAGGAAAAAATGCTCAATACCGTTAGTGATTAGAAAACTTTAAATTAAATCACAATGAGAGAACACTTCACACTCACTAGGATTCCATAACCAAAAAGAAAATAAGTGCTGGCTTGGATGTAGAGTAATTGAAACTCTCATACCTGGCTGGTGGGAATGTACAATGCTCCAGCCTTGTTGGAAATAGTTTGATAGTTTCTCAAAATGTTAAACATAGGGTTACCATATGACCTCATCAATGCTAAGAGAAATGAAAACATCCACACAAAAATCTGCACACATATATTTCACAGCAGCACTATTCAAAATAGGCCAAAGATGAAAATAACCCAAATATCTATCAACTGAGAAATGAATAAACAAAATGTAATGCTTTCGTAAAACTGTACAGCATGGATGAAACTTGAAAACAGTAGGCGAAGTGAAAAAAAGCCAGTCAAAAAAGTCCACATTGTTTGATGCCTTTTACATAAAATCAAGTATTAATTCATTTACATGAAGAAAACAGAACAGGTAAGTCTAAATCTATTGAGACAGAAATTAGGTTGGTGGTTGCCAGGGATTGAGATGAGGAAGGAATGGGGAGTTACTGTTAATGGATACAAGGTTTCTTTTTGTGGGTAATGAAAATTATCTAAAATTGATTGTGTTGAGAGTTATGCAACTCTGTGAATATACTAAACACTATTGAATTGTATACCTTACATGAGTAAATCGTACAGTATGTAAATTATATCTCAATAAAACTCTTTAAATAATTTTTTCCAGAAATTAGGAGATACCCATTTCTGACCTCCATTTTCTTATCTTTGGTTGAGCTCCCAGTAAAAGCTTTGGCAAAGAACTTTATTCCTCAGAACGGCCTCTGTCAATGATTCCTCTGTTACTATAAAGTTAAATTTTGTTGCCAAATAGCAAATGAAAAACCATCATTAGGCAAAGTTTTACTTTTTCTCAACAGAATTCTTCACACTACTCCTTTTGTTTTGCTTTGTTTTGTTTAATTGACAAATAAAAATTATTTATACTTATGTACAACGTGATGTTTTGAAATCCAAATATGTATACAAGGAAGAATGGCTAACTGGAGCTAATCAACCTAAGTGTCCATCAATGAATGGATGAATAAAGAAAATGTGGTATATATACACTACGGAATACTATTCAGCCTTTAAAAAGGAGGAAATTCTGTCATTTGCGACATGGATGAACCTGGAGGACGTTATAGTAAATGAAATAATCCATTCACGTTTCTCTTTTGATTCATTTGACTCATTGGGGTGATTTGAAGTAACTTGCATTTAGAAGCTCACCTAAAACAAAGGGTGGGAGGTGCATAGAGTCCACAGGATTTCCTTGGTCACATGCTACAAACCATCTCATTCAACTTTTTTATTTTTTATGTTTTTTAGTTTCAGGAAGTTAAGTATGGTGTTTGAGTAACTAGGGGAAATATTTTGCTTTATGGAAAGATTCTAGCCTCTGCCTTATTCTCAACGTAGAATCTATTTTCTAAGGAGATCTCTTTTTCTCTTTTGACTTTAAGAGAGTAGACATTTTAATGGGCATGCCAGTCAACGTTTCTTCATACGTTCCAGCATGATAACCTAGTCCAGTTACAGACACTGAAAACAACAACAACAAACAAAAACAAAGCAAAACAAAACAATACAAAACAAAACCCAGTAAGTACCTGATTAGAAGTATAAGAACTCTGCATATCGCTCTCACTGACTTCAGCATTCACTGATAGCCATCCAAGACAGTTTACAGCATAAAGTGCTGGTATTACCATAGTAGGGGATCACTAAAGTGGTGTGATTTAAAAGAGACAATGTTCTCCAAACGTTTTCTCTCTTGTACTTCCTGAATATATTCAAGGCATGGAAAGGCTTATAAGCAATATTAGAAGATGAAGCATTGAAGGAATGGGGAGATTTTGTACTGAAGATTCATTTGGGAAGTGAGCTTGTGGTTACTACCTTCACACATTGGAAGGTTGTAGGAGAAGGAGCTGAGTTTTCTTTGCAGCTGTAAAAGATAAAACTGGCATCAAAGGATAGATATTTCCACTGACAGTTTTGACTTTACCTCATTATAAAGAACTCTTTTAGCAGTCAACACTGAAGGGAATAGAACCTCCTCGAGGTTTCATATTCCCAGGCACTGGGATTGTTCACACTGAAACTGATAAACTTCTGTTTCTTAAATTATGTAGATGAACATTAAAATCTATTCCACCTGAGATTCTCCAATGCATTTTATCACCCAGTCTGGAATCACTCAGTTTAATGAATATTCCTTTGTAAAGTACAAATAATTATAACCACCTCCCACTTATTAACACCATAGTATGCATTAGTTTTATTATTGTTATTATTATTACCCAACTTAAATAAACTGTTCTGAATTGTTAGGGTAGATTTTGTTTTGTTTGGTTTGGTTTGGTTTGGTGTGGTTTTCAGAGAATAGAGAAGAAGGCTGAAACATAAATTAGTTTAGATTAAGTTTAGAAGCCAAACTGGGGGGCTCTGGTCAATCAAAAAGCAGCATAAAACAGAGTCCTCAGAGGGGTTGCAGAAGAGGGATGGTAAACAATCTTAAAAGTTGCCTACCTTTCTTAGAGGGTAGGGATAATATAAAAAAATAAATACAGAACATTCCTCCTCCAGGGATTATCTAGACTTAATGCATGTTGGCTGTACCTCTCAGGTCTCAATACAATTTCCCCTAGGCAAGGACAGAAGGTGTAGCTAGGTCCCATTAGCTCTATGCTAGAAACCATACACTTTTTGAAAAAGATCTGTATCAATCACTTTTTCAGTTAGGTTACTAAAGAAGGTAAAGAATGAGACTTCAACCAATAAATTACACAATGCATGATAAGTACCAAATATTATTCTAACTATCCAAATTCATTTTTTAAAATGCCCTCAGTAAGTAAGGAGGTTTTAAAATGGAGAAAAACTCGCCCCCATTCCCATGAGCTATGAAGAAAACAGCTGTGGGTAGGGTTGGGCTTGAATCTGAGATATCATTCAAGCAAAAAGCAAAGTCCAAACATCAGAGTGCCAACAGGGTTGTTGCTTCTCGGCACAATGCAAGAGGAACAGAACTAAGTATCTATATTCATTATCCTTTCAATAACTATCATGCCACATATTTCAAAATGGCTCCACAGAAAAGATGCCGAAGAAGACAGCTAAAACGATCATTGGTAAGTTATTGTCTTTGTATAATATACATTTAAAGGGAGCTACAAATGTAAAGGCAGATGTGTAATATATGGCTGGCACTGTTTTCATTTTCTTATACATCTTGCTCCTGTCTGGGGGCAATGCTCTAGCGACTACTGAAATATAATAGCTGCTTTCTCTCTCAGTACACAATTTGACAGCATTTATTCTTTCCTTCAGTGAACATAATTACTTCACATATGGAACCTGTGATAGCCTACAGGCATCTGAGGGAAACCAGAATCATGCAATCTGTCCCCTTTGCGAGCTTAATTTACATTCACAAGTGTCATTTTATTAGGGCTGGCATCGTGTAGAATAAAAATTACAGGTCAGCTATGGCATGTCACTGGGAAGTGTGCTTAAGTCAATAATGTGGTATTATTACATGTGGGATAATTTTACAAGGAACATCTCACAGGAGGAATCTGACCCTTATTTCTTAGTTTTCAGCTTTACTATCAACCACAAGGTAATTCATTTAGAAATAAGTATTCTAACAAATAGTTTAGCCTCCTGCAAATATTTGTGCTGTGTCATACCCTTCAATATAACTTGGTAATGACATCTTGAATCTTCATGGACATGGAGAATTTACCTTGCTAGCTATTAAAAGTGGGCATGTTTGAATTTGTGTAATCAAAATGGCATCAGGGAGAGGCTTGTGCCCTTTATTTGGGCCAGGTTGAGAGTAGAATTTAAGAAGATTGTGTTACTGACCCTTTCCATTATAATTAAAACATCATTGTTGATTTAGTAGATGTTCCCAGGGAATGGGAGGAGTGAGGTAAGCTGTAGGCATTACAACTCACGATTGTTTCTCTGTTTGAACAGTGATGGGGCGATCTTGAAGTAGCCCTTCTTCCTATTTGGCTCCCTTCTCTGTTGATGATGTCAGAAACTATTTTAACATGAGAAGTTAGAGATGGCCAGTCAATTCTAAAACATGATTTCTTCGTGATGCCATGTTCTTTAATGAAATATATTACCTAATAAATAATCAAACATAATTCTCAGATGGTAATGATGATGTGCACTGTACCCATCCTTGAAAGCCATGGGCCAAGCCAAGACCTGCCATTGGCACAGCTGATAAACACTCGCAGCTTCATCCCACTAGGGGTGGCCACAAGTATGGCGATCACTGAATCACTGGAAAACCAAGCTGAGTCTAGGGAGGGGCAAAGTCAAGGACTAGGGTTCACATGCTGAACTAAAAGCAGAATCCTTGAAGTCCAGGCAGGCAAGAGGGAAAAAACATAGGAAGTGTCTGAATAATTTTTAGGCACAGAAAGAGAGCTGTTTTGACAAGCATAAGCATTGGGATTAGATCTGTTTGCCAAAGTCTTATTGTTTGTTTGGTTTTTCTTAAGACTAATTTAGGCCTTACTGAATTTTTAGAATTGCCTCACTTTAAATTTCTTTAATTTTTAGAATGTTTATCAAATAAGTACATAAACATGTTTAGAAAATCTAATGATAGAAAACAACTTAATTTGAGAAACTATTATTCTATGTACCCTATGCCCACAGCCCCATACTCCAGAAGCAATTTCTTTTACCCTCCAACTTTAGGTCTAGTCTTACTCTCCATATTACTTAAATTTATGCCTATGCTGACATTTGTAATCTGTCTACTGTAGGAATTATCTGTTGATTTACCACTTTGAATGAATATTGAGTAGTTTATAATTTGCTGCTGAAAATAACAGACTATGAGTGATCTTTATAATCATTAAAACTTCTTGGCCTGCCATGATGGCTCACACCTGTAATCCTAACACTTTGGAAGGCTGAGGTGGGAAGATTGCTTGAGCTAGGAGTTCAAGACAAGCCTGGACAACATATAAGACCTTGTCTCTACAAAAAATTTAAAATAAATAAATTTAAAAATTAAAGACATTAAGTAACTAAAAAAAATCTGAATCACAAGAGAGGAAAAAGTTGTGATATGCTTTTATCAGATATCATCACATACTTCTCCATGCATAATATTTAAGACTTTGCAACTACTGTGCATTAGACTCTGGGAAAGAAGAAAGAGGTGTAGGATTCTTTCCCTCATATTTTCATCCAAGACACAGGCCATATATGCTAATTCTACAAAAATTCCTCCACTTGCTAAGGAGGGTACCTGATAGTTTTCTTAGTATGATTCCTTCTTCATCCCCTGTAGTCGACCTTGATTAAGATACTTTCCCTCTGGATTTTTTTCAGTGGCATGACCCAATCAATTCTCTTGAACATTTAAGTCCATTTCATTTGACATTTCTGTTGCTTTTAACCAGAGGCATTTTAACTGATCCAATCAATTAAGAAAAACTATTGCATCCCCTAAGAAAAAGTCTAATTGAAAAAACATATATTTATGGTTCACTATGTGCTACAGCTGATATCTGGATACAAAGAAAACTAAGTTAATACCACCCCTCAAGGGGATCATAGTCTATTTTTAAAAATACAACATAAATAGTACAACAATGAAGAGACACTAATAAAGTACAGAGGATGGGGAGAACCTAATTCTTTCTGAGAGATTAAAGAATGGGAAGGATTGAAAATTTTTTTTTTTTTTTTTTTTTTTTTTTTTTTTTTTTTTTTGAGATGGAGTTTTGCTCTTGTCGCCCAGGCTGGAGTGCAATGGCGTGATCTCAGCTCACTGCAACTTCTGCCTCCTGTGTTCAAGTGATTCACCTGCCTCAGCCTCCTGAGTAGTTGGGATTACAGATGCCTGCCACCATGCCCAGCTACTGTTTGTATTTTTATTAGAGATGGGGTTTCACCATTTTGGCCAGGCTGGTCCTGAAGTCCTGACCTCAGGTGATCCACCCACCTTGGCCTCCCAAAGTGCTAGGATGACAGGTGTGAGCCACTGTCCTAGCACAGGAAAGACTTTTAAAAGGAGAGAATGTTTGGACTACATTTGAAAGGACAATTGTTTTAATAGACTCTCATTTGCCTGTAAATGACAGAAACCTTCCTAAAAATGCTTTACACTAAAAGAAAAAAAAAAGTTCATAGTCTCAATACATGAGAGTCACATTTGATCTAATTACTCAAGCAATGCCATCCAGAATCTGGTTTCCATTCCCATGTCTGAAAGTAAGATGGCACTGCCATATTCAGGCTTTCTCCTACCATCTTACCATCCTCAGGAAAAAGAATAGAGGGCTTCGTTCCCGATGGTTTCAACAACTTTTGCAAATGTTCTCCCACTATCTGCTGGCCTCCATTGTTTCTGATGATTCATTTGTATCATTTCCTTCTATATGCATGTTATTTTTTTCTGTCTTCAATTAAAAAAAAATTCAGCAGTTTGACTATTATGGGCCTATATGAGATTTTCTTTGTATTTATTCTACTTGATGTGCATTGAGTTTCTTGAATCTGTAAATTTATGTCACTCACTGAATTTGGAAAAAATTTAAGCCATCATTAAAAAAATGTTTGTATAACTCGTCTTCTTTCTGCTCTCCCTTTGAGACTCCAATTATATGTATGTTAAATCTTTAAATATTTCCCACAGCTCTCTGAGGATATTTTAATATTTTTCAATCTTTTCTTTGTTCTTCAGACTGGATAATTTCTATTGATTTATCTTTAAGTTCACTGACTGTGTTTCCTTGGTTATCTTCATTCTTCTATTTGTTCAATTCAGCAAATTTCTTATTTTAGATGCTATACTTTTCAGTTCTAGAGTTTACATTTGATTCATTTTTTATAGTTTATTTTTCTCTGAGCCAGCAGTGCTACTTAGTTGCTGCGAGATATAGGCAAGTTGTTTAACTTTTCTGGGCCTCCCTTTCCTCATAAGTGAAAAACAATTATTGCTATTAGGCAAGCTAATTGTTAAGACCAAATGCATGTAATATTTACTACAATGTTTTAAAACAATAGTAGCTATTATTATGGTGGATTATTATTTTCTGTTTTGTTTTGTTGCTTTTTAGAGACAAGATCTTGCTCTGTTACCGAGGCTGGAGTGCAGTGGCATGATTTCACTGCAGTCTCGACATCCCAGACTCAGGTGATGATCTTCCATGGTGTATTATTTTAATTGCCTCCTGTTTTGTCTTGACTGCCACTCCCACTTTAACCATTCTCCACTTTCATATTATGTTAGAATCATCCTTACATAACATACCCTCTCAGACTCAGGTGATGATCTTCCATGGTGTATTATTTTAATTGCCTCCTATTTTCATTGCCTTGACTGCCACTCCCATTTAACCATTCTCCACTTTCATGTTATGTTAGAATCATCCTTACATAGCATAAATTAGTTGACTCCCAGCATTAAAGGATTTAATGATGGTTTAATACCTACAGTATAGCATCTCAATTTCTTCTTTCTTTCTTTCTTTCTTTTCTTTCTTTTTCTTTCTTTCTTTCTTTCTTTCTTTCTTTTCTCTTTCTTTCTTTCTTTCTTTCTTTCTTTCTTTCTTTCTTTCTTTCTTTCTTTCTTTCTTTCTTTCTTTTCTCTCTTTCTTTCTTTCTTTCTTTCTTTCTTTCTTTCTTTCTTTCTTTCTTTCTTTCTTTCTTTCTTTCTTTCTT